>NC_092814.1:89800768-90126125 GCF_023375885.2 Dermacentor andersoni | reverse complement strand
GCATGTCTGGCATTTGAGACACCGGTGGATGTTATCCATCATTCTTTCAAATGTGGCAGGCGCATTACACAGGCCAAAGGGCATCACGGTAAATTCACATAAGCCGTCAGGCGTAACGAATGCCGTTTTCGGACGGCCCACCTCATCCAACGGGACTTTCCAATAACCGGATCGTAAGTCTAACGACTAAAAGAATTCAGCGCCTTAGAGGCAGTTCAGTGCGTCGTCGATACGGGGAGGAGAATAGACATCTTTCCGGGTTATCTTGTTGAGTCGTCGATAGTCCACACAAAAACGAATTGTCCCATCTTCCTTTTTGACAAGCACGACTGGAGAGGCCCATGGACTGTGCGATGGCTGTATCACACCGTGCTGGAGCATGTCTACTACGTGCTCGTAGATGACGCGGCGCTCCGTCGTGGACACATGGTATGGACGCTGGCGTAGCGGCGCATGGCTGCCGGTGTCGATGTGATGAACTACTGTAGAGGTACGTCCTAAACATCGTTGTTGGAGGTCAAAGGTAGTACGAAATCGGTTAAGGAGGACGACGATCTGCGCGCGCTGACTCGGAGTGAGGTTGGGATTAATAGACCGAACAAACGTTCTGTCACATGCCGCCGCAGAAGCAGAGACAGGGAGAGCCATGGCGTCAACCTAAAGAGAAGTCGAGTCATCAGGCACATCGTAGACAGAGCTCGCGTCAGATTCGTCAGCAGAACAGAGGCACTCGCCATGGTGCAAGCTTGACGGACACGAAAACGGATTCGAAACGTAACGTGCGCTGGAGCCCTGGTGAATGGGAAGGAGGGCAAAGGGAAGCAAGAAGGGATGACGGCGTGCAGCAAGTTAGACGGCGTGAATAGAACTGTAGAATCGTAGAAAGAAGCACAGGAAACGGGCACAAGGGCGGAAGAGAAATGAGGAATATCGATGTCGGTGGCGACGAACACTCGAGCAGAAGATAGAGGCAAATCTTTAAAAAGACTGCCGCAAAATGGAGTCAGCGCTAGTTCTGCAAGTGCACAATCAATAAATGCGTGATGAGATGAGAGGCAGTCCCATCCTAGAATGATGACATGAGAGCAGCGGGGAAGAACAACAAACTCAGTGTGGTGTAAACTGTCTTGTATGGTGACACGGACGGTGCGTGTTCTTAAAGGTTCAACTGGCTCAGCGCTTGCTGTACGTAGCGAAATGTGTGTGTGCGTGTGTGTGTACCGAAAACCCGTGCCGATGCAGCAGGCTATGCATGTTCATGTTTCTGTCCGTTGCACCAGAGCAAGGGTGATCAGTCTGATCGAGGTTCTTTTCGAGACTACATTCGGCTTGCGGCCACCTGGTGCCTGGATGGACGAGAACTTTCCGCTTCGTATTAATGGCACCCGGCGTCGACCGTTCCCAAAAACCCAGTGCTTCTTTGAATAGCGGAGAGGCGATTGCCACTTCTCTTTCGAATTTTCGAAACTAGGCAATGTGTAGAGAAGAGGACAGGGCAAACCCTGCGTTTGTTCGCATTTCTGCTGCTCGTGCTCCGTTGCTTGCTGCGTCTCTTTATTCGTGTGACCACCGTGAACCAACTCACCAAGGCGAGCACCCTTAACTCGAGACGCGTTACGTATTGCAGCAAGTAGTATATAATGGTGTGCCCAGCTGCAAACTGACAACGCAAAGGCGCAGTTCAGTTTGACCGAATTTCCGAAAAAAAAAGAAAGAGAAGTGTCCTCTTCACTGCTCCCTCGTCAATTATATCGTATGAAGCTTTGTGCGCCGGACCTACAACGTGATGCCGTCTGCTGGGCTCGCCCTATTATTTCAGGCAATTGGCCTGGTTTTTCCCTACTGCGACTAGATGTTTAAAGCAAAGTGCCCACACACGTGATGAGCTTACCGTAAGCAACTATACACAGAAAGCAAGTGACGGTCATAGCTTTAACACAACGAGAGAAAAAAAGGGAAGGCGGGGTAGAGGGGGGGCAGGCTTTGTATTTTTTTCTCTGAAACGCGTTTGAAGCGAGCACAGCTTCGACAACTGCAATGTTTCTCCATCGCAGGCATGTCACGTGCGTCCTGTGTCGTAATCCCGAGAGCGCTTCGCATTTGTCCTAAACAGTCTACGTTTTGTTACTTGCTGGGACATCTTGACTAGAGGCGCCATGACGAAGCAAAAACAAGGACGCATACAACGGGGCATGCAGACCCCCTTCATTACTGCTTTTCTCAGGGCTTCTGCCGTCTTATTTATTTTCGCTCGACTGCGTTATAGCGCGGCTCCTAGGGAAGCGTTCACCCGTTTCATTTGCCTCGTGTATGTCGCGTCGCAACTGGGACAAAGAACCGGTAATTGTCGCCTTGCGCGGTACATGCGTGTGGCAGCAGCCACGCTAGCCGAATGGCCAACCGTTGAGACGGCCATAGCAGCGAATTCCAGCACAGATGTCACTGTTCACAGACTCCGTCTCCGTGTACACCGTGCTGTCCGACCTGCCTATCGAACTATGCCGCCAACACGAGTTTGTTTCGGACGAAAATGAAAAAGTATAAGACACTCAGGACCACGAAATGGGGTATAAAGGCGACTTTCGTTATAGAAGTGTGTTATTATAGCGCGGAGACAGACGACAAAAAAAAAAGTGCGGACACGAGCTTGTTAGTTGAATGCAGTAACTAAACTTTGAGTTCGTATAACTTACAGAAAAATGTTGCAATCGCGCAATTGAAGTAACTCCGTGTTCAAGGCACGACTCGTTAGAATGCAGCTTCGAGCTGTCCGCGTCAGCGAGATGTGCCACGAAATATACTTTGGCGTTCCACACAGCGGGGATTTTTTTCATTTTTTTTTTGTGCGTGCAAATTTTATTGGGACCGCATAGGGGACCATTCGCGAGATCACAGCGCTTCTTCGAACGAATGCGCGGGTTCGTCGAAAATGTGGCCCACTTGCCACATTGTCAGTGACATTATAAAGTTGTTACTTTATATTGTTTATGATGCGCGCCACTTCCTTTCCGCAAAGCATAGTGAGACACGTGGTGAAATTCGAAATGCATGTATAGACAGACTTAAGTACTCTCAACCCCCCCCCCCCCTTGTCTATGTAGGGCAAGCATAAAGCGCCCCCCCCCCCCCAAAAAAAAAAAAGTTGATACACTTTTCGAAACTTTTCTTTCACTGTTAGAAGCAACTCTGGATCTCCTCAAGATTGGCGGCGGCTGCTACTTATGCTGCTGATGCTGCCCTGCCGAATAACTCCCTACCAGAACAGCACTCTTATAACGAATCGGCCCCGTACATGTAGCCCCATCTCTACTATCCTTGCAAAGATGTGCCTGTTGCCGGCTCAGTTTTCCACGAAATTACGCAATGAAACAACAAATTGTACCTACATTTTCTTACTACAAAAAATAATGGCGCTGTATAGTGCATGATTAATTTATAAAGCGATGTTTTCTATACTTTCTTTCCAGGGTTTCGGAGCGTCTGCTCGGTTGGCTGCTTGCCAAGTTAGGTGGGCCAGTTCTGGAGAATGTGCAATAGTGAACTGTTGTGACCCGGACATGCTGGATGAAAAGTGGGCCGGTTCCGGACACAGTGTAATCCCCGACCGCGCAGATCACTTGGGTAATGCGGCGGGGGCTTCCGCATGTCGCTGATTTGCCGGGCAGTGACGGAATCTCTGTGCTGCGAAAAGCGTTGCAGAGCATGAACTCATGCATACCAAGCAATAGACCTCTTCACAAAAGCTTGGCTTAACGTAGACTCCAAATTGTGCGTAGTATATGCACAAATCTCCTTTCCCTTTCTCTTCTTATCGCCTGGCATGCTCTGTAACTGTAGCAGCCTCGTGCTGCAGGCGCGCGTCGTCTTCGTCTTCGACGAATGTCGTTGGTGCGCCCTTGCTGCAACTCCGCGTGGTCGTTTTCTTCTTCGTAAGGTCTCCACACTCTGCGCACTGTACCGAGCACATCGAACAGATTTGATTTTGAAAACAAAAGGCGAGTGGGGTGGCGATACCTCAGAAAACGGTTGTCTCACTGTACTACGGACCGACCGTTCGATGAAAGTTTCAGAATAGGAAGAAGTCGGGAGATTATTAGCGACCAAGCACTCGCCATTAGTTATTGGAAGATGAGGAGGAGGAAGGAGAACAGCATCAACGAGAAAACCTTGTTAGAAACATTTAATACTTATTTTTGCTTGCTTTCTGTTTTTAGGTATTATTTTCGCACCATTTTACTTATTGATGCAACGCAATAGTCACTTTGTTTTTTCTGCAAACAGCAAACGCCTGCATACACCGTGTAAAGTTGTATCGGCACCAGAATCAACGCGATTCCATGCAGGCCATCAGCCATTCCAAATACGTGTCATTAATCACGATAGAAAATGGACAGCAGCATGGCGCACGGCGAACATTCCGACACCTTTCTCCGCCACGTGTGGGATAGACGACTGGACGTCACAGGTCATGTGACGCGGTGAGCCCCGTGGAGACGTGCTCGCTGTGTGACAACGTTACGGCGGCGTCGAACCGAGTGGTGGACGCGCGCGCCTTCGAGCTTAAAAAACCCAAGGGCGAGAACCCTGCAGCGGCACTGCACTTCCAACGTAGAGGTCAGCCCCGAGGAGACATGCTCGCTGTGCGGCGATGCTACGGCGCGGAACCGAGTGATGAACGCCCTCGCCTTTGAGCTCGCGGAGAACTGGCCGGGAGCCCTGCTTCTGCCCCTAACGTCCAACGTGTACGGGCAGACACGGACCCGACGAACGCCGCTCGCGAGGCACCGTTTCCTTATCTCGTGGCTTTCGTGTCGTCACCGCTTCTTCCAGGAGGTGAACGTGAGATGCGCTGCTCGCGCCAGCTCTACCGCGCACCAACCATCCTTACCCGCCCGTATTCGTCCTACGCCATCACCGCTGGCTCATCGCAGGCTCCGCTTGCAGAACGTCTCCGAGAGCTTCGCTGTGCTCGTCTGGATTTCCGAGGCGGGGACACTGCCACCTCCCACGAGAAGATATTCGTCGACGTTGCCAAGGATGGCCAGAATTTCACTGCCGATATCGCCATGCTTTCCAAGCGCAACCGGCACACGTTCAAAAGGGTTTCCATCTGCGAACACCGACCGCAGAGGCGTGATGAGGGCATGGTTGGAAGCGTCGTCGCCTGCGAGTTCCTGACGCCCAAGTCGCCCCACAATAACTGTCGAATTCTGGATATTGTTGCGACCTCAACGCAGACACGCACGATGACTGCTCTAAAGGAAGTCCTTGCATAAACAGCGATCTTGCCGAGAGGTATTTCTATCATCGCTAAAGCTCTTGAAACCGATCGCACAGTGACGCAGCTCTTGCTGCCTCCACAGACGCGCAGCTCAATTCAAGAACTGCTCCAGGCACTTGACTTTAACTGCACTAGCTGTTTTTCAAGATGGCCAGAGGCGTTCTGCAAATGGAGATGTTATTATGTAGTTGCAATAAAATATGTTCCTGCTGGGGGCCAGTGTTTTTTTTTTTTTCGAAGCGCTGTAGATTACACCGTCTGGACACACATGTTGCAGCACTCTTCCGACGGTTACATTCTAGTGCACGTATATGTTCCCCAACAAACGGGCCGATCTCGCTTCGGGATATATTCATTGTGTTGTAACTCGAGCTTCAACTTCAGAGGATGCTTTCCGGGGCAGAGTTGTGACGCAGTCGTGTTCAAAGCACCTCCTGGACACAGCTTAATTTCCCCAAATTCATCAGCAATTGTTTTTCGAATTTTCTTCGCTAAAGCAAGAGTGGCGGATTGCTGTTTCTATGTGTCTGAAGAACCTCAGAACACTCCCTAATTGCTGTTGCCATGGGTCAGGTCCATTGAAGGACCTGAGAACACTCCCTGAGTTCTGCTGTGGAGTTATAAGAGTTATTGAGGAGCAGAACTCTCCATCTCTTTCTGCCTATCATCCGCTGCTAACTGCAAGTTATAATGTAGCTTTTAATGCAATTAGCATTCTTTGGGTAGTTCACGCAGTGTACGGTGTCTATATGCCTCTCCATCTGTGTCTACCCCTTTTCACTCCATCTGAGTTTGAAAACTACTGCAGGGCTGAATATGACTGGGTATGTGACGCTCTGTCTGTCTGTCTGTCTGTCTGTCTGTCTGTCTGTCTGTCTGTCTGTCTGTCTGTCTGTCTGTCTGTCTGTCTGTCTGTCTGTCTGTCTGTCTGTCTGTCTGTCTGTCTGTCTGTCTGTCTGTCTGTCTGTCTGTCTGTCTGTCTGTCTGTCTGTCTGTCTGTCTGTCTGTCTGTCTGTCTGTCTGTCTGTCTGTCTGTCTGTCTGTCTGTCTGTCTGTCTGTCTGTCTGTCTGTCTGTCTGTCTGTCTGTCTGTCTGTCTGTCTGTCTGTCTGTCTGTCTGTCTGTCTGTCTGTCTGTCTGTCTGTCTGTCTGTCTGTCTGTCTGTCTGTCTGTCTGTCTGTCTGTCTGTCTGTCTGTCTGTCTGTCTGTCTGTCTGTCTGTCTGTCTGTCTGTCTGTCTGTCTGTCTGTCTGTCTGTCTGTCTGTCTGTCTGTCTGTCTGTCTGTCTGTCTGTCTGTCTGTCTGTCTGTCTGTCTGTCTGTCTGTCTGTCTGTCTGTCTGTCTGTCTGTCTGTCTGTCTGTCTGTCTGTCTGTCTGTCTGTCTGTCTGTCTGTCTGTCTGTCTGTCTGTCTGTCTGTCTGTCTGTCTGTCTGTCTGTCTGTCTGTCTGTCTGTCTGTCTGTCTGTCTGTCTGTCTGTCTGTCTGTCTGTCTGTCTGTCTGTCTGTCTGTCTGTCTGTCTGTCTGTCTGTCTGTCTGTCTGTCTGTCTGTCTGTCTGTCTGTCTGTCTGTCTGTCTGTCTGTCTGTCTGTCTGTCTGTCTGTCTGTCTGTCTGTCTGTCTGTCTGTCTGTCTGTCTGTCTGTCTGTCTGTCTGTCTGTCTGTCTGTCTGTCTGTCTGTCTGTCTGTCTGTCTGTCTGTCTGTCTGTCTGTCTGTCTGTCTGTCTGTCTGTCTGTCTGTCTGTCTGTCTGTCTGTCTGTCTGTCTGTCTGTCTGTCTGTCTGTCTGTCTGTCTGTCTGTCTGTCTGTCTGTCTGTCTGTCTGTCTGTCTGTCTGTCTGTCTGTCTGTCTGTCTGTCTGTCTGTCTGTCTGTCTGTCTGTCTGTCTGTCTGTCTGTCTGTCTGTCTGTCTGTCTGTCTGTCTGTCTGTCTGTCTGTCTGTCTGTCTGTCTGTCTGTCTGTCTGTCTGTCTGTCTGTCTGTCTGTCTGTCTGTCTGTCTGTCTGTCTGTCTGTCTGTCTGTCTGTCTGTCTGTCTGTCTGTCTGTCTGTCTGTCTGTCTGTCTGTCTGTCTGTCTGTCTGTCTGTCTGTCTGTCTGTCTGTCTGTCTGTCTGTCTGTCTGTCTGTCTGTCTGTCTGTCTGTCTGTCTGTCTGTCTGTCTGTCTGTCTGTCTGTCTGTCTGTCTGTCTGTCTGTCTGTCTGTCTGTCTGTCTGTCTGTCTGTCTGTCTGTCTGTCTGTCTGTCTGTCTGTCTGTCTGTCTGTCTGTCTGTCTGTCTGTCTGTCTGTCTGTCTGTCTGTCTGTCTGTCTGTCTGTCTGTCTGTCTGTCTGTCTGTCTGTCTGTCTGTCTGTCTGTCTGTCTGTCTGTCTGTCTGTCTGTCTGTCTGTCTGTCTGTCTGTCTGTCTGTCTGTCTGTCTGTCTGTCTGTCTGTCTGTCTGTCTGTCTGTCTGTCTGTCTGTGTACACTCGATTGTGACTCGGTGAGACTGGGTATGTACACTCGATTAGAGCAGTAGATTACTGCACTGGGACCTTAGGCGGGAGCTAGTCAAGCTGTTTATTTTTTTCGCTGCCTCTATCATCTTTACGATGAAACAAGCGAAGTATTATTCTAAAGATGCCGTTAAGCGCGCGACCCCATTCATGAAAGGATATGCAAATTATTACAAGTTGAAAATCAAATCTAGCATTCAAATGAAAAAAAAATGTTCAGTTCAAGACTGAAGGTGCAACGCTAGCAAAATGTTGCCAACCAACTTTTTAATGTTATTATTTACCCCATATAAGGCGAATGACCCGTCTCATCTGCCCATCAGAGGACTGTGCCTCTGGTACGCGTCTGAAGATACGAACGTCTATACCTCCACGTGAGATCATTCCGGAGATGGGCGAGCTTTGTCAATTCGAATGACTTTACATGCGGATCATTATTGGCTAATAATTGCCGCAATGACAACTTCCGCTGAACCCCAGACGGCTTTGTTTCAGCAGCGTTCAGCTCACAAGCGGTGATCAAATAAATTCGTTCCTAGCATACAACTTCATTTCCTAAAATAGCGAAATGTATTCACTCTTCTCGGCAGTTATTCTGGTGTGTTGTGTCAACCAGCAGACAACGTCTCCTAGAGACGCCTCAGCGTCTCCTAGGGACACCTCAGCGACACCACACAGGGCGTAACTGCTTCTTCATTAAAGGAGGAAGAAGGCACAGCCATTGCATCACATTTTTTTTCTTTGACGTGATAAATAGAACTTATAAACTATTAGTGCGATCCGGCATCCTCGCACTAATCGCGACAGTGCGGAAGAGGACGGCAGAACCTTCTGCAGCTGATACCCGGTCCGGCAGGCGCTTGCTTGCGGTGATATGCCGCAGTGCAGCCAGCAGTCGACGACGATGGCTGACCTTGGCCTGGGGCGCCGTCTGCAGAGCCTTGTGTCTCCCGGATTCCGTACTGGTCGAACGACGACGTGCCCGCAGCAGAGTCGCCTTCATCGTCCAGGGGCGTGGAGTATAGCCGATTTTCCAGCATTGTTCGGGCATATGGCGTTTCAGGCTGTTTGAATGCGCGAGCTGCCGTTAACTGAGTGGTGGGTACGGCGTTTTCTCTGTTGGCCCCTCGCACTGATGGTGGCAGAGGACCGGGGAACCGGTGGGCGCTGTAGGGCCGCGCAGCCGAGCGAGCCGACGCCGTGGCCGTGCGAGTGGCCGACAGCCTAGGGAGCGGCATTCCCTGACCAGCGCCAGAATAGCGGCCCCGGGCAGCGCTGGTTGCACGGCGTTCGTTCCTTTGCGGGGGCGGCGGATGTTGTTTCTGCTGCAACTCCGGGGAGCCTCGACCGTGGGCCTCGGCGGTGGAAATGCTCGGCTGCTGCTGCTCGTCCCCGGAAGTGCCATTCATGACCTTGCTGGCAATCGCCTTGGTCCTGCGCGCCTGCGTCTTGCACCGCTGGGCCTCACGCGGATTGTACACGTATTCCGGATGCTGCTTTGTGTGGACGGCGGCAGCTGCAGCCGCCTTGCGCTGGCTAGGCTCCTTGTCGGCGACGCTGAGAGAACGCCACAGCTTGCCCGGGCGGCTGCTCACACGCTGGTTGTTTTCGTTCGCGTTCTCAGCGGCCACCGATCGCCTCTTTCCGTGTGCGACCAGCATCGAGGCGTTTGGAGGACGCGGAATGCGCGACCGCAGCTGGTAACTGTGCTGCACCTCGCTGCTTGACGATGCACCCCCCACGCCGGGATCGGAGGCCACGGCAGGCACCGCCGTCGCCGCTTCTGCTGCCGGCCGAGACAGGAGGCGCGCAATGCTTCGCAGGCGCGTGCTGTTGGTCGTCTGCCGAAGCGAAGCCGACGACGACGGCTGACTTTTACCGGGGTCGTCGTCGGCAAAGCCCAGGGTGTCCAAAGCTCTAGCCGTCCGAAGATGCGTCCTTGTCGAACGACGAGTTTCTTCTTCTTCCTCTGCTTGTTCTTCTACTTCTTCTCGTTAGCTCGTGACCCGTGCCCTGACGTGGCTCGCGAAGGCACGAGTGGATAATGCTAATGAATTTAGAAGTTAAATTCCACTTAAAAATACGAGAAAACAAATTCACGGCATTTTATTATGACGACGGAAAAATTATTGCGTAATAGGTACGAATTTAAATGCGCCTGAATCGGACGTTTCCTAGAGTACTTTACAATTTCCTAAGTTTAAGGGTTTGTCACTAAATATACGATTTGCTGAGTTGATTAATGAGTTTGGACTAATTCGACAACTACGGAATATACAAGAAATTGTGCGATTTGCCCCCCATAAAAGGCCCGAACACATTATTGGAGATTTTTGGAGGAAGAAAAATAATAACTACCACTGTATTGTCGCATAGTAATGACCACTATCTGGGATTTCTGCGTGGCGTAACGTTCACAGAAAGCTATTGTCATCAATGGCTCATACCTCCAAATGCATTGGCTCATCACCCCGTAAGGCAGCGGCCACAAGCACGCAGCAAAGGCAAGCTTTGGAATCACGCATACAACATACAGAACAGCATGCTTTTCTATAAAAAACAACCTTGACACAAACATCCGAACCCCACGAGTGATGATAAGGCGTTCCTCCGCCTACGTGCAATGCGAAGCACGTAGTGTTCCCCACATAGCTTTCCCGGTAAAGATAACCGTTGCGCAAGCTGCCGCAGCGACAGTAGCTTGACTGTATAACATACGACGCAGGGAGTGACGCAACTACACTTTCGTACGTAAAAGAAGAACCCGCCTGGCAACTGATTCGTGTTCTGACAGTGCTATGGGAAGGCCACCTACATTTAGTACTCCCGAAGAGAAGCGTGCACACGAGGCGCGGCGAATTTATCTCCTCTGTCGTCCACTGTTTGTAGGTGCGCACGAAGTAACGGCGCAAGCCAAGTTAAAGGCCGTCGAAACGTATTAGGCTAATGATTAGATAAAGTGCGTGTGAATGTTGCCACCTGAATAATAGGACAGCAGGAACCAGAAAGTTTTGCTAAAAAATGCTTAAATAAATTTTTTTGCTTGGTTTCTGTGTTTAACGCTATACTTTCACACCTCTTTAATTTTTTATGCAACGCACAAGTGATTTTGTTTTTGTTTTTTTTTGGCAAACAGCAACCTCGGCATACGCCATGTTCAATCGTATGGGCACCAACATCATCGCGAACACAGGCCAGTCAGCCATTCCAATTACGTGTCATTAATCCTGATAGAACAGCAACAGCAGCATGCTGTACAACGAACATTACGACACCTTCCCCCGCTACCAGTTGGGTAGACGACTGGACGTCGACAGGCCGTGTGGCGCGGTGAGCCTCGAGGAGACGTGCTCGCTATGTGACAACGTTCTGGCGGCGTCGAACCGAGTGATGCACGCTCTCGCCTTCGAACTCACCGATACCAGGCCGGGAACAACGCCGCTGCACTACACGTCCAACGTAGATGCGAGCCCCAAGGAGTCCTGCTTACTTTGTGGCGACGTTACAGCACGAGACCGACAGAAGAACGCTCTCGCCTTTGAGCTCGCGGAGACCAGGCCGGGTGCACTGCCTCTGCGCCACACGTCAACCGTAGAGGCAGACACGGAGCCGAAGACGGCCGCTCGCTTGGCATCGTTTCCTCACTTCGTGGCTTCCGTGCCGCCGCCGCTGCATCCAGGAGGTGGACGTTGCATGCGCCACTCACGTCATCCCTACGGCGGACCAACCATTTCTCCCCGTCCGTATTCGTCCGTCGTCGCCTATGGCTCAACACAGACTCCGCTTGCTGAAAATCTCCCAGAGCACCGTTGTGGTCTTCTGAATTTTCGAGACCGGGACGCTTCTATCTACCACGAAGCGATATTCATCGACGTTGCCAAAGCGGGCCAGAATTTTACCGATATTGAGATGCTCTCCAAGCGCAACCAGCACACTGCTCAAAAGGGATTCGCTTTGCGAACACAGCCTCCAGGGGCGGGATGAGAGCATGGCCAGAAGCCTCGTCGCTTGGGAGTTCCTGATGCCCAAGTCACTCCACAATAACTGTCGAATTCCGGACATTGTTGCGACCTCAACGCACGTGCGCACATCGTCAACCCTAAAGGCCCCCCTGTACAGAGAATGATCTGGCCAATAGAGGTATCCATCTGTAAAACCGATCGCACATTGGCTCGGATTAACCGAAGAACTGTTCCGGGCACATCACTTGAACTGCTGTCGCTGTTACTGGGCGGCGGGAGGTGTTCTGAAAACGATATGTTAATTTGTGTACTTCTAATTGAATATATTTCTTAGAGACCCAGGTTTGTGCAAAGTACTGTAGTTTGTACCATCTGTACTCACGGCAGTCTTCTGAAGGCTATATTCAAGCGAACATTTCAGCTCCTCAATAATACGGCTAATGTAGCTTCGGGCTATAGATATGGTCATTGACCTGCGACTTGAGCTTCGATTTCAGATCACTTTTTCCGGGGCAGAGTTGTGACACAGTTGTGTTCAAAGCACCTCCTGGGCAAAGCCTAATTTCCCCAAATTCATCAGCAATTGTTTCTCGAACTTTCTTCGCTAAAGCAAGAGTGGCGGATTGCTGTTTCTATGTGTCTGAAGAACCTCAGAACACTCCCTAAGCTCAGCTGTGGAGGTTTAAGAAAGAGTTAGTGCGGATCAAAACTCTCTCCATTGCTTTCAGCCTAGCATCGGCTGTTCACTAGGAGCCTTAAAGAATGTTTTAATGGAATTGTAGCATTCTTAGGATACTTCACGCAATATCCGGTGTCTATATGCCTATTCATCTGTTTTCCAGCGAATTTGGGTCACCGGGTCAAGATCGGTCATTTTGGGGCCATGCTTTAATGGGCAGAGCATCGGACTACTGTGCTGGGGGAACTGAGTTTAAAAACAACCGCAGGACCCAAATGAATGGGTATGTAACGCTGCGTATGTGCGGTTTGTTTGTTTGCATTTGTTTGTTCTTGTCTCATATACTGGCTCATACCAAGCATGGGAGATTGGCCAAAAATAGGGGGAGTTATGAAAATGATTATACGAGTCTAAAAGCGGCACTATTGAGAACATTTGAATAGCTAAAGAGAACGAAGTCATACAATGAACCGCTTTGAAGTCAACTTGGCTCACTCATATGCTCTGCTAGTCAATAAAAAAAAAAAAACAAATTTAAAATTTATCCGGTGCTTGGTGGAACGCAACCTGCTTCACATATATAAAGAAACAAACGCCACTCATGACGCATTTCAGAGTTGGCAGTACTTTGGGGCCTTACGACGTTTTTATGCTCATTGGGTCAACCTCGACATTCATTGTGGGAAGGGTACTGCCGGAATTCAATTCCGTGCATGCTTTTCCGAGTCCAGCCCCTTTTTCTTGCAGACAAGCCACTCTCACCGTTCTCGTAGGCCGATACTGGTGATATGCCATTAAAACGTATCTGCCATAGGGGTGACTGGGTAAGCTCACTCGGTTACTGCACTAGATTACTGTACTGGGACCTTAGGCGGGAGCTAGTCACCCTGTTTGTTAAATTTTTTTTTCTATGCCTCTCTCATCTTTATGATGAAATAAGCGAAGTATTATTACAAATCTGCCGCTAAGCGCGCGATCGCGTTCATCGCAGCACATGCAGACAATTACAAGTTCAAAATGAAGTATAGCATTCCACTGAAACATTTGTTGAGTTCAAGTTTGAAGATCCAATGCCAGCAACAAGTTATAAACTTTTTCATGTTACCTTTATCACATAAGGCGCGGACGTGTCATTTGCCTATTACAGGATGGTGCTGGTGGCTCTACGACGGGACAATGAAGATACGAACGTCTATGTCTCCACCTGAGACGATTCAGTAGATGAGCGAGCTTTGTCAATTAGATTGACTTTACACGTTGACCAGTATTAGCTAATAAATGCCACAGTGACCAGCTCCGCTGAGCCCAAGCCGGTTTTGTTTCAAGATCTCTCAGAATCTCACAAGCGGAGATCAAGTAAACTAGTTTGATCCTGGAACAGAATAGAGCTTGCGAGTTCGGAGCATCCCACATCATTGCCAAAGAAAGCGAAATGTACTCACTCTTCGCCGCAGTTATTCTGGCCTGTTGTCTCCACGAGCCGACAACGTCTGCTAGAGACACGCCAGCGTAATTGATGCCAGTCATACGTGACACCGCAAAGGGCGTAACTCCCTCTTCATTAAAGGAGGAAGAAGGCACAGCCATTGCATCACATTTTTTACTTTGACATAAGAAAACGAGCTTATAAAGTTTTGGCGGAAACCTGCATCCCCGCAATAATCGCAACAATGCGGAAGAGGACGGCACAATCTTCTGCAGCTGATACCAGGCCTTAGCAGCTGATGCTGAACGCCTGGCAGGCGCGTGCTTGCGATGCTATGCGCAGCCAGCAGCCGACGACGATGGCTGACCTTGGCCTGGGGCGCCGTCTGCAGAGCCTTGGGTCTCCCGGATTCCGCCCTGGTCGAACGACGACGTGCCCGCAGACGAGTGGTCTTCGTCGTCCAGGAGCGTGGGGTGTAGCTGATTATCAAGCGTAAGCGTTGTTAGGTCATTCTGCGTTTCAGGGTGCTTGAATGCGCGAGCTGGCGTTAACTGTTTGGTGGGCACGGCGTTTTTTCTGTTGGCTCCTCGCACTGGTGGTGGCAGAGGACCGGGGAACCGGTGCACGTCGCAGAGCCGCGCAGCCGAGCAAGCCGACGCCGTGGCCGTGCGAGTGGCCGACAGCCTAGGGAGCGGCATTCCCTGACCAGCGCCAGAATAGCTGCCCCGGGCAGTGCTGGTTGCACGGCGCTCGTTCCTCTGCGGCGGCGGCGGATGTTGTTTCTGCTGGAACTCCGGGGAGCCTCGACCGTGGGCCTCGGCGGTAGAAATGCTCGGCTGCTGCTGCTCGTCCCCGGAAGTGCCATTCTTGCGGTTGCTGGCAATCGCCTTGGTCCTGCGCGCCTGCCTCTTGCACCGCTGGGTCTCACGCGGACTGTACACGTATCCCGGATGCCTCTTTCTGTTGACGGCCTTTCGCTTGTAAGGCTCCTTGTCCGCGACGCAGGGAGAACGCCACAGCTTACCCGGGCGGCTGCTCACGCGCTGGTTGTTCTCGTTCTCAGCGGCCACCGATCGCTCCTTTTCACGCGCGACCAGCATCGAGGCGTTTGGAGGCCGCGGAATGCGCGACCGCAGCTGGTAACTGTGCTGGACCTCGCTGCTCGACGATGCGCCCCCCACGCCGGGATCGGAGGCCACGTCACCGCCGTCGCCGCTTCTGCTGCCGGCCGCGACAGGAGGCGCGCTATGCTTCGCAGGCGCGTGCTGTTGGTCGTCTGCCGAAGCGAAGCCGACGGCGACAGCTCACCCTTACTAGGGTCGTCGTCGGCAAAGCCCAGCGTGTCCAAAGGTGGAGCCGTCCGAAGATCCGTCCTGGTCGGACGACGAGCTTCTTCTTCTTCTTCTGCTTCTTTTTAGCTCGTGACCCGTGCCCTCTCGTGGCTCGCGAAGACACGAGTGGATAAAGCTAATAAATTCATAAATGATAAATTCGCGGGCTTTCGGTATGAGAACGGCAGAAATATTGCATCTAAGTAGGAATTTAAATGTGCTTGAATCGACGTTTCCTAAAGTGCTTTACAGTTTCCTCAGTTTAAGTGAATTGTCACTAAATATATGATTTGCTGAGTAGATTAATGAATCGGGACCAATTATCCAACTACGAAATATACAAGAAATGTGTGATGAGCCCCCCATAAAAGGGCTGACAACATGGTTTAGTGCGGAGATTATTGGGGGAAAATAATAATAATAATAATAATAATAATAAGACGAAAGACCACCATCTTATTTTTACAGCCAAGCTGTCTATAGCCAGGATGCTGGTATTTGTGCGTGGCGTAACGTTGACATAAAACTATCGTCATCAATGACTCATATCCCCGTAAGGCAGAGGCCACAAGCACGCAGAGTGGGCTTGGCGGCACGCCAACGATGGTTCATGCTTACCAACCGCTCCTTTTTGCCATGCAGTTCCTTGGCCTGGCGTCGAATAGACTTCTGGATCTTGCCCTCGGAAGCCCTGCTGATTCCATTACCTTGCTGATTCCATTACCTTGCTGCCGAACAGCGGTGACTTCATGTACTCTCCTGGAACCATCCCGTGCTTTGTGCGACGGCCTTCTCTGGTTCACGCCCCTGCGCCTGCCGTGTGCACAGATGTATCAATCAAGCCCTGTCATCTGCCGTCGGTGACCTTCCTTTCGCCGTGGTATCTCAACGCGGGTTCCTGTTCCGCTTCTGCTACTACGTCATCATTTCCATCAAGACAACATATATTGCCTCCCCAGCGCCACCCCGCTTTCAGTGGGCTTGGCGGCACGTCGACGATGGTTCATGCTTACCAACCGCTCCTTTTTGCCATGCAGTTCCTTGGCCTGGCGTCGAATAGACTTCTGGATCTTGCCCTCGGAAGCCCTGCTGATTCCATTACCTTGCTGCCGAACAGCGGTGACTTCATGTACTCTCCTGGAACCATCCCGTGCTTTGTGCGACGGCCTTCTCTGGTTCACGCCCCTGCGCCTGCCGTGTGCACAGACGTATCAATCAAGCCCTGTCATCTGCCGTCGGTGACCTTCCTTTCGCCGTGGTATCTCAACGCGGGTTCCTGTTCCGCTTCTGCTACTACGTCATCATTTCCATCAAGACAACATATATTGCCTCCCCAGCGCCACCCCGCTTTCAGTGGGCTTGGCGGCACGTCGACGATGGTTCATGCTTACCAACCGCTCCTTTTTGCCATGCAGGTAACTAATAGTTACTCCCTTTTTGCTAAGCGAACTAGTTCTAGAACGTTGCTCGTGCTGCCAGGCCCACATTCAATTTGCACCACTGTTTATGACTGTTCTTTCA
Organism: Dermacentor andersoni; assembly: GCF_023375885.2. NCBI lineage: Eukaryota > Metazoa > Arthropoda > Arachnida > Ixodida > Ixodidae > Dermacentor > Dermacentor andersoni. The sequence continues at coordinate 90,109,440 of NC_092814.1, read as the reverse complement.
TTCTGTTTTACTTGTTAATAATGTCTGGCGATGTTGAATTGAACCCCGGCCCCCTTCATGCTGCTGACGCCGTAAACTCTGAACTACTCACCACTTTACGACAGCTTCAATCGGGGCAGTCAGCTATTCTAGACCAACTTAAATCAATTCAAGTAACCTTGTCAGACCACGAAAAACGATTTCTTGAAGTTAACTCTAGATTGGCCAAAATCGAAAATGAGTGCACAGCACTCGCGGCTACCAAGGCTGACATTGACACACTACGTTCAACAACTGCTGCTTGCATGGCCAATTTGGCTGTTCTGACTGCCCGCGCTGACGCTGCCGCCAACAGATCTCGTCGTCGTAACCTTGTTTTCTATGGGCTAAAAGATTGTCCGAATGAAACCTGGCGAGAGTCCGAAAAACTAATCATTGATCACTGCATCCAGCACCTTCAGTCTCCTATTCAATCGCGTGAAATCGAACGCGCTCATAGGCTGGGAACTTATCACCATGGCAGGTCCAGACCAGTAATTGTTAAATTCGCTCACTTCAAAGATAAAGACCACATCATTTCACTACACTCTTAGGCAAAGTTACACTCACCCGCCGTGGTTGCTCAGTGGCTATGGTGTTAGGCTGCTGAGCACGAGGTCGCGGGATCGAATCCCGGCCACGGCGGCCGCATTTCGATGGAGGCGAAATGCGAAAACACCCGTGTACTTAGATTTAGGTGCACGTTAAAGAACCCCAGGTGGTCGAAATTTCCGGAGTCCTCCACTACGGCGTGCCTCATAATCAGAAAGTGGTTTTGGCACGTAAAACCCCATAATTTAATTTTTTTTTTTTAAGTTACACTCTTTGGCTTGCCCCTTCTGCCACACAACAATAATCGTTATCTGCCTTGATGCATTTCCTTTTTTTAACGCTGCGAGCCCGGAACTTTCCAGTAACGAACGGCACGCGCGTTATCAGAAGCGGCACTGCAAAGGGTGTAAACTGTCCTTATCGCCACGAGTCATCACCTACGTTGCATCCCGGTTACCATATCCTCATCTCTTGAACTGCTTTGGCTTTATTGTACTGCGTCCTTCCCCCGAATCCTTCTTGGCATTTGCTATCACCCTCCTTCTACTGACTCATCATTTTTGCCGCTTTTCCACGACGCCTTATGCAAGATAACTACCTCATATCCTAACACGCCTGTGCTACTATTAGGCGATTTTAACTTCCCATCAATCGATTGGTCTAATCTAGCTTCCTCAGTATAAAAAAAATAACATGGCTAGCGAGTTCGCGAACATGGGCCCCACATTTGGATTAACCCAAGTTGTCAATCATCCCACTCGCACTACAGACCATTCCTCTAATATCTTGGATTCGGTACTAACTTCACACCCAGACAACCTTTCTCCTATCTTGTACCTGAATGGCCTCAGCGACCATCACGCTTCTTTTTCATGCCATATATATCTAATCAAACAAAAACGAAAAAAAAAACACTTACGCTTTACGACAGAGGCGATTATGACAGCATGATCCGAGATTTAACAACCTTTTATGATAGATTCACAGCTGACTTCTACCTTCGTTCACTTGAGTCTAACTGGTGTTAAGAATGGCGAGCTGCAATGCGGGATTGCCACCCAATTAAGACTGGGGAACAAGACGCGCATCCCCCACTCCGTCGCTTCAGCTAGGATGCGTTCGGTGAAGCGGGCTTTGTGCTGAAAACCGCCGCCATCCCCTAGCCCCATCGCCGTTGTGACGGAATGAGTTCGGCGAACGAACTATTGTGTCCAAACTCCCCAGCGCGGACCTGATCTGCTACGCGTGAGCGAGCTGCCGCGGGAAAGCCGTTTTTTGGTGCTTCCCACACGCCGAAGAGGACGCAGGACAACGAGTTACCCAGAATGGCTCTGAGCTTCCCGGAACGGCGCCCCGCTGACGTCGGCGCCGGACATCGGAATGTGTGTGCCTTTGTGTGCGTAAACTGTTCTGCGGGGCGGCGGCGAATTTACAATGAGTAAACGAACGCTCGCGTCACCTTGTATCGCGGGAGGCGGCTAGTTTTGCGATGACGAAACGAACATTCGCCGCCTTGTATCGCCGGCGGACCGAGTGTTTAAAAACGGCTGTTGTGCGGATGCTCGACACACTTCTCTTGAGCAGTCATGTTGGACTGACACTCTTTTTCTGAAGCAGTCATGTTAGACTGATATAAATATTGTAAATAAACCCATATTCCTCGTTCTCGATGAGAAGCAGTTCTTCCCTTCATCAACGTCCTCAGCGTGGATAAGTTGGACGACGGCATGAGCCCGCAACCTTCGAATTCATGCCGGACTCCAAACTTGACAACGGATCACGAGCGACGGGATTGAGCCCCCAATCCTGACAACTGGCTGACAGCGGTGAGATGGACTTTGCGACATGGTGCTGTATCTGCGGTGAGTGCTTGGTTCTTGCTTTGACTCTCTAGGCTTCATTTTGTGGTTGTTCTGTTTAGAACAGTAGGGAAGCTAGACTGTTGAGTGTTAGCTAGGTTGTGTTTTCCTAGCTAGATTTAGAGAGCAGAATCAAGGCAGTAAAGCAGCAGTCATGGAGTTAAGGACACTGCTGAGAGACGAGTTGTTGATTGTGGGTGAGGAACTTGCCCTAGATCTGCGCAAGGAAATGCTAAAATCGGAATTACTGGAGCTAATTTCCAATCAGGCCAGTGAGGAAGATATTGAAACGGGATTGGAACTTCTCAAAAAGAGAGAGAAACGGAAAAGAGAAAGAGAAGAACGGGACAGAGAAAACAGAGAGAGAGAGAGAGGAACGCGATAAAGATCGCGAGTTAAGAAAAATGCAACTTGAACTTGAAAGCAAACGTTTGGAGTTGTCTCAAGGAAGTGAAGGCGCTCTGGGACGATCAAGTGAGGCAGAATCGTACCGCATGGACAGGCTATTAAAGCCATTTGAGGTCGGGACCGACATAGGCTTGTTCCTAAGCAATTTTGAAAGGACTTGCGAAAAGATGAACTTCGGCCCGAGTACATGGCCACAGCGGTTGCTGTCTATGTTGCCGTGTGAGGCGGCGGAAGTAATCGCCAGATTGAGTGCACAGGATGCATATGATTATGCAAAAGTTAAGGCTAGTCTCCTGAAGAAATACCGCCTTTCAGCCGAAGCTTTTCGGCAAAGGTTTAGGAGCACAGGCAAGAAAGATAGCGAGGAATATCCGGAGTTTGCACATAGCTTAAAGGCCAACCTAGTCGAGTGGCTTAAAAGCGCGGAAGCGTACGCAACAGACATGATCATTGAATGCATGTGTCTAGAGCAGTTTTACAAAACCATCCCCCAAGCTGTGAAACTGTGGGTGCAAGACAGAGGGAATGTAAACACTGTGGAAAGGGCGGCCGAATTAGCCGAAGAGTACGCAACCCGTAGAAAGTTGAACGCCGAGGAAAGAAACTTGGACGGTCGAAATGGACCGCGGAAACCATTTCCGTTCAAAAGAGGTGCGCAGACTAGACGATCGGAGCCTGTGGACATGGCGGAAAAGCCCGCAGAAAAGAGCGAGGAGAAACTTAACGGAGAAACCGCAAAAAAGGAACAGAAAAGAAAATTCGGATCTTTTAGACCAATTCGCTGTTACAAATGCCACAAACTGGGGCATATAGCTGTAAACTGCGAGAAGCCTAGCGTAGTTTTCTCCTACGTGGAGGAAAAAGATGAGAATATGGAACTTTTAAGTCCATATCTTCACGACCTGCAAGTTAATGGAAAACCATGCCGAGTGCTAAGAGACAGTGCCGCCACGATGGACATTGTCCATCCATCTTACGTGACGGTAGATGACTTCACCGGAGAAGTAGCATGGATAAAACAGGTTGTAGAAGAACACAGCGTGTGTCTGCCCATGGCCAGAGTCAAAATCAATGGACCATTCGGGGAGCTAGAGACTGAGGCTGCAGTTTCCAAATTTTTGTCACTGCAGTATCCTTACATCTTTTCGAATCGTTCGAATCAGTTACTGCGTGACAAAGGGCTCAAACTGGGAGAGGGCATAGTACAAGCGTTGACCCGAGGCCAAGCTCGTAAGATCGCGGCGCTTTCGGCTGAAAATGCACAAGCTCCTCAAGCGGAAGCAGAAAAGCGGACAACTTCAATACCCGAATCCGAGCTAGGCCCGAGGGACAAAAGAACAGTTGAGGAGAGCCTGCCAGCTGACCAGCTCAATGAGACCGTAGCACTAGACTGTCAAAGTTCTAGCCTGCAGGAAGAGCAAGCTGACGCACTCACAAGCGAGACAGGGTCGTTATTATCACCGGCCTCCAAGAACTTTGATCAGCTCTTACGTGTGGATAAAGAGTCACTGGCAGCTGAGCAAAAGAATGATGAGAGCTTAGCTAAATTACATGACACAGCTAAAGAAGGCATTGCTAGGCGCAACGTGACGATACACGAGAGAGGAGGTTTGTTGTATCGGCACTACAGAGATCGAAAGGGTAGGATTTTAGATCAGTTAGTCGTACCTACTAAGTATAGGGATGACCTTTTGAGTCTCTGTCATGGAAATGGGTGGTCCGGCCACCTAGGCATAAACAAATCAAAGGAAAGATTGCTTACGGAATACTACTGGCCTGGCTGTTTCAAAGACGTAGAAAACTTTGTAAGATCATGCGACGCCTGCCAGCGTTCTGGTAAACCAGGAGAGACATGGAAAGCTCCACTGAAGGTAGTGCCCTTAATAACAGAGCCTTTCAGACGACTTGTAATAGACACGGTAGGGCCTCTTCCAAAAACATAATCGGGCTACAGGTACTTGTTTACCATGCTGTGTCCGGCTACCAAGTTTCCAGAAGCAATCCCTTTGAAAGAGCTCAGTTCCACCGAAGTAGTAGACGCGCTTTTGACAGTGTTTGCACGAGTTGGGTTTCCAGCCGAAATTCAGGCAGATCAAGGGTCAGTATTCACGAGCGCACTGACTTCCACATTCTTGCAAAAGTGCGGGGTAAAGTTAATACACAGTTCTGTCTATCACCCTCAGTCAAACAGTGTAGAGAGGTGGCATTCGGTGCTTAAGCGAGTTTTGCGTGCGCTCTGTTACGAGCATAAGGAGGACTGGGAGAACTGTCTGCCGGCAACTTTGTTTGCTTTGCGAACGGTTCCACATGAAGCGACAGGGTTCTCACCAGCAGAACTAGTGTATGGGAGGACACCCCGTTCTCCACTGAGAATGTTAAGAGAGATGTGGGAGGAAAGAGGGGAGAGTCCAACAGTGGTTGAATACGTGCTAAATTTACTGGAACGGCTAAGCGCAACCCAAGAACTAGTCGGAAAGAACATGGGAGTAGCTCAAAAGAACGCCAAATTCTATTACGACAAGAATGCGAAGCTTCCTACGTTTAACGCCGGAGACCAGGTAATGATCCTCAAACCTTCAAGAAAGAACAAGCTTGAAGTTCATTGGGACGGACCCATTAAAGTGTTGCACAAACTTTCAGATACTAACTATGCTTTGAGAATGCCCGGTCGCAGGAAGGAAGTGAGGATATATCACTGTAATTTGATGAAGCCGTATGTAGAGCGGCGCGGAGTCGTTAACTATACCATCAAAGAGCCGGATGGCATTAGTACCAAGTTTAAGGAGTATAGGGCGACCTCCAACTCTGAAATCGGCCTAGAAGAAGTAGTAGAACACTCGGTAAGTTCGCACGCTCTAAGACCCGAGCAGCTAGATGAGCTAAAAGAGGTGTTAGGGGAATATCTCGACAGATTCAGCGATCGGCCGGGTAGAAGCGAACTGATAACGCATGAAATTGAGCTGACATCAACCGAACCAGTAAGATCAAAGCCTTACAGGGTGTCTCCAAGACAGAGAGATTATGGAGGCAGAGATACAGCGCATGCTAGAGTTGGGAGTTATTGAGCCCGCTGAGAGTGACTACACGTCACCGCTAATACTGGTAGAAACCCCTAACAAGGACCCTCGTCCGTGTGTTGACTACAGGAAGTTAAATGCCATCACTAGGGACCAGCTCTACCCGATACCCAACACTGAGGAACGAATTGAAAGAGTTAGCGCTGCTAAATACATTTCAACTATATATCTCGTGCGGGGGTACTGGCAAGTTCCCCTTTTAGAAAGTACCAGCCGTTATGCCGCATTCATCTCGCCTGTAGGCACTTTTCGCCCTCTCGCACTCAGCATCAGGCTGAAGAACGCGCCGTTTAGCTTCTCTAAGTTAATGGATATTGTCCTAAAAGACTTGCAGGAGTTCGCCTTGCCCTATCTTGATGATGTAGCAATTTTTTCGGACAGCTGGGAACAACACGTATCGCACCTCAAACAGGTGTTCTCACGGTTGAGGGAAGCCGGCTTAAAGATGAAAGCGGAAAAGTGTAGGTTTGGTTGTTCGCAGGTTACTTATCTGGGCCATGTTGTCGGTCAGGGCATGAGACGGCAGGCTGAGCTGAAAATAGCTACGATTGGAGAATTTTCTCAGCCGCGCACGAAAACGGACCTTCGTTCATTTTTGGGACTTGTGGGGTACTATCAACGGTACATTCCGAATTACTCGCAAATGGCGAGTCCATTAACAGACGCCCTCCGAAAGGGAGCACCGAGTAACGTACACTGGGATAAGGACAAAGAGAACGCTTTCAAAAGTTTGAAAACGCTATTGGTTTCTCGCCCTGTGCTTCGCGCGCCAGACTACACAAAGGAATTCATAGTTCAATGCGACGCAAGCGACAGAGGTATGGGCGTGGTACTTAGTCAGGTCGGCGACGATAACGAGGAGCATCCTATCCTCTATGCCAGCCGTAAACTAAATGTAAGAGAGGAAGCCTACAGCGCTTCAGAGAAGGAATGCGCTTGTTTGGTTTGGGCCGCACAGAAGTTGTTACTTGTACGGAGCGAAGTTCATCTTCGGGACCGACCGCTGTCCTCTGACGTGGCTCAATCAAATGTCACACAAAAATGGCCGCTTGCTCCGATGGAGCCTCACTCTCCAAGAGTACAACTTCTCCGTTAGGTATAAGAAGGGAAAGTTGCATAGCAATGCGGATGGATTGAGCAGGCTAATTTGAATTCTGCGTTTGAGGGTCCCGCCTAAATTTTAGGGTTACTAGTGTTAATTTTATTACGCGAAGAAGTTCCCCTCTCATTTAGCAGGCTTCCCTCCATGATTGCTGAATTTGTCAGCACGAAATTGGTTCAGAAATTGGCATAGCGAAATGCAGCCTTTTTTTGTTTCTGCACTTATGTTGTTGTTTTTTTGAAGCCTAGCGGGTCTAAAGTGAGAGCCAATGTACGTCATCACGGCGCAGAGCCGTGTTGTGGGGTTCATTTTGCAGCTGCCTGTCCTTGTTGGATGTTTTGGGGCGGTGACATCAATACACAAGTGGTCGCTGCGAGCCAAGACATCAATCCCCCCCTGACCACCAGCCGTTCTCTTCCTGCCTAGCGGTTGTCAGCGCTAGACAGTCGAGATTTTTCGGGCCATGGAGGCGCTGTTAAGAATGGCGAGCTGCAATGCGGGATTGCCACCCAATTACGACTGGGGAACAAGACGCGCATCCCCCACTCTCCGTCGCTTCAGCTAGGATGCGTTCGGTGAAGCGGGCTTTGTGCTGAAAACCGCCGCCATCCCCTAGCCCCATCGCCGTTGTGACGGAATGAGTTCGGCGAACGAACTATTGTGTCCAAACTCCCCAGCGCGACCTGATCTGCTACGCGTGAGCGAGCTGCCGTGGGAAAGCCATTTTTTGGTGCTTCCCACACGCCGAAGAGGACGCAGGACAACGAGTTACTCAGAATGGCTCTGAGCTTCCCGGAACGGCGCCCCTCTGACGTCGGCGCCGGACATCGGAATGTGTGTGCCTTTGTGTGCGTAAACTGTTCTGCTGCGGGGCGGCGGCGAATTTACAATGAGTAAACGAACGCTCGCGTCACCTTGTATCGCGGGAGGCGGCTAGTTTTGCGATGACGAAACGAACATTCGCCGCCTTGTATCGCCGGCGGACCGAGTGTTTAAAAACGGCTGTTGTGCGGATGCTCGACACACTTCTCTTGAGCAGTCATGTTGGACTGACACTCTTTTTCTAAAGCAGTCATGTTAGACTGATATAAATATTGTAAATAAACCCATATTCCTCGTTCTCGATGAGAAGCAGTTCTTCCCTTCATCAACGTCCTCAGCGTGGATAAGTAGGACGACGGCATGGGCCCGCTACCTTCGAATTCATGTCGGACTCCAAACTTGACAACGGATCACGAGCGACGGTATTGAGCCCCCAATCCTGACACTGGGTACTGTTCAAATCTGAATTCTTGCGTCTGGTTAAATTATACGTTCCTACCATAACAATTAATGAACGGAAACAATCCCCATGGTTTAACAACACACTAAAACGACTGAACAACAAGAAAAAACGTCTCTTCAGTTCTGCAAACTCTTCTCGATCCGAACTTAAGTGGACGAAATACTACTTTGCAGTCAAACAATATGACACGCAGGTCGCAAAGGCCAAACGTGGTTTTTTTTTTTCAACCACGCTGCCCTCTTTGTTGCACAATAACCCAGAACGTTTCTGGCAATGTATTAATCCCCAGTCGTCCAACACCGTTTTTCTACTTGACAGTTCTGGCTCCCCAGTTCCCGAAACCGAGGTCGCTGAAGCTTTAAACACTGCATTCTGTTCTGCGTTTACTAATGACTACCCTGAAATTCTTCCCGCATTACCACCTTCGACTTATCCTTCCATGGCAAACATTACTTTTAATGCGAGCGGAATTATTAAAATCATAGATTCCTTAAAAAATTCGTCCTCGTGTGGTACTGATAGCATTAACTCCAAGGTTTTAAAATGCACTAAGAACATTAGCAGTCTTTTTCTGACGCTAATATTTCAACAGTCTCTCACAACGGGATCAGTTCCCACTGATTGGAAAATTGGTAAAATAATTCCCATCTTTAAAAAAAGGCGACCGTACAAATCCTAGAAACTACCATCCAATTTCAATCACCAGTGTTTGCTCGAAACTGATGGAGCAAATTATACATTCCCACATTGCCACTTTCCTTTCACCTGTCAATTTCTTTCATCCTAATCAGCACGGATTTCGCCAAGCTCATTCTTGCGACACACAACTTGCTCTGTTCTTCCAAGATTTGCATTCTCATCTTGATCGCAACATCCCCATTGACACTCTCTTTCTCGACTTCGAAAAAGCCTATCCCCACTGACGCTCTCTTTCTGGACTTCGAAAAAGCCTTCGATGAAGTGTCACATATTCTTCTCCTGCATAAACTCTCGCATCTTAGTCTTCACCCAGACATCTTTAATTGGATCCGTGCATTTCTAACCGAGTGCCTTCAGTTTGTTTCCGCTAACTCGATCTCCTCAATCCTATCTCCCGTTCTTTCCGGTGTGCCCCAAGGCTCTGTCCTTGGGCCTCTCCTCTTTCTCATATATATTAATGACCTTCCACTTAACTTATCATCCAACATACGCCTTTTCGCGGACGATCATGTTTTATACCGACAAATAACAAATGCTTTAGACTGCTCCGCTCTTCAGGAAGACCTCCTCCAAATCCAGGCATGGTGCAGCAAGTCGTACATGTCCCTCAATGTCAGTAAGTGTTCTCACGTGTGCTTTCATCGACGTCGTAATTATGTAGTACCGTCCTACTCCCTTAACAACTGCACTTTAACACAGTGTGAAACATTTAAATACCTAGGATCGAGTGCATATATCTAGTGACTTATCTTGGACCCATCATATAAATCAGTTAACTAATTCCTGCAACCGATTACTAGGTTATCTACGCCATAACTTGTCATCAGCATCTCCCTCAGTCAAACTACTAGCATTTAAAACCTTACTCCGAAGTAAACTAGAATATGCTTGTGCTATTTATGACAACCATCAGGTTAATATGATTAGTACCATTGAAGCGGTTCAGAACCGAGCGGCCAGATTCATTCTTTCTGACTACTCCTATAACACAAGTGTTTCAGCCTTAAAATCCAGGTTGTGTCTTCCCTCGCTCGTCTTGCAGCCCACAGGCAACCAGGTCATCATTCCAGCCCATCATTTTTCCCGCCACACACATCCTAATGCTGTGTATCTACCACGCGCCCATTCCACTACGTATCAACGTTCTTTTTTTTATACACAGCCCGTGAATGGGATACCCTTCCTTTAGACATCGCCCTCATCACTGACATTTCTCGTTTCAAAGCTGCCATCGAAGACCATCTTTCAAGTCACATTACCTAACCTGACACGCCGTTTTTCTTTTCAATGTGCCCACCCCTCATGTAATGTCCTGTTCATATAATAAATAAAAAATAAATAATAAAAAGGGAACATTTGGGATCACGCATACAGAACAGCATACTTTTCAATAAAGAACAAGCTTAACATCCGAACCACATAAGTGAGGATAAGGCGTTCCTGCGCCTACGTGCAATGCGAAGCACGTAGTGTTCCCCACATAGTTTTCCCGGCAAAGATTACCGTTGCGCAATCTGCCGCGGCGATGGCAGCTTGACTGTAGCATACCACGCAGGGAGTGACGCAACTACACTTTCGTACGTAAAAGAAGAACCCGACTGGCAACTGATTCGTGTTTTGACAGTGCTATGGGAAGGCCACATCTATAGTGAGGACTCCTGAAATGCAGCGTGCATAATAGGCGCGGCGAATTTCTCTCCTCCCTGGTCCACTGTTTGTAGGTGCCCACGAAGTAACGGCGCAAGCCAAGTCACAGGCCATCGAAACGTATTAGGCTAATAATTAGGTAAAGTGCACGTGAATGTTGCCGCCTGATTAATTTCCACCTACATCGCAATGGCTAATTGTTCTTGTAGTCGTTTACGCCGTCGCTGTCCAACCATTTTTACATGGACGATTGGAGACTATTTTTCTTTAACTCTGTTTTTTTTTCCTCAAATGCGCTCACAATTTACGGGGAATTGGCGATTAGCCAGCTGTTAGAGTGCTTAGTTAGGGCGGGGAGGCATGCGACCGTAGAATGCTATGCTATTTTAAAGTGAGAAGGGGAAAAAGGAATCATGCAGAATCCGATGAAAATTATATTTATAATTGTTTACGGTATTAGATAAAGAAAACTGCTGCCTAATTAACTAAATTATTACTTTATATTGTTTATGAAGAGCACAACTTCTTTTTATATCGCATAAAAAGTATATTGTGAAATTCGAGATGCATATACACGGCGTTCCAGCGAAAAACTTCAAACATTCATAAAGGTTGCCTGTGGCAGATAGCGGAATTATAGTTCCTTAGGTGGTCGACTCCAAGCGGCGGGCACTACTCCCACAAACAATTAAAATGCATAATCAGCTAATTAACAAAGTTCACTAATTAACTTTAACTGACTACCTTATGCCCCACATTGTAATTTACGAATTCTGACTTTGCAGTTCGCAAGGCGAATCTACTTGGAACGAATTCTCGGGATAGCACCAGTTTAGAGATCATTCTCGAACATTGCGGAGAAATGCATTGGCGTTCCAATTACTTTCTTACCAAAATGTTATTTTATGCATTCTAGCACAAAAGTAACTGGAACGTTATTGCATTTCTCCGCAAAGTTCGAGAATTAATATTTCTAAACTCGCGCCATCTTCTACGCCCCTACATCCAGTCATGATGATCACGAAGTCGAAAGCTTCTATGAAGACGTGGAATCGGCGATGGGTAGAGTGAAAACAAAATACACTATACTGATGGGCGACTTCAATGCCAGGGTAGGCAAGAAGCAGGCTGGAGACAAGTCAGTGCGGGATATGGCATAGACTCTAGGAATAGCAGGGGAGGGTTATTGGTAGAGTTTGCAGAACAGAATAATATACGGATAATGAATACCTTCTTCCGCAAGTGGGATAGCCGAAAGTGGACGGTGGAGGAGCCCGAACGGCGAGACTAGAAATGAAATAGACTTTATACTCTGCGCTAACCCTGGCATCATACAGGATGGGGATGTTCTCGGCAAGGTGCGCTGCAGTGACCATAGGATGGTATGAACTCGAATTAGCCTAGACTTGAGGAGGCAACGGAAGAAACTGGTACATAAGAAGCCGATCAATGAGTTAGCGGTAAGAGGGAAAATAGAGGAATTCCGGATCAAGCTACAGAACAGGTATTCGGCTTTAACTCAGGATGAGGACCTTAGTGTTGAATCAATGAACGACAATCTGATGGGCATCATTAAGGAGTGTGCAATAGAAGTCGGTGGTAACTCCGTTAGAAGGGATACCAGTAAGCTATCGCAGAAGACGAAAGATCTGATCAAGAAACGCCAATGTATGAAAACCTCTAACCCTACAGCTAAAATAGAACTGGCAGAACTTTCCAAGTTAGTCAACAAGCGTAAGACAGCTGACATAAGGAAGTATAATATTATTACGATATTATCGGGAGATACTCAAGAGACGAGACGCCGCGAGATCGACGATGAAGTTGGTGGCGCGGGCGAGTGTCGGCCTGGCCTGGTCATTTATTAAGCACAAGTAATTTCCCCTATGTTGGCCTTGGTGTCAGTGTTTGTTGGCTTCTCATGATATGACTTATAAAAATCGGGCCCCTCGGTTAACCCCCTTGCGTCTCGTTTATTACATAACGAGGGTCTCGAATCCGGCAACATTGATACCTTCAGGTAGCATATCACGTTTTCGTGACGCCTGCGGCAAAAAGGACGTTCCACGTCTGCTGCCAAGGTCTGTGAGTGGTGGCGCTGGCTAACACTCCCAGGGTTCTAATGGTACACATAAATACCCAAGAAAGTGGATGGGGAAACGCCGCCGCGGTGGCTCAATTGGTAGAGCATCGCACGCGAAATGCGAAGGTTGTGGGTTCGGTTCACACCTGCGACAAGTTGTTTTTTTCATCCACTTTAATTTTCATTAATTTATCGTTACTTTATTTCATTTATTAAGTAGAAGTGATTTCCCCTATGTTGTCCTTGGTGTCAGTGTTTGTTGGCTTCTCATGATATGACTTATAAAAATCGGGCCCCTCGGTTAACCCCCTTTCTTCTCGTTAACTATACTTGATGTATTTCGAAAGGCGAAGCTGCAACTTAACTCGTCCAAATGTCGTTTTGGCCACCGTCAAATTACTCTTCTGGGCCATCTCGTTGACGCTTCCAGAGTACAGCCTGATCCCAACAAAACTCGCGCTTTTTGAGACTTTTCGGTTCCGAAGACAGCCACCACAGACGTCCGAAGTTTTGTAGGGCTATGCTCGTACTTTCGTCGTTTTGTTCCAGATTTTGCGACAATTGCTAGACCCCTCACTAATCTTTTGAAGAAAGGCGTACAATTCTCGTGGGGCACTTCAGAAGCCGCCGCCTTCTCTCGTCTCGTCACTCTTCTAACCTCACCACCCATTCTCGCCCACTTCGACCCTGATGCCCCTACAGAATTGCGTACAGATGCCAGCGGTCATGGCGTAGGTGCCGTCTTAGCCCAGCGTCAGCGTGGCCAGGATCGCGTTATTGCTTATGCGAGCCGCCTCCTAGCACCATCGGAGCGCAACTATTCCATTACGGAACTAGAATGCCTTGCTGTTGTCTGGGCGGTTGCGAAGTTCCGTCCTTACCTTTACGGTCGCCCTTTTTCCGTAGTCACTGACCATCATGCTCTCTGCTGGCTCTCATCGCTAAAAGATCCTACAGGCCGGCTTGGTTGATGGGCTTTGACGCTACAGGAATTTTCATATACCGTGGTGTACAAATCTGGCCGCCTGCACCAAGACGCTGAAAGTTTGTCGCGTTACCCTGTCGACGACTCTGACTCCTCCAATATTGCCAGTGCTTCTTGCGTATTCTCTGTATCTCAGCTGCTTCATTTCGCCGACGAGCAACGCCGTGACGCCTACATCAGAGCACCCATCGACCGTTTTGAACACTCTCCGGCCGATGCTGCTCTGCGCCTCTTCGTCCTCCGCGACGGTACTCTGTACCGTCGTAACCTTCATCCGGACGGCTCTGAGTTCCTGCTTGTAGTACCTAAACACCTCCGCTCCACCGTTCTAGAAGAGCTTCACGACGCACCAACGGCAGGCCACCTCGGCGTATCTCGAACCTATGACCGTGTACGTCGCCGTTTTTTCTGGCCGGGCCTTGCCCGTTCCGTACGACGTTACGTCGCCGCTTGTGAACTTTGCCAACGACGCAAGAAGCCTTCCCAGCTCCCCGCTGGTTACCTGCAGCCGCTCGACATCCCTGCCGAGCCTTTCTATCGTGTTGCTTTAGATTTTCTCGGCCCATTTCTCTACATCATCTACATCAGGAAACAAGTGGGTTCCAGTCGTGGCTGACTACGCAACCCGCTACGCCGTAACCCGCGCTCTTCCGACCAGTTGCGCAATCTACATGATATCATTTTGAAGCATGGTGCTCCGCATCAATTGCTAACAGGCCGTGGCCGTACGTTTTTGGGCAAAGGCATTGACGACATCATGCGTGCCTGCTCAATACAGCATAAGTTTACCACCTCCTACCACCCTCAAACGAACGGCCTCACTGAGCGTTTGAACCACACCCTTACAGACATGCTATCGAAATACGTTTCAGACGGCCATCGTGACTGGGACCTGGCTCTACCTTACATTACCTTTGCGTACAACTCTTCCCGTCTCGAAACTGCTGGCTTTTCCCCGTTTTACCTCTTGTATGGCCGAGAACCGACGCTACTACTAGACACTGTGCTTCCGTCCACCACAGCTTCAACAAGCGCTTATGGCCGTGATGCAATCGCCCGTGCTGACCATGCTCGCCACCTTGCGCCCGTTCGTCTACAAGTGTCTCAAGACAAACAGAAGCAACGCTACGACCTCCGTCACCGTGATGTACATCTTGTGCCCGGCACCCTCGTGTTGCTTTGGTCACCATCGCGTAAAGTTGGCCTTTGTGAGAAACTGCTTTCTTGTTATACAGGCCCATATCGCGTGCTCCGACAGGTGACCGATGTCACCTATGATATCGTTCTAGCCACGCCCCCTACGTCCTCCGCTGTGACAACCAGTGACATTGTCCACGTCGCCCGACTCAAGCCCTGCAACTATCCGCGCGCCCTGGATATTTAACAGCACCGTGATGGCGATATTGCCGCCGGGGGGGGGGTAGTATTACGATATTATCGGGAGATACTCAAGAGACGAGCCGCCGCGAGAACGACGATGAAGTTGGTCTGTGCCTTCGCGCGGGCGAGTGGCGGCCTGGCTGTGTGGCTCAAGTGTAAATAGCCTGTAAATAGCCTCTTTCATCTGTGCCTTTCTACACATAACAATATGGATGGAATTGAACATGCTCTCATGAACGGAGGAAGCCTAAAAGCAGTGAAGAAGAAACTAGGAATAGGCAAGAATCAGATGTATGCGTTAAGAAACAAAGCCGGCAATATCATTACTAACATGGATGAGATAGTTGAAGTGGCTGAGGAGTTCTGTAGAGATTCATACAGTACCAGTGGCACCCACGACGATAATGGAAGAGAGAATAGTCTAGAGGAATTTTAAATCCCACAAGTAACGCCGGAAGAAGTAAAGAAAGCCTTGGGAGCTATGCAAAGGGGGAAGGCAGCTGGGGAGGATCAGGTAACAGCAGATTTGTTGAAGGATGGTGGGCAGATTGTTCTAGAAAAACTGGCCACCCTGTATACGCAATGCCTCATGACCTCGAGCGTACCAGAATGTTGGAAGAACGCTAACGTTATCCTAATCCATAAGAAAGGGGACGCCAAAGACTTGAAAAATTATAGACCGATCAGCTTACTGTCCGTTACCTACAAAGTATTTACTAAGGTAATCGCAAATAGAATCAGGAACACCTTAGACTTCTCTCAGCCAAAGGACCAGGCAGGATTCCGTAAAGGCTACTCAACAATAGACCACATTTATACTATCAATCAGGTGATAGAGAAATGTGCGGAATATAACCAATTCTTATATATAGCTTTCATTGATTACGAGAAAGCGTATGATATAGTCGAAGCTTCAGCAGTCATGGAGGCATTACGGAATCAGGGTGTAGACGAGCCGTATATAAAAATACTGAAAGATATCTATAGTCGGCTCCACAGCCACCATAGTCCACCATAAAAAAAGCAACAAAATCCCAATAAAAAAGGCGTCAGGCAGGGAGATACGATCTCTCCAATGCTATTCACAGCGTGTTTACAGGAGGTATTCAGAAACCTGGATTGGGAAGAACTGGGGATAATAGTTAATGGTGAATACCTTAGTAATTTGCGATTTGCTGATGATATTGCCTTGCTTAGTAACTCAGGGGACCAATTGCAATGCATGCTCACTGACCTGGAGAGGCAAAGCAGAAGGGTGGGTCTAAAAATTAATCTGCAGAAAACTAATGTTTAACAGTCCCGGAAGGAAACAGCAGTTTACGATACGTAGCGAGGCACTGGAAGTGGTAAGGGAATACATCTACTTAGGGCAGGTAGTGACCGCGGATCCGGATCATGAGACTGAAATAATCAGAATAAGAATGGGCTGGGGTGCGTTTGGCAGGCATTCTCAGATCACGAACAGCAGGGTGCCATTATCCCTCAAGACAAAAGTGTATAACAGCTGTGTCTTACCACTACTCACGTACGGTGCAGAAACCTGGAGGCTTACGAAAAGGGTTCTACTTAAATTGAGGACGACGCAACGAGCTATGGAAAGAAGAATGATGGATGTAACGTTAATGGATAAGAAAAGAGTAGATTGGGTGAGGGAACAAACGCGAGTTAATGTTATCTTAGTTGAAATCAAGAAAAACACATGTAATGAGGAGGGAAGATAACTGATGGTCATTAAGGGTTACGGACTGGATTCCAAAGGAAGGGAAGCGTAGCGTAGCAGGTGGCGGCAGAAAGTTAGGTGGGCAGATGAGATTAAGAAGTTTGCAGGGACAACATGGCCAGAATTAGCACAAGACCGGGGTAGTTGGAGAAGTATGGGAGAGGCCTTTGCCCTGCAGTGGGCGTAACCAGGCTGATGATGGTGATGGATGGTGCCATCTTAAGAATTCGTTCCAAGTCGATACGCATTGGGAACTTCACAGGTTGAATTTGTAAATTACAATATGTGTCATAAAATTAGTTCAAACTTAATTAGTGATTTTTGTTAATTGGTCAATTATGCCCGATTATGTAATCTCCGCCTCTTCGTGTAAACCAGTTCACGAGCTAGAACTGTGCGATCTGCTACAGGCAGCTTTTAAAACAATTTTGAAAGTGTTCGCTGAAACACCCGGTATAGACACACTTAAGCACTCCCAGCCTCACCATGCGTAAGGACGGAAGGCATAGAGCCTTACAAATATAGTTTCGTAATCTCTCACGAAATCAATACACCTTGTCGAACTTTTCCTCACTCTTTTCGAAGCAAATCTGGATCTCCTCAAGATTGGCGGCACCTGCTGCTTATTCTGCTGATACTGTCCTGCCCATTAGCTCACTAGCAGAACAGCACTCTTATAACGAATCAGCTTATACGTAGCCTCATCTGTAATATCATTACAAGGAGGTGCCCATTGCCGGCTCTGTTCTCTACAAAATAATTCAAACAAACAACTAATTGTACCTAAATTTTCTTACTGCATGCAATAAATCTGCGCGTTAAAGCGCATGATTATTTATAAAGTCACGTTTTCTATGCTTTCTTTCCAGAGGTTCAGAGCGTCTGCTCGGTCCGCTGATTCCCAAGTTAGGTGGGCCAGTTCTGGGAAATGTGCAATAGTGAACTGGTCTGACCCGGTCGTGCTGCACGAAAATCGGGCCCGTTCCGGAGACAGCGTAATCCCCGACCACGTCGATCACGTGGGTAATGTGGTGGGGGCTTCCCCATCTCGCTGCTTTACCGGACAGGCACATAATCTCTGTGCTGCGAAAAACGTTGAAGAACATGAACGCATTTATAGCGCGTAATAAACTGCTTTACAGAAGCTTGGCTTCACATAGACTCCGTAACAACTCCAAGAAAGTCACTACACTCGTTCAGAGAACAGGTGGAGGCGATCCACGACATCGAAACTTCTCCCCCCTCGGGCATGCCCCACGTCTTCGTGGAGATCATCCCGACGCGCTCGCCAGATCCCAGCCTATTCGTCCTCACCGTATATGTCAAACGGTAAGAAGACCCGAAACTCGATGCGCTTTTTCGCTCGGCCCTCAAAGTGAGCCGCGACTGCCCCCTGTTTATAGTTGGGGACATTAACCCCGGTCATACTCTGTGAGGATATCTGGGCGACACCCGCAAGCGTAGACATCTGGCAGAAGCCGCGCAAGAGTAGGGCTTCACGCTAATCAACGATACCACCACCCACGCCAGAATCGGCAGCCAAGGTCAGGTAGACACTAACCTGAATCTGACGTTCGTCGTCCGCTTGAACGACTACGCCTGGACGAACACCGTTAAACTCTGGGAAGCGACCACTGCATCCTTAACACGGAAACCTGTGCACGCGGCAAGTGTTGTCGCAAGCATCGCTTATCGGTTACAAACTGGGACAAATTCCGGGAGTCTCGAAGAACGCGAGCCAGCGAGGGATCCATTGACAATATCTCATCCTGGACAAGCCGACTCCTGGGAGACGGGGAGGAGCATACGGAACTTTTTCACCCGCCCCGGAAACCTCCAACGTCGACAGCAGGCTGCTCCACTTGTGGCAGGCAAAATCGAACATGCACCGGCGCTGGCAACAGCAGGGGAAAGACAACCAAGCCCTCAAGGAAAGAATCACCCGACTCGACGTAGCGATCTCCGATCTCACGATCGAGGTCACCCGGCAGCAATGGTACCAGATATATGATCGCATAAGGGGGCGCTTCGGCCCAGCCCGGACGTGGCACCTCCTACGCCTTCTTCTAGACCCGGACACCGCCAGGGCCGAAGGCAGAAGAGACATGGCCAAAATTATCCACCGGCACGGTCACGACATAGGGGCGTTCCTGGCCAACATGTGGGAAAAGTACGTCGGCCCACAACTCAAGACACCGCTACCGGTGGCCTACCGCGGCCGGCCGCGTGCGCGCCTAGACGCAGCCTTTACGTTCGCTGAGGTGTGGCGCGCCGCCTTCAAGCCACGGACGTACCCGGCCCCGGGACCGGACCGGGTGACCAACAAGATCCTTCGCAATCTTGACGACGCCGCAGAGGAGCAGCTCACCATGTGCATGAAATAATGCTGGAAGACGGGCGCCATCCCGAAAGAGCGGAAGACGTCCACGATCGTCTTGATACGCAAACCAGGGCAAACCACTAAATTCGGACAACCTCACGCCGATTTCACTCACACCATGCGTCGGCAAACTGATGGAGCACGTAGTCCTGGACCATTTCATTGAACACGTAGAGGACGGGGACGAGTTCATTCACTCCATGTTTGGTTTCAGGCGACACCTGTCCACCCAAGACGCACTCCTTCAGTTAAAGAGGCAGATGATGCAACCCGAAAGTCCGGTGGACGCTCGCCGATTCCGGTGCCTCCTGATCCTCGACGTGAAGAAGGCCTTCGACAATGTCGGTCAGGAAGCGGTGCTCGAGGGCCTGAGCCAAATGGGGGTCGGAAACCGAGCATACCAACACGTCCGAAACTTTCTCACCGACCCGAAGTGCCGGATCAACGTCGGCGAACACGAAAGTGACATAGAGCTGGGAAGCCGAGGCACGCCGCAGTGATCAGTCATCTTCCCTTTCCTCTTTAGCCCGGCAATGAGCGGGCTCGCGGACCTGTTGTGCGCTATTCCTGGGCTTCCCCACAGCATCTACGCTGACAACGTGACGTTGTGGGAAGCGGTGGATGATCCACGAACTCTTCAAGAAGTCATGCAACGGGGCATCGACGTCGAACAAGCCTATGCGGAGTCGAGGGGCCTGACGTGCTCACCGCAAAAATCGAAACACCTCCAGATCATGCCCGGCAGCAGTAGCTGTCCCGGGGGAATACCACGGGGGAAGTAGATGACTTATCATCCCGGAGCGCACTAGTATAAAGATGCTGGAGATAGACTTTCAGAACACGCTGCGCTGCGGCCTCATGTTACAGAAACTCCAGAGGGCGGCCAACTACACACTACAGCTAATTCGCCGGGCGGCTAATCGGCACGACGGCATGGGCGAAGGTGACCTGCTTGGACTTGTCCAGGCATACGTAACGAGCTTATACTCCACACCCTATGTGAAACTCGCAGCCACAGACATAGCTAAATAAAACGCAATGATCAGAAGAGCCACAAAGGCAGCCCTGGGCTTTCGGGACCACACAGCGACCGCAAGACTGGAAGCCGTAGGCATGCACAACACGATCGAGGAGCTCTTAGACGCTTACCACACAGCCCAAGTCCGTCATCTCTCGCTATCCCCGGCGGGCCACACAGTCATCCAGAAGCGCAACTTTGACGCCATCCAAGAGGTTACAGAGTACGTGACGATTCCGCGAAAGGTCAGGCGGCATATTTATTCCACGTCTCTACGACGCAACATGGACGCCGCGTTCTCTACCCCGCAACATAGACCCCGAGTTCCATCAGGGCCGCCGGCAGGCCCGTAGCGAAGCCATTTGGCGACGCTACGGCTCGCAAGCTGGAGCGACAACCTGAGCGGCTGGAAAACCCTCGTGTAGACCCGCGCTCACACGGCTGTGCCGACAACGCGTCGGCTCACAGTTTGGTTCGAGATCCGCAGATGCGGACGGCACGAACGAGGAGGAGAGACACGAGGAACCCTGCGAGACGTGTCACAAAATAACCCATAGGCATCACTTGAGGCGTCGCACGCTCCAATAACCGGCCAAGCAACTCGATAAAACGCAAGCGGTCGTGTTCAGGAGATTCCAAACAAACACATACCCACACACAAAGCACATTAACAAAATCACAGGGTACAAGGAAAGCGATGAAAGCGACCTATGTAGGCTCCGTTCACAAACAGGGACACTCACACACAAAATGTGGAGATGCACCTCGCTCCCGTTTTCTCATCCCCCCGTCAGCAGCGAGACTGACTGGACCGCCTGGCTCAGGGCCAGGGACGTCAACCAGTGGCGTAGCCAGAAATTTCGTTCGGGGGGGGCTCACTTTGCAGCTCGGCCTCCTCATTATAGAATTAGTCGAGGGATCAATATATATATATATATATATATATATATATATATATATATATATATATATATATATGTATATATATCTGTGATTCAACAACCTTGTTTACATTTTCGTACATATGCAACGACCAGGGGAAAATCTCAATGACGCTGTCATTTGTTAGAAAGTATTGCGCAGGAGCAGCTGTCACCGGTCGTGTACTGCGAGTAATTGCTCCGAAATTATAGTCGCAACAGAGAGCACATATAAAAAGCAGGAGTTCTGCAAAATATACGAGGGCGAGTCAAATGAAAGTGAGCCAATGCGAATATATGACAAACGGAGTACTTTATTTAAAAGTAGTCACCATGATTATTTAGACACTTGTCCTACTAACGAGTCGCGTAATTCCCGTCTCATAAAATTCCTTGGGTTGCTGCCTCAAAAATCTGTAAATGACTACACGTCATCTTACGACACGAATCTGGTTCCCTTGAGCAGTTTCTTTCAAATTTTATCAAATGTGGAAGACGCAAGGCAACAGGTCTGGGCTGCATGAGGGATGTTGCAGCGTTTCCCACTTGAACTTTGCCAGTTTTGTATTAACCACAACAGCGACGTGGGAACGGGCAATGCCGTGAAGCAAGATGTTCCCAATGCTCAATTTTCCACGTCGTTTGTTCTTGATTGCGACACGCAGCCGATCCGACCTTTCACAATATCTGAAACGATTTAGAGTCTCTCCATGGTTTAGAAAATTTGATCAATAATGGCCCCTAACGATCTAAAAAGAAGTCAACACTTTTCCGGCAGAAATGACGGCCTTTGGTTTACTTGGGAGTGGTGAATTCAATTGTTTCCACTGTAAGCTTTGCCGTAGTGTTTCAGGCTACTAGTAGCGGCACCATGAGCCATTCCCGGTCACAATTGCAGACAAAAAGTCGTCACACTCATCTGGGGTTCTTTGACGTGCACTTAAACCTAAGTACACGGGTGCTTTCGCATTTCGCCTCCACCGAAATGCAGCCGCCGTGACCGGGATTCGATCCCGCGGCCTCGTTCTCAGCAGCCCAACACCTATAGCCACTGAGCAACCACGGCCTTTTCGATTGTGTTGGGGGGATTGCACGGTGTCTTTGTCCCGGCCATGGATCGTCGTTGTAACTTTCATGTCCTTCTTTGAACAGTTTGCTACAACGCTTCACAGTGGCCAATGAAACGCAATGTTCAACGCATACGGCAGCCATACGGCGAATAATTTCTTTTTGGGAAACATCTTCATTTGTCAAAAACCTCATGACACCAAGCTGTTCAACTTTTGGAGTGTCCATTATGTCACGCAACCATGTTCAACCCAGTGTATGAGAGCATTAAGGAACATTTAACCTCACCTCTGCATGTCACTTGTAAATGAGATGCATATGTGCTACGCGCATGCCTCGAAAATAATGAACCGAACCATTATTGCGCGGGGCGGGTTGTCTCACTTTCATTTGATTCGCCTTCGTACACTAGAAATGCGAAGATACAATGGAATATACAAATGTGAAGATACAGCTTGATACAGGGCAATAAATCGCCACTGGAAACAAAGTTCACTGCGCATATACACAAAACCTCGCAACAAAATGTTAAATATACGTATAAGTCTCCAATAAATCTACGTACCTAAGAAAAAGTCACTATATATAATGCGTCAAACAAGGCAAATAAACAGGTTGCGCAACGACAGATTCACAGATCACAGCACCCCCCGCCCTCCCTGCACTCCCAAAATGTATCGCGTGCGACGGAAGGCGGCGCGCTTCCTCCCAGCTTTTCTCCCTTGCGCACACAAGACAGTCACTATCGTCGGCTCACCCCCTCCCCCTTCCCCCCCCCGACGCTTTCACTCGCACATAGAGCATGCGGCGCGCGGTCACGATGTTATCGCCCTTGGCCTTTATTTATACGGAACATGAGGGCAACGGCAGGAATGTGCCTGGAGTCTTCATATAGCTACTATTGCAATAATATAATAGTATCCGGCAACTGAAGCGTCCCGTGGCCCATTACTTTCCGCAAAAGAAGCAACAAAATCGAACTTTCACCATGCGACAATTCGCTGCGCCGCAACAATGTCTTCTTTTTTTCTTTTGTGGGGCGGGGGGCAGCGAAATAGAATAACGCAAAGGAAAGCATGTTGGGGCTACAATCGAATGCCTACATTGGGCACCTAGTGTGGCTACCGAAGGAATATCCAAGAAAACGTGTGACGCTTGGTCCACAGAAAACCATACGCACACTGCTCGGTATCCTACACCGGCGAGACAAAATTTTACGGATAGGTTGTGCTCAAGCGAATGCGTTGCAATCCGTCGAGTCCCCGCAGTGCTGGCGGCGAGCGACTGTGCATTGTTTCTTTTTCTCATCTGCTAGCCAGAAAGCGCCCAAAACTCTGCCAGGCGAAAATGCAGTCTGCCAGACAAAAACGAACGCGCATCCAAGTGCGCCGCGCGGTTGTCGATGCAGCACGAGAAAAACGCATGCGCTCTGGCTGGATCGGCAGCCCGCGGGTTGCGAGAACAAATAAATAAATAAATAAATAAATAAATAAATAAATACATAAATAAAGAGGCTCAATGTATCGTCGCGAATAAAATTCTAGGTAGAAAAATAAACAAGAACTTAGTTACAATGGTGGCTTTAGTGTCTTGACATGGATGCTTTGGCGCAGGTTAAAAAAAAATTTTCATATTCTTTTCTGTGACCTGACGGCACAAATGAACCACCACAGCGCTTTGTCTCATCGGACCTCGCTGCGTGCTTTGTCAACTTGTCTGATAGTATGTTGATTTGGCTCGTCTCGTTGTATGGCCCGATGTACGGCTTTAGAAAAGTCGATGCACCTTTGGCGTCAAATGTTTAGAACAGCATTAAACCCACAAAGTTCCGGAATTGAAAATCTAAAGCACCACTTTGGAAATGTCAACGCACCTTTCGCATCAAAATGTTATAAGAACTTTATACCCACAA
This sequence comes from Dermacentor andersoni, assembly GCF_023375885.2. Taxonomy (NCBI): domain Eukaryota; kingdom Metazoa; phylum Arthropoda; class Arachnida; order Ixodida; family Ixodidae; genus Dermacentor; species Dermacentor andersoni. The sequence continues at coordinate 90,085,327 of NC_092814.1, read as the reverse complement.
AGTTTCAGAATTGAAATCCAAGCGCTCCGTAGATTCCGCAGCCTCTGCGAGATGCTGAGACGAGCCCGCTCGCCATCAAAACGCCCTTGAAATTTTGTGCTCGGTGGGGCTCCTTGCGTTACGATATGTGACTCCCTATGCATGGTCGTTTCTACGAAATCCAGCCCGATTTCGCAATGTTTGCGCTAAAATGTCTTTTCGAGCGTGAATTAAGGACATTCTGGACAAAATCGAGCATGATTCCGGCGCCGGGAGTTGTTTTGGTCGGCGGCGCATGACAGCACGAAAAAATTTCGGGGGGGGGCTGAAGCCCCATAAGCCCCCCCCCCCCCTGGCTACGCCCCTGACGTCAACCGATAGCTTGCACTGGTCGACTGGCGGCGAAGGCCATGCAAGCGTAGGGTTTTAGTTGAGCCCGATCCCTCAGCCATCTCTTCCTTCCCTTGCCATTTTCAATAAAGTGTACCACCAATTCCACCACCACCACATGGACTACAAAATGTGCGTAGTATATGCAGTATTTCTTATCCTTTCTCTTTTTATCGCCTGGCATGCCCTATAACTGTACCAGCCTCGTGCCGCAGTCGCGTGTCGTCTTCGTTTTCGACGAATGTCGTTGGTGCGCCTTTGCTGCCACTCTGCGTGGTCGTTTTCTTCTTCGTAAGGTCTCCACACACTGTGCACTGTACTCGATCACATCGAACAGATCTGATTTTGAAAACAAAAGGCGAGCTGAGAGGCGATACCTTAGAAAATGGTTGTGTCACTGCACTACGGACCAACCGAACGATGAAAGTTTGAGAAGATGAAAAAATTCACCGACGATTACTATACTCCTTAATACGAAGTTTGAGCGCACCTCTATGCGTACCTTCGTTATGCGATATATTGGTTGGCGCGGCAAATCTGTCTCGTGCGTCATGGTGCAAACGGAGAGAAGCATTGCATTACCAGCAACACTGAAGCACAACGATAGCGGTGGCCAGAATAATGGATCATCGAAAAACTGATCTGCACGTCAAGCGCGTTGGCTTTTATAAATGACTGGTCGAAGGTTCCGTTGTAATTGCGTAGCTCCAGAAAGTACTACACAATTCACGTCGCCCATACAATCAGATTACAAATACTCTGGCGCCATCCTGTAGTCTTGTGCGGCACTAAGCTTTCCTCCTCGCCCTTTCCGTACTCTGCTCCTCCACTTACTGCCTCATGCTTTCACTGCAACCTCCTCCTTTACTTTCCTCAACGCTTTCTCTTCTTTGATCTATCGTTCCGCTCCGCGTTCGGTTTCGTCTTTCGCCGTGCTCGTAAGTTTAGTTGCGAGATACGACGTTGAGGCAGGCCAACGCTCAGCGCAGGAGGGGGCGTTTCAGAGCTGTGCTCGAAAACTCTGGCAATTAATGTCGATGGAGCATTCGCGATTAGTTATTGGAAGAAGTAGAAGAGCAAGGACACAATCAACCAGACATTTTTGCTAAAAATACTTAAATACTTATTTTTGCTTAGTTTCTGTGATTAACACGATACTTTCACACCTCATTAATTTTTGATGCAACGCATAAGTCATTTTGTTTTTGCTTTTTCTGCAAAGAGGCACCTCGGCATACGCCATGTTCAGTCGTATCGGCACCAACATCAACGCGAGCCCAGGTCAGCCAGCCATTAAAATTACATGTCATTAACCCGACAGAACTGGAACAGCAACATGCTGTACAACGAACATTACGGCACCTTCTCCCGTTACGAGTGGGGTAGATGACTGGACGTCGACAGGCTGTGTGACGCGGTGAGCCTTGAGGACATGTGCTCGCAATCTGACAACGTTCTGGCGGCGTCGAACCGAGTGATGCACGCTCTCGCCTTCGAACTCACCGATACCAGGCCGGGAACAACGCCGCTGCACTACACGTCCAACGTAGATGTGAGCTCCAAGGGGACCTGCTCACTCTGTGTAGACGTTACAGCACGAGACCGAGAGAAGAACGCCCTCGCCTTTGAGCTCGCGGAGACCAGGCCGGGAGCACTGCCTCTGCGTCACACGTCCACCGTAGAGGCAGACACGGACCCGAAGGCCGCCGCTCGCAAGGCATCGTTTCCTTACCTCGTGGCTTCCCTGTCGCAACTCACGTCATCCCTACGACGGACCAGCCATTCCTCCCCGTCCGTATTCGTCCGTCGTCGCCGATGGCTAAAGGCAGACTGCGCTTGCTGAACATCTCAGAGAGCTCCGTTGTGGTCTTCTGAATTTCCGAGACCGAGACGCTACCATCTCCCACGAAGCGATATTCATCGACGTTGCCAAAGCGGGCCAGAATTTCACCGATATTGAGATGCTTTCCAAGCGCAACCAGCACATAGCTCAAAAGGGTTTCCATCGGCGAACACAGCTTCCAGAGGCCTGATGAGAGCCTGGTTGGAAGCCTCGTCGCTTGCGAGTTCCGGATGCCCACGTCATTTCAAAGTAACTGACAAATTCCGGGCATTGTTGCGACCTAAACGCACGTGCGCACGTCATCAATGCTAGTTAGTGTACTTCTAATTGTATATATTTCTTAGAGACCCACGTTTGTGCAAAGTACTGTACTTTGAATGAACCGCTTTGAATTCAACGTGGCTCACTGGATATGTGACGCTCATATTCTCCGCTATTCAATGACAAAAAACAAATGTAAAATTTATCCGGTGCTTGGTGGAACATAACCTGCTTCACATAAATATACAAGCACACAGCACTCATGACGCATTTCAGAGTTGGCAAATCTCTGGGCCGCTACGGCGCTTTTATGCTAATTGGATCAACCTCGACATTCATCGTGAGATGGCCACTTCCGGAATTCAATTCCCTGCATGCTTCTCTGAGTCCAGCCGCTTTTTTGCGGGCGAGGCACTCTCACCGTTTTCGTGGGCCGATGCCCGTGATGTCCCATAAAAACGTATCTGCCATAAGGGCGACTGGGTACGATCACTCGGTTACTGCACTAGATTACAGCACTGGGACCTTGGGCGCGAACTAGTCAAGCTATTCGATCAGTTTTTTTCTATGCCTCGCTCATCTTTATGATGAAACAAACGAAGTATTATTATAAATCTGCCGCAAAGCGCGCGACCCCATTGATCGCAGCACACGCAGATAATTACAAGTTCGAAATGAAATCTAGTATTCTCCTTAAACATTTGTTGAGTTCAAGTCTGAAGATCCAATGCTACCAACAAGTTATACATCAACATTTTCATGTTACGGTTTATCACATAAGGTGCCCACGGCTCATCTGCCTATTAGAGGACGGTGCTGGTGGCTTTGCGACGTGACAATGAAGATACGAACGTCTATGTCTCCACCTGAGACGATTCAGTAGATGGGCGAGCATTGTCAATTAGAATGACTTTAGATGTTGACCAGTTTTAGCTAATAAATGTCACAATGACCACCTCCGCTGACCCCAAGACGGTTTTGTTTCAAGAGCTTTCAGAATCTCACAAGTGGTGATCAAATAAACTAGTTTGATCCTGGAACAGAATAGAGCTTGCGTGTTCGCAGCATCCCACATCATTTCCAAAGAAAGCGAAATGTATTGTCTTTTCCGCAGTTATTCTGGCGTGTTGTCTCCACGAGCCGACAACGTCTGCTAGAGACATCTCAGCGTAATTGATGCTAGTCATACGTGACACCGCAGAGGGCGTAACTGCCTCTTCAATAAAGGAGAAAGAAGGCACAGAGATTGCATCACATTTTTTTCTTTGATAAAATAAAAAAGAACTTATAAACTTTTAGCGCAATCCTGTATCCTCTACTAATCGCGAAAATGCGGATGAGGACGCCACAATCTTCTGCAGCTGATACCCAGTCCTTAGCAGCTGCCGCCGAACGCCTGGCGGGCGCGTGGTTGCGGTGCTAAGCAGCTGTGCAGCCAGCAGCCGACGAAGACGGCTGACCTTGGCCTGGGGTGCCGTCTGCAAAGCCTTGGGTGTCCCTGATTCCACCCTGGTCGAACGACGACGTGCCCGCAGACGAGTCGTCTTCGTTATCCAGGGGCGTAGGGCATAGCTGATTATCAAGCGTTGTTAGGGCATTCTGCGTTTCAGGCTGTTGGAATGCGCGAGCTGCCGTTGCCTGAGCGGTGGGCACGGCGTTTTCTCTGTTGGCTCCTCGCACTGATGGTGGCAGAGGACCGGGGAACCGGTGCACGTCGCAGGGCCGCGCAGCCGAGCGAGCCGACGCCGTGGCCGTGCGAGTAGCCGACAGCCTAGGGAGCGGCATTCCCTGACCAGCGACCGAATAGCTGGCCCGGGCAGCGCTGGTTGCATGGCGTTTGCTCCATTGCTGCGGCGGCGGATGTTGATGGTGGTGGAACTCCGGGGTGCCTCGACCGTGGGCCACGGCCGTGGAAATGCTCGGCTGCTCCTGCTCATCCCCGGAAGTACAATTCTTGAGCTTTATGGCAATCGCCTTGGTTCTGCGCACCTGCCTCTTGCACCGCTGGGCCTCACGCGGATTGTACACGTGTCCCAGATGCTTCCTTCTGTGGACGGCGGCAGCTGCGGCCGCCTTGCGCTGGCGAGGCTCCTTGTCGGCGACGCTGAGAGAACGCCACAGCTTGCCCAGGCGGCTGCTCACCCGCTGGTTGTTCTCGTTCTCAGCGGCCACCGATCGCCTCTTTTCACGCGCGACCAGCATCGAGGCGTTTGGAGGCCGCGGAATGCGCGACCGCAGCTGGTAACTGTGCTGGACCTCGCTGCTCGACGATGCACCCCCCACGCCGGGATCGGAGGCCACGTCACCGCCGTCGCCGATTCTGCTGCTGGCTGTGACAGGAGGCGCGCAATGCTTCGCAGGCGCGTGCTGTTGGTCGTCTGCCGAAGCGAAGCCGACGGCGACAGCTGACCTTTACTGGGGTCGTCGTCGGCAGAGCCCAGGGTGTCCAAAGGTGTAGCCGCCCGAGGATCCGTCCTGGTGGAACGACGAGCTTCTTCTTCTTCTTCTTTTTGGCTCGTGACCCGTGCCCTCTCGTGGCTCGCGAAGACAAGAGTGGATAAAGCTAATGAATTCAGAAGTTAAATTCCACTTAAAAATTTGAGAGAGGATGAATTCGCGGGCTGTCCTTGTGACGCGGAAAAAAAATATTGCATAAGAGGTACGAATTTAAACGTGCCTGAATCGGACGTTTCCTAGAGTGCCTTACATTTTCCGCAGTTTAAGTGTTTGTCACTAAATATATGACTTGCTGAGTTGATTAATTAATCTGGAGTAGACAACTACGATTTATACAAGAAATTGCCGTGATTTGTGCCCCATAAGAAAGGCCCGACAACATGGTTTAGTGCGAGATTATTGAAGGAACATAATAATAATAATAATAATAATAATAATAATAATAATAATTATTATTATTATTATTATTATTATTATTATTATTTATGCACCACAAGAACAAATACATAGTAGGCGGGCCTGTCGAAGCCTAAATGGCTTGTGTGACTAGGTCCGGCAGCGCCGGCAACAGCGATGAGGTCAGCGTATGTACATGCAGGCGTTACCTTAGTGCCGACAAAACATTGTGCAAACAAAAGGAAAATTAAATACATGTTATTACAATGTAGCGTGTACATATTTTCACGCTTATATAGATCAAAAACAAAAGATGAAATACATATTATTCCAACGTAGTGAACATTTTTTTCGTGCTTATATAGAACAAAAGAACAAAAATTAAAAACAAGCTTTGGCAACGTAGCGAACATTTTTTTATGCTCATATAGATATACAGGTTAAGACAACCAAATTACTTCAAATAAACACATACCCATACATAAAAAACTCAAATCGAAGTTGACATTTTCTTTAAAACTTTTTTTGACTGAACCGAGAAAAAATCGTCAGGTAGATCATTAAAGATTTTTGGCACATAGGCACATCGTCGTGCCTCACCATACCTCGTTGACGAACGAGAAACATTCAAACGAATGTTGTCCCTCAAAAGTCGAGGGGCTACATATTTCTCTCTGAATTGGTCGTCCCAAAAACGACGAAGAACAACAGTTCGCTTAAATAACGGCTGAAATGAAGAAAAACCTAACGCTGAAAGTGAGTTGTCACCTGACACCTGGCCACAGCCACAGGCAACACTTCTCAATATATTTTTTTAATAAAGTGTCAATTCTCGTTTGCCATCGCAGTGCGCAGAAAGCGAAAACGGCGATTCCGTATCGTAATATGCTAAGTATGGACAGCTGGGCTAGTTGGTTGTGATTAGCAATATGAAACATCGTTCCAGCGCACAATTGAACACGGACGAGAAGAGAATTGTGCGCTGGAACGATGTTTCACAATGCTAATCGTAATATGCTGTATGCGAGTGCAGGCACTATGGTTTTCTTTACCGATAATGGCGTGAAACGTTTTATATTAAAAAGCAACCAAGCGACACTCCTAAGTTTGCCTCACAGATAAGCCAGATGATGCTGCCACCGACATGCTGATATAGCAATAAATAAACCGAGATATTTCACACAGTCTACATACTGAACAGGGGTACATGTACATGAAACGCAGTGCTGGTCATGCAAGAGTACTGGAATGTTTATTGCTGTGGTCTTTAAGGGATTTCTAAAACATATTAACTGTGTCTTCCTGATATTTACATTAATACAATTTTTCAGTGCATTACACTGTGTATTGTATTTTTGCAGGGTGCCTACAGCCTTTTCATAATTTATATTCTTTGTTAATATTACCGTATCGTCAGTATACTGATAGCTAGTGCCTTTAGAATTTACTAGAGGAAGATCGTTTACAAATATGTTAAATAAAAGAGGTGATAAGATCAACCCCTGGGGAACACCGGCTGTAAGCCATTGCTTGCTACTGATGGTTTCCTTGTCGGCCATAACTATCTGTGACCTACCACACAAGTAGTTTCGCAGTACGTTGTGGAATGGTCCTCTGAATCCAATTAAAGTTAGTTTCTCTAGTAGAATGTTATGATTCGCTGTGTCAAAAGCTTTTGCTATGTCTAGAAATAGCGCACAGGTGAATAAGTTGTTTTCAAATGCAGAATATACTTAATCTGAGAATTCTTTTAATAGGACTGTGGTATCTCGATTCGCAACGAAACCAAACTGCCTGGGCGATAAAACCGAAAACTTCATTAAGAAAGACGCCATGCATTCGTACAGAAATTTTTCTAGTATATGGAAAAGTACCGGCAAAATTGATATTGGTCTATAGTTTTCAACCTTATCTTTCCTGCCTCCCTTATATAGTGGCTTTACTATAGCCGTTTTCAGAGTCTCGAGAATTACTGTAGTTTCTAAAAAAGCCATTAATTATAAAAAGCAAGATGTTCGCAAGCACATCGAAGTTTCTTGGCAGGGTGCCTGCTGATATGCCATCTATTTCTTGTGGTTTATTTTGCCAAAAACTAAAAAGAAACCTTTTCAGGTCAGGTGTTGATAAGCTAGGCATAAAAGCGGGCGCCGACACAGATTCCTTCGACGTACAATGATTTTCCTGTTGGGATAAAATGTTTTCAGAAGCATGCGAGATAAAATGCTTGCAGGCGTTAACTACCACTACTTTGTCATCTAGAAATGAGTCAATGGGATTAGAAAGCATGTCACTTCCTCTCCTAAGATTATTTATAATAGACCACGTTTTCGCGGGACTTTTGCGCGATTAGTTGAATTTATTAAAAAAGTACAGTCTTTTCGCTGTTCGCAAAAGCCCGACTACCCTGTTTCTTGTCATCTTATATTCAGCTTTTAATCTCTCATTTTTAGGAGAACGTTTGCAGCGCTTCCAGAGCCAATCCCTAAAAGATATGGCACGCTTAATATCGGCATTAAACCAGCTAACATTATTTCTGCACTTCTTCATAACAGTATATGTACTTAGGCGATCAAAGTGAAATAATAATACTAATAATAATAATAATAATAATAATAATAATAATTGACACACATTCAAAAGCAAAACAAAGAAACGAGCCTGTCTAAGTCCACGAGGACGTGTGACTAGGCTCGGCAGAGTCGGTACAGCGATGTGGTTACATATTTACATAAAAGGTGAAAAGGTAGACATTTACATAATAACACGTTTTTTTTTTCAACTTTCAGAAGAATGGTTGGTAGTATTACCCGTTAACAGACATTTACATAGTAAATAATGAGAAACACATAAACAACTTAAGTAAAAATCAGGACTAAATTTCAACATTTCATCAATAATTTCTTCAATTGTTTTTTCGAAGTTGCCAAAGAGAGTTCATCGGCCAAATCGTTAAATATTTTTGGATGTATACACTTCTTCTCGCTTCACCATACTTAGTAGTGGAATAGGGTACCTTAAAACGTTTTTTTATTTCTTAACAATCGAGGTGCATCGTATGCCTCCTTGAGTTCATCGCTCCAATTATGCCGCATAATAACAATTCTGGTAAATAAATCCTCCAATGTGCAAAATTCTAATTCCTGAAAAATATTACTGTCATTCAGTGTAGTACCATAAGCCACATTTTTTACTATATTTTTTAGTAGTTTATCAATCCGATTTTTCCAACGCTCTGTACAAAAGGCGAAGCTCGTTATACCATACCTCAGCACACTGTACGCTAGTGCATGCATCATCATTTTCTTGACTGGTAGAGGTGCTAAACCCTTTATGTTGAAAAGTAAATATGCAACACTCCGTAGTTTGCCACATAAAAACGCCATGTGACGCTGCCAAGACATGCCGCTGTTGAACGTTATACCCAGGTATTTGAATGTCTCCACATATTCTATAGCAGTGCATTTACATGAAATACAATGTTTATTATGTAGAAATATTGGCAAGTTTATTTTTTGAGTTTTTAATGGACTACGAAAGCACATGATTTTGCTTTTCTTAGCATTGATATATACACAGTTTTCTTCAAACCATTGCATAGCCTTATGAACTGCATTTTGTAGGGCGCTAATAGCTTCCTCATTATGCATATGACGAGTGAGTAGAACTGTATCATCTGCATATTGATACACAGTGGCCATTGTAATTATCGTGGGAAAGTCGTTCATAAATAAATTGAATAAGAGAGGGGACAACACGGATCCCTGTGGAACCCCAGCTGTAATATATTTTCTAGCGCTAACAATTTATTTACTGCCCATGACCACCTGTGATCTATCATGTAAATAATTGCAAATAAGATCAAAAAAGGGTCCCCTGTAACCCAAACGAAACAACTTTTCCAATAAAATATCGTGATTTACTGTTTCGAACGCTTTTGCTAAATCCAAAAACAAAGCACAACTATACAGGTTCTTATCTAGAGCAGAACATAATTCATCGGTGAACTCTTCTAACAGTGTAATAGTACCTCGTTCAGCAACAAATCCAAACTGTCTTGATGTTAGGATTGAAATATTCTTTAAGAAGGAAGTCATACTATCAAACAGAAACTTTTCCAGTATTTGAGAGAGTATTGGCAAAACAGAGATAGGTCTATAGTTTTCAACTTCATCTTTTTTTTCTGCTTTAAACAGTGGCTTAACAATCGCCGTTTTTAATGTCTCCGGAATCGATGCGGTACTTACAAAACCATCAATCATAAAAAGCAGTGTCTGCTAATGTATCAAAATTTCTTCTTAGCGTGGCCACAGCCAACCCATCTATACCAGGTTGTTTATTAGGTCGGAAACTGAAAATTATTCTCCTCAGATCTTCCTTCGACAAAGAGGTCGGAAACTGAAAATTATTCTCCTCAGATCTTCCTTCGACAACGTGGGCAAAAAAGCAGATGCTTGAACAGTTTGTTTGAGTGAGCAAGTGTGTCTCTGCGACTGCGCAGTGTTAAAAAAACGCGTGAACAAATTATTGAAATTATCTACCACTATATCTGGCTTCTGTGAAAAAGATTCTAAGAAATTCGCAGGTGCCGCAGTACTGCCTCGGAGCGCATTTATTAAAGCCCAAGCTTTTGCAGAATTTTTGTGTGCTTGATTAAATCTGTCTAAGAAATACCGCTGTTTTGTTGATCTCAATAGGGCAACGACCCTATTCCTCGCAGTCTTATATTCCGTTTTCAAGTCTTGATTTTTCGGCGCACGCCTGCTCCTTTTCCACAACCAGTCTCTGTAGGAAATAGCTCTCATTATGTCGGCTGTGAACCAGGGGTAACTTTTCCTTTGTTTTTTTAGTTATTGTGTACATACTAGAAAGCTCAAACTTTTTCAGCTGCTCACAAAATTTTTCATATACTTGTAACGAAGAAGAGTAGCCGCCTGCGCCACAGCACCATCGCCACTGGCATGAGCTCGTGGTTGCTGTTTTTCGCCGAACGCTTGTGACAGCTACCCGTTCGCGCCCGTTGCTAATAAATCTCTTAGCAAGTGGTGGAGGTGCTGGGTTTCGACCACCCTGGAACTTCGGAGTCGCACTCTACCCCCCATCATGCCCGACGATGCACGCACTCCTCCAGTTCCTCCAACGGCGCCGGCCACCTTGGTTTGTGCCGGTGCCTTGCGTCAGCGAGATCCCCCTATCTTCTCCGGCACAGATGACAAAGACGTTGAAGATTGGATCTCGTCTTATGAGCGAGTGAGTGCCCATAACCAGTGGGACGACGTTACCAAGTTGAGGAACGTCGCATTTTATCTTACGGACGTTGCGAAACTATGGTTTCTAAACCATGAAGCCGACCTCACTTCGTGGTTGGTCTTCAAGACCAACTTTACCCAAGTTTTCGGTCGGCCTGCAGTAAGAAAGCTTCGTGCAGAACAACGTTTGCGCACACGATCCCAAGAGGCCGGAGAAAACTTCACAAGCTACATTGAGGACATTGTCGACCTTTGCAAACGGGTGAATGCGTCGATGTCAGAGGAGGAGAAGATCAAACATATAATGAAGGGTATTCAGGACGACGCATTTCAAATGTTATTATCGAAGAGTCCTCACACTGTCGCTGAAGTGATAGAATTGTGCCAGAGTTACGACGAGTTGCGCAGGCAACGGCTTCACACCCGACGTCCCACCCCACCCGCCGACTCTCTATCAAGCCTTGGAGTCGACGACAACCATGCTGCTCTCTTCGTAAAAATCCAGGAATTCGTTCGCGCAGAGGTCGCCCGCCAGCTATCTTTGATATCTTCTGCCCAGGAACCACCCCCTGCTTTGCATCCTACGATCCGCGACTTCATTCAAGAACAAGTCTCTCAAGCCGTTCCTCCAGCCGTTGAGCAGACACCAGTCACGGCTCCTCTCACTTACGCTGAAGCAGTTTCCCGATCTCGTCCACAAACGCCCCTGCCGCCCTCTATGCATCGACCACCGATATTTTTGCCACCATCTATGCCGCTTCACGACCGCCGGCATTTTCCTCCTATGCCGCTGCCCGACCGACAACATTTTCCGAATCCTCAACCGCGACTCGGACCTTACCCCCACCAGTGGCGCACCTTCGATGACCGCCCAATATGTTTTGCTTGCGGTGGTGCTGGTCACGTGGCGCGCCATTGTCGTCGTGGCATGCTTCCTCTTCAGAACATCCGGCAAGCGCCACCTTTCCCCGCTCCGTTTTCCTCTTCGCCTTCCAGCCTTCCTACCTCTTCCTTTTCCCCTGACCGCCCAACCGCCTCTACTCGCCGCTCACCATCTCCCCGTCGTCGCTCGCTTTCTCCGATGCGGCGTCGTCCCGTGTCCACCGAGCAGGAAAACTGATGGCCGCAGTTCCCGAGGCACGAACTGCGTCCACGTCGCAATGCCCAACTCCTCGTCCCTCTCCAGCCAACGTCATTGAAGTCTCTGTCGAAGGAATCGCCGTCCTGGCACTTGTAGATACAGGAGCCGCCGTATCCGTAATTTCCGCCGAACTCTGCCGCACACTACGAAAGGTTTTGACGCCTCTCCGACTTCTCCCTTCGAACCGCGAACGCTCAAAATATAACGCCTCTCGCTGCCTGTACTGCTCGCGTCTTCATTCAAGGTCTACTGTATACCGTCGAATTCGTCGTGCTGCCCACTTGTTCCCATGAAATCATATTAGGGTGGGACTTCCTTGCAAATAATAACGCCGTTATTGACTGTTGTCACGCCGAACTCGAACTTTCTGCACTTCCCGACGTCAAGCCTATCGAAAACGACCCTTCCAGTGTTAAACTGTTTGTTTCCGAAGACAATTCCGTCCCTCCACGCTCTTCCCTGCTTGTGCCTGTGTCGTGCGCCGCTATTTCTGATGCCACTGTTCTCTTTACGCCCTCTGAGCTGTTCATTCGCCGCCGATGTTCTCCGCTGCCCTTTGCTCTCCTTACTTTTCGCAATGGCGTCACGAAAATGGTCGTCGACAATCCCACAGCCTGCCCTTTAGCTTTATCTCATGGTGAATGCCTAGGCCTTGTTCAACCGGTCGACACATTTTGCATCTTTGACACTCCTGCCGTTTCTACTTCTGCGGGCCTTGGCGCACTTACTTGTGACTCTGCGATTGATCAGTCACTCCTCGACGCTTTCCACTGCTCCATCGACGATGGCACGTCATCTTCAGAACGAAGCCAGCTTATTGCTCTCCTGCAGAGGTTCAACGCTTCTTTCGACAGCCAAGCTTCCGGTTTGGGCCGCACATCGACCGTTTTTCACCAGATAGATACCGGCAGTCATGCACCTTTACGGCAGCGCCCTTACCGAGTTTCCGCCTCTGAGCGCCGTGTCATTGACCACCAGGTTGCTGACATGCTCAAGCGTGGCGTTGTGCAGCCTTCCAACAGCCCCTGGGCATCACCGGTCGTCCTCGTTAAGAAAAAGGATGGCTCTATTCGATTCTGCGTCGACTACCGACGTCTGAACAAGAACGCGCAAGGACGTTTACCCGTTACCGCGCATCGACGACGCCCTCGACTGTTTGCAGGGAGCTGAGTTCTTTTCTTCGCTGGATTTACGTTCCAGATACTGGCAAGTCCCCTTGGCACCATCTGATGGACCTAAAACAGCATTTGTAACACCTGATGGATTGTACGAATTCATCGTAATGCCTTTCGGCCTGTGCAACGCTCCAGCCACTTTTGAGAGAATGATGGATAATATTTTACGCGGCCTCAAATGGAACACATGTTTATGCTACCTGGATGACGTAGTTGTCTTTTCCGCTGATTTCCGAACCCATCTCAGCCGTCTCGAGCAAGTTCTCAAATGCCTTACTGACGCGGGACTTCAACTTAACTTAAAAAAATGTTGTTTCGGCGCCCGAAAGCTCACTATTCTTGGCCATGTTGTATCACGAGACGGCGTCCTTCCGGATCCAGCCAAGCTCCGCGCTGTCACCGACTTTCCGCAACCAAAGAAGTTAAAGGAGCTTCAAAGTTTCCTTGGTTTATGCTCATACTTCCGACGTTTCATTCGAAATTTCGCTTCCATAAGTGCACCTCTGACAGCCCTTCTAAGTGGCGACAAAGAACTTTCCGCTTGGTCACCCGCCTGTGATGACGCCTTCACGAAATTACGCCGCCTGCTAACCTCGCCACCTATCCTCCGCCACTTCGATCCTGCAGCGCCCACAGAGGTCCACACCGATGCCAGCGGCGTCGGACTTGGCGCCGTACTCGCACAACGAAAAGCGGGCTTTGATGAATATGTCGTTGCCTACGCGAGCCGAACTCTGACAAAGGCCGAGGCTAATTACTCTGTTACAGAGAAAGAGTGTTTAGCCATTATTTGGGCCCTTGGAAAATTCCGTCCTTATTTGTATGGCCACGCTTTCGGTGTCGTCACTGACCATCACGCCCTTTGTTGGCTGTCTACCCTTAAAGACCCATCTGGCCGACTTGCTCGCTGGGCCCTTAAGCTACAGGAGTACGACATCCGCGTCCTCTACCGTTCCGGCCGCAAACACACGGACGCTGACGCCCTTTCTCGCTCACCGGTCTCCGCTGACTGCGCTTGCCTATCCGCCCTTGAGCCCACAGTTCCATCTCATGCACTGCGCAACATGCCGTCGGAGCAGCGCAAGGATCCCTGGATCAGTGCTCTCATCAGCATCCTTTCTGATCCATCCACCTCTTCACCATCTCGCGCTCTTCGCCGCCAGGCTACCCACTTCTGCATTCGCGACGGCCTTCTTTATCGTCGTAATTACCTCTCTGACGGTCGCAAGTGGCTTCTCGTGATACCCCGCCATCTCCGTGACCTTATCTGCGACGCTTTCCACGCAGACCCTCAGTGCGCACATGCCGGCCTCTTCAAGACCCATGCTCGACTACGCATCCGATTTTATTGGCGCGGCATGTATAACTACGTCAGAAAGTTCATTCGCTCCTGTGCTCAGTGCCAACGCCGAAAATTACCTCCCGGACAAGTCTACCCGTCACAACCTCTTCCCTGCCCTCGTCGGCCCTTTGATCGTGTTGGTATAGACATCTACGGACCGCTACCCTCCACTCCAGCAGGCAACCGCTGGATTATTGTTGCAGTGGATCACTTGACCCGCTATGCCGAAACAGCTGCTCTGCCGACTGCCACCGCCCGCGACGTTGCATCGTTTCTGTTACGACATTTCGTTCTTCGCCACGGTGCCCCTCGCGAACTTCTGAGCGATAGAGGCCGCGCCTTTCTTTCCGATGCTTTGAAGGCACTACTCGACGAATGCCGAATCGTTCACCGCACCAGTACAGCGCACCATCCGCAAACTAACGGCATGACCGAGCGCTTCAACCGTACTCTTGGCGATATGCTCTCCATGTACGTCGCCTCTGATCATTCAAACTGGGACCAAGTTCTCCCTTTCGTGACGTATGCGTACAATACTGCGACCCAAGCAACTACTGGTTTTTCCCCTTACTTTCTCCTATACGGACGAGAACCTTCTACTACTCTCGATACCATTCTGTCATATACACCTGACGCGTCCGAAAGTACTCCGCTATCTGAAGCTGCTCGTCATGCCGAGGAATGCCGCCAGCTTGCCCGCTCTTTTTCCACCGAGGACCAGTGGCAGCAGCAATCCCGTCAACCTGCCGGCCGTTCTGCACCAACTTTTTTGCCTGGCTCTCTCGTATGGCTTCGGGTACCCGCTACTACACCCGGCCTCTCCTCAAAACTTGTCGCAAAGTACCTAGGACCCTACCGCGCTCTCGAGCAAACGTCCTCCGTCAATTACATCGTAGAGCCCCTCACGCCATCGATGGACCTACGCCATCGCGGCCGCGAACTTGTCCACGTCTCTCGCATTAAGCCGTACTACGACCCAATAGTAGTCTCTTCGCCTTAAGCCGCCAGGATGGCGCCTTTTTCTGCGGAGGGCGATTGTAACGAAGAAGAGTAGCCGCCTGCGCCACAGCACCATCGCCACCCGCATGAGCTCGTGGTTGCTGTCTTTCGCCGAACGCTTGTGACAGCTACCCGTTCGCGCCCGTTGCTAATAAATCTCTTAGCAATACTTTAGCATAATTAGAATCCTTAATCATTTCCGCCCAGTCAAACTGTGCAATCAAATGATCAAATGTTTTCCTATTGAAAATCTGCACTTCTAGTTGATTACTATCATGTTTTTCTTCTGATTTGTCCTTTTCGGGCAGGGGTAAAAGTGCCTTAAGGCGACATGCGACAAAATAGTGATCCGCTATCTTTTACCTTATGATACATGCCGCTAAAGAATAATTCGGTGCTCTTATGTGGTCTAGACAGGAGGATACTAGTCTATTTTGTAAGAGTTCTTCTCTTGTAGGTTGATTTACAGTCACTTGTAAGCCATAGGTTGATAAGATGGAGAGGTAATCCGACACAGTAGTCGAACTGATGTTCAATATATTAATGTTTAGGTCACCCGCCAAACAAATCTGATCTGCTGCTTTTCTTCAAGTTCACGCAAGAACCGTGTGACACTGTTATTAGGCGGACGATAAATAGCTATCAACAATAATTCTGTGTAAGTAAGCGTAATTTTTACTGTCAAACTTTCAGCGTGGTTTAAAGAAATGTCCGTAACCACAGTGTCATATCTTATCTTAAAATACAAAGCTAAACCCCCTCCTCGTCGTTTCTGTCGTGACATAAAATGGGCTTTGTAACCCTTCAATTTGTAAATGTTAGCGCGGTCCCCTGGTACATTTGTTTCCACTATTATAAATGCATCTACTACATCTGCGATTGATTCCGCTACCTCTCTAAATTCTTCCCGATATTTTCGTAGACTTCTGATATTAATACTAATTACTGTGAAACCGTGTTCACGGCTGGTAGCAAATATATCTTTGAACTCATTGAAATTTGAGACAGAGGAAAAATTTGTTGCCATGTTGCTTGTGAAATTTTAAGAATATCGGCTAGATTCTTAATTCGGATCAGGGGTGCATCTTCATTCTTCTTGACGAAAATATTTCCGCTGTTACGTTTCGCCTACAACGCGCGGTAATGCCGGCGCGGATGCAACGGACGCCGGGGCTTTGTTCAAAGCGGCGGACATTTTGGCCCGTCCGACGCCGCCGCAACGCCTACCCGCCAAGCGTGTCCAGGCGTGTTTCAGTGCCACGTGTCTTCGTGTGTGTGTGTGTGTGTGTGCCCACGCTTGTCAAAGCGCGGCATCAGGGGAGCGGAGCTCCCCAAGTGAAGGTTGACGATGCGTCACTACACTCGGTTCAGCAGGTCTCTCGGCTCGACAGTTCGCGCCGTCGTGGGGTCATGCTCCGCCGTCCCGTGACCTTCATCCCGTGACCTTCATCCCGTGACCTTCATCCCGTGACCTTCTCTTTTGGACCGCGACGCCGAGGGTATAAGAGCAGCTGCCCCCGGACGCCAGGAGAGAGGCTCCGATTTGTACTGTTGAGTTACGTGCTCTCCCGTCTCTCCACTTCGGTCAAACTGACCGGCCGCTCTTTTGCTATGTTAGAATAAACAAGTTGTTCTGTTACCAGTCTTCTCTTGCTTTGCCGGGACCTTCGGATGCTTCCAGTGCCCCAGGCCGCCAGGCCAACGCTACCCTTGGGGCTTGCGACCCATTGGCAATAACGGGCGTCAGCACCGAGACCCCAACAACTCGTGCCAGCGGTACGATTACAACATCTGGTTGCCAGCGGTGAGATCGCGACAACGGAGGCCTGCAGCGAAGAGATGCGGTTGACTGTATGCTGAGCAGCACAACGACCATCCGGGAGCAGCGCAACGAGCCCTGTGTGATGACTGGTTGCCTGCAGCGGAACGACTGCGCTGAAGTCTTGGCTGCAAGGTTTGGTGAGTGCGGGACTTTCTTCTTCTGAGTTTTGCCAGGCTTTTGTTAGTGTTAGAAACAGAGCTGGTAATTGTGGTTGTCGTTGCTGCCGGGTTAGTTTGCGGCAAGACAATAGTAGACAGTAGAGAAAGCAGCATTCAGAGCAGCCATGGATTTGAAGTCGTTGCGCAAACCGAAATTGCTGGAGCTTGCGAGAGAGTTGGGTCTGGATGTCTCAGACAAACTCAGAAAACCAGAACTGCTAAGGGCTATTCTTGAGTTAGAAGCTGAAGATGACGAGCTGTCGGAATGCCTTGAGACCATTGAGGAGAGGGAGACGGCAAAAAGACAGGAGCGTGAACGAAAAGAACAGAAAGAGAAAGATGAGCGCGAACTTAAAGAACAAAAAGAGAAAGAAAAAGAAGAGCGCGACCGTCAACACGCTTTGGAAATGAAGCGTCTCGAGTTAGAGATGGAACGCGCTCGTAATGGAAGTCAGGCACACGGTGCAGGAGAACGAGTATTGTTCAAAATGACTGACCTGATGCGGCCGTTTAAGCTTAGAGAGGACATTGGTTTGTTCCTGGTTAACTTTGAGCGAACGTGCGAGAAGCAGGGGTTCTCTCGGGAAACGTGGCCACAGCGCTTGCTCACTTTGCTACCCGGCGAGGCGGCCGACGTAGTCGCTCGCTTGAATAGAGAGGAGGCAGAGGATTTCGACAAAGTGAAATCGAGTCTGCTAAAGAAGTACAGGCTGTCAGCGGAGGCGTTCCGTCGGAAGTTTCGGGAAAATGAGAAAGGCAGAAGTGAGTCATATACAGAGTTTGCGTACAGGCTTATGTCAAACATGCAGGAGTGGCTCAAAGAAGAGAAAGCGTTTGGTGACCACGAGAAAGTTCTGCAGTGTTTCGGGCTAGAACAGTTTTATAGTCGGTTACCTGAGAACGTGCGGTACTGGGTCTTGGATAGGCCAGACGTTAGTACGGTGGCTAGAGCCGCTGAGTTAGCCGAGGAGTTTGTGACGCGTCGGGCTCGTGGAGCTAAGGACGGTCAAAAGGGTGAATTTGGCTCCAAGTTTGAGAGGCCAAAGTTCACGCCCATGAGAGCAAAGGGGGACACACGTAGTTCGGATGCGAGTGAAAGCAGTCCGACCGAACGTACGGAGACGGCGGCAACCGAAGCCGAACGCAGAAAGCGGTTCGAAATGAGGCAAGCGCGCGTTTGTTATACGTGCCAGAAGCCGGGTCACTTTTCGGCGCAGTGTCCGACCGAACGTAAGGAGACGGCGGCAACCGAAGCCGAACGCAGAAAGCGGTTCGAGACGAGGCAAGCGCGCGTTTGTTATACGTGCCAGAAGCCGGGTCACTTTTCGGCGCAGTGTCCAGAAACAAAAACACAAGTCGTGTTTTTGTCTATATGCAGCACTGACGAGAACATGAAGCTTCTCGAGCCTTACATGCGAGACCTCCTCGTGAACGGGAAAGAGTGCCGAGTGCTTCGCGATTCCGCAGCTACAATGGATGTAGTTCACCCCTCTTACGTAGAACCCGATATGTTCACGGGCGAGTGCGCATGGATCAAGCAAGCAGTGGAAGCTCATAGCGTGTGTCTGCCGGTAGCAAAAGTGCTTATTGAAGGACCTTTCGGAGCACTTGAGACGGAGGCCGCAGTGTCATCTATGCTGCCCCCCCAGTACCCGTACCTATTTTCGAACAGGTCCGATCACCTCCTGCGCGAGAAGGGGCTTTTGTTTGGTGAGGCTAGCGTTCAGGCCTTAACCAGATCGAAGGTTCGGGAGCTCGCTGCAAAGGCGGTAGTTGCGGGGCCGACGTTGTTGAACGATGAGAAAGGGTCAGAGGCGCAGCAAGCTGGTATTCAGAGCACGCCCGAACGGGATAAAATTGAGCCTGTAGCGTTAAAGGCACCAGATACTGGAGAGGAAATTCCCGACACGGGAAAGTTAGAAGAGCTGTCTCCAGATTTGCTCATCGCGCCTACGTCAGACGGACTTAACAGGTTACTAAAAGTCAGCCGGTCGGCTTTGATAGCCGAGCAAAAGAAGGATGGCAGCCTAGAAAACATACGCTGCATTATCAAGGAAGGTATCGCCAAGAAAAATGCTCGCTTTGTGGAAAGAGGTGGGGTCCTGTACCGGAAGTATCTAGACCGCAGGGGAGTGGAGTTCGATCAGCTGATCGTGCCTCAATGCTATCGTCAGGATCTGTTGCGCTTGTCGCATGGGGGTTCGTGGTCCGGACACCTAGGAGTTAAGAAAACTAAGGACCGTCTCTTGCAAGAGTACTATTGGCCAGGGTGTTTTCGGGACGCAGACCACTTTGTGAAGACATGCGACACCTGTCAGCGGGTGGGCAAGCCAGGGGACAAATCGAGGGCGCCGTTGAAGTTGGTACCTATCATTACGGAGCCTTTTAGACGGCTCGTTATTGATACAGTGGGACCTCTGCCGGTAACAGCCACGGGGTACCGACACATTTTGACTGTGATCTGCCCAGCGACAAAGTTCCCTGAAGCAGTGCGGCTTAAAGAACTCAGCTCAGTTGAGATAGTCAATGCACTACTGTCCATATTTGCGCGAGTTGGTTTTCCTGCAGAAATCCAGTCAGATCAGGGTACAGTGTTTACTAGCGCTTTGACGACAGCCTTTCTCGAAAGGTGCGGGGTAAGGCTGTTACACAGCTCAGTGCACCACCCCCAGTCGAATTCCGTTGAGAAGCTCCACTCCGTCATGAAGCGCGTGTTGAGAGCATTGTGTTTTGAACATCAAACTGACTGGGAGCTGTGTCTGCCTGGAGTGATGTTTGCTTTAAGAACCGCGCCGCATGCGGCTACGGGGTTCTCGCCAGCTGAGCTGGTGTACGGTCGCTCGCTGCGATCTCCGCTTCGCATGCTTCGAGAATCATGGGAAGGCAGGGGCGACGACCCAGTCGTGGTAGAGTACGTGCTTAAGCTCCTCGAACGCTTAAGAAGGGCACAGGAGTTGTCAGGTGAAGCAATGGCAGAGGCCCAGCAGAGGGCCAAGGTTTATTATGATCGGACAGCCAGGGCCCGTCGTTTTGAGGTGGGCGATGAGGTCATGATATTGCGCACATCGCTAAAGAACAAACTCGACGTGCAGTGGGAGGGCCCAGCACGGATTGTTCAAAAACTGTCGGACGTTAACTACGTGGTGAGTCTGCCAGGAAAGCGGAAAGCACAGCAAGTTTACCACTGTAATCTGCTCAAACCCTATAAGCAACGGGAAGCAGTGGTGTGCATGATGGTAAACGTGCCCGAAGAGCTTCCGGTCGAGCTTCCGGGACTAGGCTCAGTGACAAACAGGAAAGACACCGATCAAGTCATTAGTGACTTAATAAGTAAAGCATCGCTGTCGCCTGAGCAGAAAACCGAACTACACCAGCTCTTACAAGAGTTTCAAGGTCTGTTCTCTGAGAGGCCTGGTAGGACTTCTGTCCTTACTCATGACATAGAACTTACCTCCCCAGAGCCAGTACGATCCAAGGCGTACCGGGTGTCACCCCGCCAGAGCGATATTATGGAGGCTGAGGTAAAGAAAATGCTACAGCTCGGTGTTATTGAAGCGGGTGAGAGTGATTATACCTCCCCTTTGATTTTAGTTGAGGTACCGGGCAAGGAACCTCGTCCTTGCGTCGACTACCGCAGGCTTAATTCCATCACTAAGGATCAAATTTATCCGATCCCTAACATCGAGGAGCGCCTTGAGAGAGTGAGTAGCGCTCAGTTTATTTCCACCCTAGATCTTGTCAGGGGTTATTGGCAGGTTCCACTTACAGAAGAGGCTAGTAGGTATGCGGCGTTCATTTCACCAATGGGGACATTCCGTCCTAAAGTTTTGAGTTTTGGTTTGAAGAACGCGCCATACTGCTTTTCAAGCCTCATGGATAAAGTGTTGCGGGGACAGCAAGAATTCGCTTTACCGTATCTAGACGACGTAGCGATATTCTCCGCATCCTGGCCTGAGCATATGGCGCACTTGCGGGCAGTGCTAACCCGCCTGCGCGATGCGGGCTTGACAGTCAAGGCTCCCAAGTGCCAGTTAGCACAGGCCGAGGTTGTCTACCTCGGACACGTGATTGGTCGGGGTCGTCGCCGCCCCTCCGAAATAAAGGTGGCCGCTGTGCGAGACCTCCCGCAACCGCGCACGAAGACCGATATTCGGTCGTTCTTAGGTGTCGCCGGCTACTATCAGAGGTACATCCCCAGGTACTCTGATATCGCGGCTCCCCTAACGGATGCTCTAAGAAAGACAGAGCCGCAAACAGTCGTCTGGGATGAGACGAAGGAAAGAGCTTTTAGCGCCCTAAAGAGCGCCCTAACAAGCCAGCCTGTGCTACGATCGCCCGACTACACAAAAGGGTTCATTGTTCAGTGTGATGCTAGTGAGCGAGGCATGGGCGTTGTACTGTGCCAACGGGAAAATGGAGAAGTAGAACACCCCGTCCTGTATGCTAGTCGTAAGCTGACGAGTCGTGAGCAGGCGTATAGCGCCACCGAGAAAGAGTGTGCGTGTATCGTGTGGGCCGTTCAGAAATTGTCATGTTACCTAGCTGGCTCGAGGTTTATCATTGAAACGGATCACTGCCCTCTCCAATGGCTGCAGACCATCTCTCCCAAAAATGGCCGCCTCCTGCGCTGGAGCCTCGCTTTGCAACAATATTCCTTTGAGGTGCGTTACAAAAAGGGGAGTCTCAACGGTAACGCCGATGGCTTAAGTCGAAGCCCCTAACGTGGGAATCAGCCTCAAAATTGCTTGTTACTGATGTTTTTCTTCCTGAGGCAGGATTTTTTTAACTTATTGCTTTTGTGTAGTGTTTCAAAGTGATGATGTGCTTTTTAGTGCAATTTTTCCGATTTGTGGACGCGTTCTGAGTGCTGCTAAACTACTGTAAGGAACTAGGCAGCAGTAAAAAAAGGGGAAAGAGCCTGGCAGGGCTTAGTGAGGGTTGTGCCGTGCTTGCTGACTGAGCGGTTGACTTTTGGCGTGGTTCTAACGCTTGCCGGAAACGAGAACAAAAATGTCAACTCTCCCGAAGTCACTTTGCAGTGTCCTGTGTGCACCTGAACGTGAGAACGAGGCCTTCTCTGTGCGCTGCGCTCAAGAAACGCCCAAGGACGCCCAACTTCGGTTATGAGCATCATCGAGCGACATCCCTCCGGACAGCGGATGCAGTCCCCTGACCTTCGGGATCTCCTTCCCCCGGCGGGGCGGTCTGTTACGTTTCGCCTACAACGCGCGGTAATGCCGGCGCGGATGCAACGGACGCCGGGGCTTTGTTCAAAGCGGCGGACATTTTGGCCCGTCCGACGCCGCCGCAACGCCTACCCGCCAAGCGTGTCCAGGCGTGTTTCAGTGCCACGTGTCTTCGTGTGTGTGTGTGTGTGTGTGCCCACGCTTGTCAAAGCGCGGCATCAGGGGAGCGGAGCTCCCCAAGTGAAGGTTGACGATGCGTCACTACACTCGGTTCAGCAGGTCTCTCGGCTCGACAGTTCGCGCCGTCGTGGGGTCATGCTCCGCCGTCCCGTGACCTTCATCCCGTGACCTTCATCCCGTGACCTTCTCTTTTGGACCGCGACGCCGAGGGTATAAGAGCAGCTGCCCCCGGACGCCAGGAGAGAGGCTCCGATTTGTACTGTTGAGTTACGTGCTCTCCCGTCTCTCCACTTCGGTCAAACTGACCGGCCGCTCTTTTGCTATGTTAGAATAAACAAGTTGTTCTGTTACCAGTCTTCTCTTGCTTTGCCGGGACCTTCGGATGCTTCCAGTGCCCCAGGCCGCCAGGCCAACGCTACCCTTGGGGCTTGCGACCCATTGGCAATAACGGGCGTCAGCACCGAGACCCCAACAACTCGTGCCAGCGGTACGATTTCCACACCGCCTTTGACCCACGCAAATTTGTAGTTCTTTTCTTTTGCTGTAGTTCTAGCTCGCCAGAACAGATTTCGGTTCATTCTTGTCAGATTATCATTGATGAAAAGCCTCGGCAATTGTCCAATTTGATGCAAGCGTCTTAGCTTCCCCCGCGCATCAAACCACGCATCCCTTGCGGTCACGGAAGAAAAACGCAGTAGTACTGTTGGGTTCGTCTTATGTTGGTTTGGTAAGCGATGCACCGCCTCGATATCGGAGCAACAGAAATCTGATAGCTCCAGTTTACTGGCTATGTTCGATAAGACTTCTTTTAGGTTTTCTTCGTGTTTGACAGGTAGCCCTTTCAATTTCCATGTTTACTTTTCTGCCATACTGTTCGCTCTCATTTAGATCCTGTTGCAGCTGCTGCAGCTGTTCCGCCTGTGTTTCCAGTTGCGTTTTCATGTCAGCAATTTGTGCTTCACGCGCAGCTTCCCGTTCTTTACTGGCGGAAAGCTGTGGTAACACCATGTCGTATTGTTTAGACTAAAGGAGACTGTTTCTTCTAGGTCTTTCATTGCTATGCTCAAGTTTGTGAATTCTGCTTTCAGGAGGAGCAGAGAATCTAATTTTCCCTGTAAAGTCAGCAAAGAGGTCAAAGTTTGCTTAATACCTGCCAGCTCTGACATTAACGTGGCTTCTGAAGTGTCTTCTTCTGGTGGAGTCGTACTCGTAGACTGTGAGCCCGCCCCGCCTCGTTGCTTTACCGCGCGACACGTTTTGCACACCCATGATTCACGTTTACTTTGACTCTTCGCTGCGAAAGTATTTTGAGCTAGACCTGAGCATTGTTGACCCAAATGATAAGGGTTCCCGCCCTCCGAATAAGTAATGAAACGACCATCATCGGGTAGCAGTTTGTTACAAACAATACAATTGTCAATAATAATAATAATAATAATAATAATAATAAAAACGACCACCGTATTGTCGCAGAGTAAAGACCACCGTCTTATTCTTACAGCGAAGCTGTCTATAGCTAGCATGCTGGGATTTCTGCTTGGCGTAACGTTGACATAAAACCATCGTCATCAATGGCTCATACCTCCAAATCCATTGGCTCATACCCCCTAAAGGCAGAGGCCACAAGCACGCAGCAAAGGGAAGCTTTAGAATCACGCATACAACATACAGAACAGCATACTTTTCAATAAAGAACAACCTTGAGACAACCATCCGAGCCCCATGAGTAATGATAAGACGTTCCCGCGCCTACGTGCAATGCGAAGCACGCAGTGTTCCCCACATAGTTTTCGCGGTAGAGATAACCGTTGCACAAGCTACCACGGCGACGGCAGCTTGACTGTATACATACGACGCAGGGAGTGACGCAACTACACTTTCGTACGTAAAAGAAGAACCCGCCTGGCAACTGATTCGTGTTCTGACAGTGCTATGGGAAGGCCACCTACAGTTAGTACTCCCGAAGAACAGCGTGCATACGAGGCGCGGCGAATTTCTCTCCTCTCTGGTCCACTGTTTGTAGGTGCACACGAAGTAACGGCGCAAGCCAAGTCGCAGTCCGTCGAAACGTCACAGGCTCATAATTAGGTAAAGTGCGAGTGAATGTTGCCACCTGATAAATTTCCACCTACGTCGCAATGGGTAATTGTTCTAGTAGCCGTTTTCGCCGTCGCTGTCCAATAATCTTCACAGCTTGGATTGGAGATCATTTTTTTTATCCTGTAAGTCATGTCTGTTTCTTTACTCAAATGCGCCCACAATTTACGGGCAATGGGTGAACAGCCAGCTGTTACAGAGTGTTTATTTAGGGCGGGGAGGCGTGCGGCCGTAGAATGCTGTGCTATTTCAAAGTGTGTAGGGGAAAAAATGAAATGTGAGGAATCCTATGCAAATTATATTGATAATTTTTTATGATATTAGATAACGAAAAGTGCTGCCTAACTAACTAAGTTGTTACTTTATCTTGTTTATGATCAGCACAACTTTTTTTTTGTATCGCATAAAAAGGTATATTGTGAAATTCGAGATGCATATACAGGCGTTTCAGTGAACAACTTCAAACATTCATAAAAGTTGCCTGTGGCAGATAGCGCAATTCTAGTTCCTTAGGTGGTCGACTCAAAGCGGCGGACACTACTTGCACAATAGATTAAAATACATAATCAATTAATTACCACGCATTCACTACTTAACTTTCAACTAACGACCTTATGTCCCACATAGCAATTTACAAATTCTAACCGTGGAGTTCGAGAGGCGGATCCACTCGGAACGAATTCTCAGGATGATACGAGTTTAAGATATTTATTCTCGAACATAGCGCACAAATGCACTGGCGTTCCAGTTATTTTCTTAACAAAATGTTGTTAATGCATTCTAGTACAAGAGTAACTAGAACGCCAATGCGTTTCTCCGAAAAGTTCGGGAATCAATATCTCGAAACTGGCGTCGTCCTCAGAATTCATTCCAAGTCGGTCCGCCTTGCGAACTTCACAGCTTGAACTTGTAAATTACAATATGTGCCATAAGGTAATTAGCTAAAACTTAATTAGTGATTTTTCTGTTAAATGATCGATTATGCATTTCAGTTTTTTGTGCACGTAATATCCGCCTCTTCGAGTAAACCAGTTCATGAACTAGGATTGTGCTCTCTGCCACAGGCAGCCTTTAAACAATTTTGAAAGTGTTCGCTGAAACACCTGGTATGGATACACTTAAGTACTCCCAGACTCACCGTATGTAAGGACGGGATGCATCATCATCATCATCATCATCAGCCTAGTTACGCCCACTGCAGGGCAAAGGCCTCTCCCATACTTCTCCAACTGCCCCGGTCATGTACTAATTGTGGCCATGTTGTCCCTGCAAACGTCTTAATGTCATCTGCCCACCTAACTTTCTGCCGCCCCCTGCTACGCTTCCCTTCTCTTGGAATCCAGTCCGTAGCTCTTAGTGACCATCGGTTATCTTCCCTCCTCATTACATGTCCGGCCCATGCCCATTTCTTTTTCTTGATTTCAACTAAGATGTCGTTTACCCGCGTTTGTTGCCTCACCCAATCTGCTCTTTTCTTATCCCTTAACGTTACACCCATCATTCTTCTTTCCATAGCTCGTTGCGTCGTTCTCAATTTCAGCAGAACCCTTTTCGTAAGCCTCCAGGTTTCTGCCCCATATGTGAGTACTGGTAACACACAGCTGTTGTACACTTTCCTTTTGAGGGATAGTGGCAACCTACTGTTCATGATTTGAGAATGCCTGCCAAACGCACCCCAACCCATTCTTATTCTTCTGGTTATTTCAGTCTCATGATCCGGATCCGTGGTCACTACCTGCCCTAAGTAGATGTATTCCCTTACCACTTCCAGTGTTTCGCTACCTATCGTAAACTGCTGTTCTCTTCCGAGACTGTTAAACAGTACTTTAGTTTTCTGCAGATTAATTTTCAGACCCACCCTTCTGCTTTGTCTCTCCAGGTCAGTGAGCATGCATTGCAATTGGTCTCCTGAGTTACTAAGCAAGGCAATATCATCAGCGAATCGCAAGTTGCTAAGGTATTCTCCATCAACTTTTATCCCCAATTCTTCCCACTCCAGGCCTCTGAATACCTCCTGTAAACATGCTGTGAATAGCATTGGAGATATCGTATCTCCCTGTCTGACGCCTTTCTTTATAGGGATTTTGTTGCTTTCTTTGTGGAGGACTACGGTGGCTGTGGAGCCGCTATAGATATCTTCCAGTATTTTTACATATGGCTCATCTACACCCTGATTCCGTAATGCCTCCATGACTGCTGAGGTTTCGACTGAATCAAACGCTTTCTCGTAATCAATGAAAGCTATATATAAGGGTTGGTTATATTCTGCACATTTCTCTATCACTTGATTGATAGTGTGAATATGGTCTATTGTTGAGTAGCCTTTACGGAATCCTGCCTGGTCCTTTGGTTGACAGAAGTCTAAGGTGTTCCTGATTCTATTTGCGATTACCTTAGTAAATACTTTGTAGGCAACGGACGGGATGCATATAGACCCACAAATATAGTTTCATAATCTCTCACGACATCAATACACATTGTCGAACTCTTTCCCCCTGTTTTCAAGTAACTCTGGATCTCCTCAAGATTGGTGGCGCCTGCTGCTTATTCTGCTGATACAGTCCTGCCCAATTGCTCACTAGCAGAACAGCACTCTTATAACGAATCGGCTTACATCTAGCCTCGCCTGTACTGTACTTACAAGGATGTGCCATTTGGCGGCTCAGTTCTCTACAAAATTACGCAATGAAACAACAAATGGTACCTAAATTTCCTTACTACAACAAAAAAGCGCGCTGTAGTGCATGATTAATTTATAAAGCGACGTTTTCTATGCTTTCTTTGCAGGGGTTCGGAGCGTCTACACGGTTCGCTAATTGCCAAGTTGTGTGGACCAGTTCTGGGAAATGTGCAACAGTGAACTGGTCTGACTCGGGCATACTACATGATAAGTGGGCCGGTTGCGGAGAAAGTGTAATCCCCGACCGTGTGGTTCATGTGGGTAATGTGGTGGGGGCTTCCGCATCTCGCTGATTTACCGGACAGGCACATAACCTCGATGTTGCGAAAAACGTTGCAGAACATGAACGCATTTATAGCGCGTAATATGCTTTACAGAAGTTTGGCTTCACATAGACTTCCTAACAACTCCAAGAAAGTCACTACGCTCGTTTACCGAGAACAGGTGGAGGTGAACCACGACATCGAAACTTCTCCACCCTCGGGCATCCACCACGTCTTCGTGGAGATCATCCCGACGCGCTCGTCAGATCTCAGCCTATTCGTCCTAAACGTATATGTCGCTCCGTAAGAAGACCCGAACCTCGACGTGCGTTTACGCTCGGCCCTCAAAGTGAGCCGCGACTGCCACCTGCTTATAGTTGGGGACATTAACCCCGGTCATACTCTGTGGGGATATCCGGGCGACACCCGCAAGGGTAGACATCTGGCAGAAGCAGCGCAAGAGCAGGGTTTCGCGCTAATCAAAAATACCACCGCCCGCACCAGAATCGGCAGCCGAGGTCAGTTCGACACCACCCTTGACCTAACATTCATCGCCGCTCGAAAGACTACGCCTGGACGAACACCCGCGAAACTCTGGGAAGCGACCACTGCATCCTTCACACGGAAATCTGTGCACGTGGCAAGCGTCGTCGCAAGCATCGCTTCTCGGTTACAAACTAGGACACATTCCGGGAGTCCAGAAGAACGCGAGCCAGCGAGTATCCATCGACAATATCTCATCCTGGACGAGCGTACTCCTGGGCGACGTGGATCCGCCCAGGAAACTTCCAACGTCGACAGCAGGCTGCTCCACATGTGGCAGGCAACATCGAGCATGCACCGGTGTTGGAACAGCAGGGGAAAGACAACCAAGCCCTCAAGGAAAGAATCACATGACTCGACGCAGCGATCTCCTATCACACGACCGAGGTCACCCGGCAGCAATGGTACCAGATATGTGATCGCATGAGGGGACGCCTCGGCACAGCCCGGACGTGACACCTCCTACGGCACCTCCTGGACCCGGACACCACCAGGGCCGAAGGCAGAAGAAACATCGCCAAGGTAATCCACAGGCGCGGTCACGACCTGGGGGTGTTCCTAGCAGAGATGCAGAAAAAGTATGTCGGCCCGCAACTCAAGACACCGTTATCGGCGGCTTACCCCTTCCGGCCGCGCGCGCACGTAGACGCAGACTGTACGTTCACTGAGGTGTGAGCCGCAGCCTTCAAGCTACGGACGAACTCGGCCCCGGGTCAGGACCGCGTGGCCAACAAGATCCAGCGCAACCTGCACGAGGCCACAGTAGAGCAGCTCACCGAGTACATGAACGAATGCCGGAAGACGGGCGCCATCCGGAAAGCGCGGAAGACGTCCGCGATCGTCTAGATACCCAAACCAGGCAAACCACTAAATGCGAGGTAACCTCAGGCCGATTTCACTCAGATCATGCGTTGGCAAACTGATCGAGCACGTAGTCCTGGACCATCTCAATGTACACGTACAGAACGCGGACGAGTTCTCCCACTCCATGTTTGGTTTCAGGCCACACCTGTCCATCCAAGACGCACTCCTTCAGTTAAACATGCAGGTGATGCAATCCGAAAGTCCGGTGGACGCTCGCCAATTCCGGTGCCTCCTGGGCCTCGACCTGAAGAAGGCCTTGGACAATGTCGCCCACGCGGCGGTTCTCGAGGGCCTGACCCAACTGGGTTTCGGAAACCGAGCATACCAATGCGTCCGAAACTTTCTCACCGAACGGAAGTGGCGGATCAACGTCGGCGAACACGAAACAGCCATTATAGAGCTGGGGAGCCGAGGCAGGCCGCAGGGATCAGTCATCTCCCCTTATCTCTTTAACACGGCGATGCGCGGGATCCCGGACCTGTTGTGCCCCATCCCCGGGCTTCACCAACGCATCTGCACTGAGAATGTGACGTTGTGGGCACCGGCGGATGATCCACGAACTCTTGAAGAGGTAATGTAACGGGGCATCGATGTTGTACAAGCTTATGCTGAGTCGAGGGGCCTGACGTGCTCATCAGAAAAATCCGAATACCTCCTGATCAAGCATGGTAGAAGTAGAGGTCTCGGGGGAATACCACGGGGGAGGCGGAGGACTTACCTAAAGCCCCTCCGTACACGTTTCCGCCGTGGCACGTGGATGGAGGGGCTTTAGACTTACCATCCCGGAGCTCCCCAGTATCAAAAGTCTGGGGCTAGACTTTCAGAACACGCTGCGCTGCGGGCTCATGTTACAGAAACTCTAGAGGGCGAGCAACTACACACTACAGCTCATTCGCTGTCTGGCTAGTCGGCACCACAACATGTGCCAGGGCGTCCTGCTTCGACTTGTGCAGGCATACATAACCAGCAGAACCATGTACTCCACACCATATGTCAGACTCGCCGCCACAGACATAGCTAAATTAATGATAAGAAGAGCCACAAAGGCAGCCCTGGTCCTTCCGGACCACGCAGCCACCACAAGGCTAGGGGCCCTACGAATGCACAACACCCGATCGAGGAGCTCTTACACGCTCACCACACAGCCCGAGTCCGTCGTTTCTCGCTAATCCCGGCGCGCCGCGCAGTCCTCCGGAAGCTCAACCTTGAGCCCATCTCCTAGCTTACAGAGTACGTGATGATCCCGCGAAAGGTCAGGGGCGCCCCGTCTGTACCCCGCAACACGGACCCCGCGTTCCATCAGGGCCGCCGTCAGGCCCGTACCGAAGCCATTTGGCGAAGCTACGGCTCGCAAGCTGGAGTGGTTTACATGGACGTGACAACCTTGCGGGGACCTTATGAGCGCGGTGGTAGAGGATCACAACGGACGATTGATAGAAGACATAACAATCACGGCTGGCAAAGTGGTGGAAGCACCCGCCGTGGTTGCTCAGTGGCTATGGTGTTAGGCTGCTGAGCACGAGGTCGCGGGATCGAATCCCGGCCACGGCGGCCGCATTTCGATGGGGGCGAAATGGGAAAACACCCGTGTACTTAGATTTAGGTGCACGTTAAAGAACCCCTGGTGGTCGAAATTTCCGGAGTCCCCCACTACGGCGTGCCTCATAATCAGACAGTGGTTTTGGCACGTAAAACCCCACACTCTCTCTCTAAAGTGGTGGAAGCGGAGTAAGCCGCGCTTACCATTGCCATGCATGCGGAAGCGACTACAGTCATCAGCGATAGCAAGCAGGCCATCGGCAATCCGTCTCTTTAATGGCGCGACGGCGCATGTGCCCTGCCCTTGCGGATTAATCGGGAAACGTTTTGGAAGGGTCGCGCGCGTGGCCGCGCGCCGGAAAGTCTCGCGAAAAAAAAGAAAGTGCTCGGACGCACGCTGCTGCAAACACTCGTGCCGTGTACAGCGTTGTAACTACTGGTAGCTCGACGTCGGTGCGGTGCCGAAAACGTGTGTAGCGTAAGACTGCAACTTCACTTTAAAACAGAAAGCGCCCAGGGCTTCGTCTGAGCTGTCCGTGAGCCAGGTAGTTGCCGCCTTTCATTGGTGGCTAGCAAATTTAACGAAAAACCCGTGCGTTACACTTGGGTGACACTTAAGTACATCACGTTGTTGACGAAGTCGCCTTGCAGCGTCGGTCCTCACTTGGTGGTGGCAGTGCGTGCCTGACTGCACGTACTTGTAAGGCGCGGCAACACTGAGCCGATACGAGACCGACAACGCGCTCACTCCAACGATTGACCGACTGTTGTGCTTCACTGAAACCTTTTTTATCATACCAGATCGACAACGAATCAACCGACTAGCGGGAGTTGTACTGCGACGGGCTTTCTTGTCGACGGCACCGGCAAAATCAGCGTGCCGACCATCGTTCGACCGAAACCCGCGCGTTCGGCCGTCGAACCGACACGCCTTCGCTTGTATATATAACCCATGAAGTTTGAGCCAATGTCGATCCTCTTCAGCAAAGGCTAACCTGGCGCCATCGAGTTCGTACCCCCACTACTGGCGGACCTGATCTGAAATGCAAGTAGTTAGGTCGAACGAAACTGCGTTTATAGTTCAGTTCTGGCCTTAGCAATTTGACATCAACTACACTTCAATTCGCACGGCGCGTAGACAATAAGCGGTAAGCGGCGACACTGCGCTGTGCCAACATTTGTACGTCACCGTACGTGTAGGCAGTCGGCCGCATTCGCTACGTATATGGGTGGGCCTGTATGTGTTGCTTTGCCGACACATTTCTCAATTTCAGGGATGCACTGCTTGCCTCTGCGTCAAGCGGCAAACAAGAGACTATGTATTCGGTATACAGCAGCATAAACAACCGCCTCCCTCAGTTATACCAACGCCGTGTGAGCGATGGCATCCGCGCGTTTTCGTGAGAGAACAACTTGGCCTAGAAATGAGCACTTAACAACGACCTGCGGCTGTAGATGTCTATGTAAACAAGTGCACCGCTTTGATAAATCCGACTCAAAAAGCTGCGCTCGAAGACTTCTTGAATATGCGAAACGTCTAAATATTGTGTAAAAATAATAGAAAAAGTGATGTCGAAGTGCACAAGTCAGCGACAAATTCCAAGGCAGCCGTGTTGGCAAACGGAACTCGGCGTGCCTTTATCGGCCGCACTGTTTGCAGAACAGCGCACTCAAGCCTGCTCACCCAGTAGTCGGTGAGTGCTACATGGCTTCCAGGAACGACATGCTGTCCCGAAGAAGCTATTAATAAATGATTCGCGATCCACGAAACGCACAACCGACGCGCACTCACCATAGGCGCAAGTACACAAATCAACTTACGAAAGTCCCGGGACCCTTCCAAAACGTTTTCAGCGGCGTGCGGCAGAGGGCAGCACAGAAAAATGAAAAGGGCGGATATCGTCCGCGGTAGAATTTCCCAACAGGCGTGCCGTGTCCTCACGCTGCGTCCCCTGAGCGGCTGGAAAACCTTCGTGTGGACTCCCGCTCGCGCGGCTGTGCCGACAACGCTTCGACTCACAGTTTGGCTCGAGATCCGCGGATGCGGACGGCGTGAATGAAGCAGAGAAACGAGGAACCCTGCGAGAGGTATCACGTAATAGCCCATAGGCATCGCTTGAGGCGTCGCGCGCTCCCACCACCGGCCAAGCAACTCGATAAAACGCAAGCGGTCGCGTTTATGCGACTGCAAACAAACACACACCCACACCCAACGTACATTAACAAAATCACTGGGGGCAAGGAAAGCGACCTATGTAGGCTCTATTCATAAACCGAGACACTCACACACATAATGTGGAGATGCACCTCGCTCCCGTTTTCTCATCCCCCGGTCAGCAGCGAGACTGACTGTACCGCCTGGCTCAGGGCCGGGGACGTCGACCGACAGCTTGTACTGGTCGACTTGGCGGCGAAAGCCAAGCAGGCCCGGGGTCTTACTTGAGCCCGATCCCTAAGCCACTTCCCCATTTCCCCCTCCCCTTTTCAATAAAGTGTACCGCCAACCCCACCACCATTACATGGACTACATAATGTGCGTAGTATATGCATAATTTCTTTTCATTTCTCTCATTATCGTCTGGCATGCCCTATAACTACCAGCCTCGTGCCGCAGTCGCGCGTCGTCTTCGTCTTCGACGAATGTCGTTGGTGCGCCTTTGCTGCCACTCTGCGTGGTCGTTTTCTTCTTCGTAAGGTCTCCACACACTGTGCACTGTACTCGATCACATCGAACAGATCTGATTTTGAAAACAAACAGCGAGGTGAGAGGCGATACCTCAGAAAATGGTTGTCCTACAGCACTACGGACCAACCGAACGATGAAAGTTTGAGAAGATGAAAAAATTCACCGACGATTACGATACTCCTTAATACGAAGTTTGAGCGCACCTCTATGCGTGCCTTCGTTATGCGATATATTGGTTGGCGCGGCAAATCTGTCTCTTGCGTCATGTTGCAAACGGAGAGAAGCATTGCAATACCAGTAATACTGAAGCACAACGATAGTGGTGGGCAGAGTCGGCGATCATCGAAAATCTCATCTGCACGTCAAGCGCGTTGGCTTTTATACATGACTGGTCGAAGGTTCCATTGTAATTGCGCAGCTCCAGAAAGTACTACGCAATTCGCGTCGCCCATACAATCAGATTACAAATACTCTGGCGCCATCCTGTAGTCTTGTGCGGCAATAAGCTTTCCTCCTCACCCTTTCCGTACTCTCCTCCTCCACTTATTGCCTCGTGCTTTCACTGCAACCTCCTTCTTTACTTTCCTCAACGCTTTCTCTTCTTTGATCTATCGTTCCGCTCCGCGTTCGGTTTCGTCTTTCGCCGTGCTCGTTCGTTTAGTTGCGAGATACGATGTTGAGGCAGGCCAACGCTCAGCGCAGGAGGGGGCGCCTCAGAGCTGTGCTCGAAAACTCTGGCAATGTCGATGAAGCTGTCGCGATTACTTATTGGAAGAAGTAGAAGAAGAAGAGAAAGAACAGAATCAATCAGACATTCTTGCTAAAAATACTTAAATACTTATTCTTGCTCAGTTTCTGTGTTTAACACTATACTTGGTGGTTTTCGGCAAATGATGACATGCATCTAGAAGGTTATAACGGAGTTTTCTTCAACAGATCGCTTAGAAGAGGTGGAGGCGTATGTATGCTTATTAAACAAGGCATAAATTATGAAGTGCTTGATGACCTATCTTCATGTACGTCAGATATTGAGGTAATGTTTGAAATGCGGAAAGTTTCTTTTCGCTGTGGTGTACCGTCCGCCTGACGGCAATTTAAGTGGGTTTTTTCAGTAGCTAGACACGATATTCTCTTATGTTAATATACATCAGTACAATTTAGTTCTAGGTGGGGACCTAAACATTGACATGCTTTCTAATACATCAAAACAAGCGGAATTTCCCGTACTTCTTAATTCGTATTTGTTGTCAAATGTGGTACTGGAACCAACTCGCATTTCAGCAACTAGCGCCATGTTATTGGACCTTTTTATTACAAATTTACCACGTGAAAGCCTCTTTTTTGGGACAATTAACGTTACACTTAGTGATCATTTGCCGATATATCCAGTTATTGATAAGTGCCACATTGAATCAAAGCCAACCTATAAATTTCGGTGCCAGAACATAACTGAAAACTCGCATTCGCAGTTTCGAGACGAAATCTCCAGAACTAGTTGTGAAGCAGTGCTCTCGTGCTGATCAGCAAACGCCGCATATCACAATTTTATGGAGATAATTTCCCGTCTCTACAAGCGATATTTTCCCTATAAAGAAATAAAGAAGTCGAAACGTTCACGGAAACCATGGGTCACAAAGAAGCTGTTAAAGATGATTAATAAGAAAAAAGGCATGTATCAATTATTCCTGAAAAATCGCGATCCAGACAGATTGGATTCGTTTAGGAAGTATAGAAATAATTTAACTAAACTTATAAAAATAGCGAAGCGCAATTATTATTCTTGCATGTTCGAGTGTGTTGCAGGGGTTAAGGAGACATGGAGCAAATTAAATTAAATTAAATTACCACATTACATAAAGCTAATTTTACTGTAGAAGAGATAACTGAAGGGGATCGAACATACAGGGGCAAAGCATTGGCTGAGAAATTTAATAATCACCTTACTTCATTGGTAGACAGCGTCAGTGACACCACTGCACTACATTACATGTCCGCCCCACAAGTAGCTTCGTCGGTTTATCTTTCCCCAACAGATGAATATGAGGTTATGTGCGTTTTCAAAAAAACTCAAGAAAGGTAAATCGGAAGATATTGACGGTTTAAAGAACGCTCCAATCTGTTTTGTTATAGATATATTATGCGTCCCTTTAACATACATTTATAACCTCATTTTAGGCACAGGTATTTTCCCACAACGTATGAAGCATGCAAAAGTTACAGTACTGTTTAAGGGGGGAGACAAAAATGATTTAAAAAACTATAGGCCCATATCCGTTCTACCATAGTTTTCAAAGCCCATAGAAAAACTAATATTTATAAGATTATCGAATTTCTTTACAAAACACTCGGTAATTACGCCGGCTCAGTACGGTTTTAGGTCAGGGCTGTCGACAGAGGTAGCATTGCTACGACAAAACTGTTGTAGCGGGTGGCAGAGTGACGGAGACGATCCAAGAGCACGTACCGCACTGTTTTATTTCAGCGACAGCGAACTAGATATATAGGCTGCTTGCTATGACGTAACATAAAAAGAACGAATCATGTTTGACACGTGTGGCACGGCACTTCATATCAAAAACGAAATTATATTAGGCACTATAGAGGACAGAATACTTAAACTAGGTATATTTGTTGACGTCTCTAAGGCCTTTGACTGGGTAAGTCACACTACCCTTTTACAAAAATTACCCTATTACGGCATCCGAGGCACTGCACTGAATTTAATTGCCAGTTATTCGAGCAAATGGACATGTCACTTCGGGCTATGGTCATTGAGCTGCGACTAGAGCTTCGATTTCAGAGCACGCTTTCCGGGGCAGAGTTATGACACAGTCGTGATCAAAGCACCTCCTGGACACAGCTTAGTTTAGCAAAATTAATCTGCAATTGTTTCACAAACTTTCGTCGCTAAAGCTAGAGTCACGGATTGCTGTTTCTATGCGTCAGGGCCATTGAAGGACCTTAGAACACTCCCTAAGTTCGGCTGTGGAGTTATAAGAAAGAGTTAGTGTGGAGCAGAACTCTCTCCATCGCTTTCATCCTAGCATCGGCTGCTCACTGGGAGCCTTAAAGAAAGTTTTAATGGAATTATAGCATTCGTAGGATACTTCATGCACTATCCGGCGTCTATATGCCTATTTCATTTCATTTCATTTATTTTACCCTCAAGGTACATAGTACATTATAGAGGGGAGGGGCTAAGAAAATACAAAGTAAACATCGGTAAAAGTAACTCAAAAAAAAAAAAATAACAGCAGTAATAATTCCAAATTTTGAGTTGACATCCGATGATAATAAACAGAGGTACAAAAGATACAAATACAAATGTGATGTACACAATGGTAAAGAGAGAAAAAAAAACATAATATGTACAGTAGATTTGCAAAATGCATTGCTAACTTTTTGATCATGATGCTGATGAAAATTGATGAAAACGCTGCAATAGGGAAAGGTACATACACATAGGCAAGACAAATGGTAAGTATATTACAAAAGTTCGTTTTCAAGTGCGTTTCTAAACATAAGTGGATTAATTATACCTGTTAATGAAGGGGATGAGCTGTTCCAGTCTTTGCTAGTCATTGGTAAGAATGAATTTGCGCCCATGATAGTATTGAAATGAGATATGCTAACTTTCTGATTATGATCACGGCGAGAAGAAATGAAGGGTGCTGGCCTGATCCAAAGAGTGTGTAAAAAGGTGTTATGATAATAGATTTTGTGAAAAAGAGAAATGCGTGAGTGTTTTCGGCGGTCGGATAAGAGAGGCAGGTTTAATAAACATTTCATGTGTGTTACGCTTGCTGTCCGATTGAAGTTATTTAAAATGAAACGGGCTGAACGGTTTTGTATAGCTTCCAGCCTATGTATTAGTGTTGAATGCCAGGGATCCCATATTGATGAAGCATACTCAAGTTGCGAGCGAACGTAAGTGGTATATAGTAATTGTTTTAATGATGATGGTGCACGAGAAAAATTTCGGCGCAGGTACCCTAAAGTGCGGTTAGCTTTGGACACTATGATATCAATATGCGTTTTCCAAGACAAATTGTTAGTTATGGTCACCCCTAAATAACGATACGAGGTGACACATTCAAGTGATATATTAGTGAGAGAATAATTTGGAGAACTAGAGTTAGTACGAGAAACCCTCATAGTTTTGCACTTCTTAATGTTAAGTTGCATTTTCCACGTGCTGCACCAATCAGTTATTTTATTTAAGTCGGTTTGTAGAGCTGTTACATCGCAGTTATTGGAAATTTTGTGGTATATTACACAATCGTCGGCAAATAAACATATCTTTGATGAAATATTAATAGGTAAGTCATTAATGTATATAAGAAACAAAAGTGGGCCCAGGACAGATCCTTGAGGGACGCCTGAGCCGACAGGGGCTAGAGAGGAAGTACATTCATTAGCAGAAACAAACTGAACGCGCGATGTAAGAAAGCTAAAGATCCACTTAAGTAGTGTAGGGTCCATGTTTAAAATGCTTAGTTTGTGTAAGAGTAGAGCATGACACACCTTGTCAAATGCCTTAGCGAAGTCCAAAAAAATACAGTCCGTCGTGAAGCCTGCGTCAAGTGTAAATCGTTTGTAAATGTGAGAAGCTGTGTTTCGCAAGAGAAGTTTTTCTAAACCCATGCTGGTGAGTCTGTTTCATCTGTTTTCCCGCAAACTTGGGTCAATTTGGGTCCATGGTTTAATCTAAGCAAGTCTGAAGATCCAATGCTAGCAACAAGTTATACATCAACATTTTCATGTTACGGTTTATCACATAAGGTGCCCACGGCTCATCTGCCTATTAGAGGACGGTGCTGGTGGCTCTACTACATGACAATGAAGATACGAACGTCTATGTCTCCACCTGAGACGATTCAGTAGATGGGCGAGTTTATGAATTAGAATGACTTTAGATGTTGACTAGTGTTAGCTAATAAATGTCACAATGACCACCTCCGCTAAGCCCAAGCTGGTTTTGTTTCGAGAGCTCTCAGAATCTCAAAAGCGGTGATCAAATAAACTAGTTTCATCCTGGCACAGAATAGAGCTTCCGAGTTCGCATCGTCCCACGTCATTTCCAAAGAAAGCGAAATGTATTCACTCTTCTCCGCAGTTATTCTGGCGTGTTGTCTCCACGAGCCGACAAGGTCTGCTAGAGACATCTCGGCGTAATTGATGCTAGTCTTACGTGACACCGCAGAGGGCGTAACTGCCTCTTCAATAAAGGAGGAAGAAGACACAGCCATTGCATCACATTTTTTTACTTTTACATAATAAAAAGAACTTATAAACTTTTGGTGCAATCCGGCATCCTCGCACTAATCGCGACCGTGCGGATGAGGACGGCACAGTGTTCTGCAGCTGATTGCCGATCCTTAGCAGCTGACCCCGAACCCCTGGCTGGCGCGTGCTTGCGGTGCTATACTGCGGTGCAGCCAGCAGCCGACGACGATGGCTGACCTTTGCCTGGGGCGCCGTCTGCAGAGCCTTGGGTCTCCCGGATTCCGCCCTGGTCGAACGGCGACGTGCCCGCAGACGAGTCGTCTTCGTCGTCCAGGACCGTAGGGTATAGCTTATTATCAAGCATTGTTAGGGCATTCGGCGTTTCAGGCTCTTTGAATGCGCGAGATGCCGTTAACAGAGCGGTGGACACGGCGTTTTCTCTGTTGGTTTCTCGCACTGATGGTGGCAGAGGACCGGGGAACCGGTGGACGTTGTAGGGTCGCGCAGCCGAGCGAGCCGACGCCGTGGCCGGGACAGTGGCCGACGGCCTAGGGAGCAGCATTCCCTGAGCAGCGACCGAATCGTTGCCAAGGGCAGCGCTGGTTGCCCGTTGTTCTTTTCTTTGCGGCGGCAGCGGCGGCGGCTGATATTGGTGCTGGAACTGCGGTGTGCCTCGACCCTGGGCCACGGCCACGGAAATGCTCGGATGCTGCTGCTCGTCCCCGGAAGTGCCATTCACGAGCTTTTTGGCAATCTCCTTGGTCCTGCGCGCCTGCCTCTTGCACTGGTGCGTCTCACGGGGACTGTACACGTATCCCGGATACTTCTTTTTGTTGACGGCCTTGCGCTGGCGAGGCTCCTTGTCGGCGACGCTGAGAGAACGCCACAGCTTGCCCGAGCGGCTGCTCACGCGCTGGTTGTTCTCGTTCGGGTTCTCAGCGGCCACCGATCGCCTCTTTCCGTGTGCGACCAGCATCGAGGCGTTTGGAGGCCGCGGAATGCGCGACCGCAGCTGGTAACTGTGCTGGACCTCGCAACTCGACGATGCAACCCCCACGCCGGGATCGGAGGCCACGTCAGGCACCGCCGTCGCCGCTTCTGCTGCCGGCCGCGACAGGAGGCGCGCAATGCTTCGCAGGCGCGCGCGGTTGGTCGTCTGCCGAAGCGAAGCCGACGGTGACGTCCGACTTTTACCGGGGTCGTCGTTGGCAGAGCCCAGGGTGTCCAAAGTTGTAGCCGTCCGAGGATCTGTCCGGGTGGAACGACGAGCTTCTTCTTCTTCTGCTTCTTCTTCTGGTTCTTTTTAGCTCGTGACCCGTGCCCTCTCGTGGCTCGCGAAGACACGAGTGGATAAAGCTAATGAATTGAAATTCCACTTAAAAATTTGAGAAGACATAAATTCACGGGCTTTCATTATGACGACGGAAATAGTTATTGCATATTAGGTAGGAATTTAAATGTGCCTGAACCGGACGTTTAATAGAGTGCTTTACAATTTCCTCAGTTGAAGTGTTTGTCACTAAATATATGACTTGCTGAGTTGATTAATAATCTGGACTAATCAGACAAGTACGAAATATACAAGAAATTGTGCGATGTACCCCCATAAAAGGGCCGACAACATGGTTTAGTGTGGAGATTATTCGAGGAAAATAATAATAATAATAATAATAAGAAGAAGAAGAAGAACGACCACCATCCTATTTTTACCGCCAAGCTGTCTATAGCCAGGATGCTGATATCTGTGCGTGGCGTAACGTTGACAGAAAACTATCGTCATCAAAGTCTCATACCTCCAAAGCCATTGGCTGATACCCCCGTAAGGCAGAGGCCACAAGCACGCAGCAAAGGCAAGCTTTAGAATCACGCATACAACATACAGAACAGCATGCTTTTCTATAAAAAACAACCTTGACACAAACATCCGAACCCCACGAGTGATGATAAGGCGTTCCTCCGCCCACGTGAAATGCGAAGCACGTAGTGTTTCCCACATAGTTTTCCCGGTAAAGATTACCGTTGCAGAAGCTACCGCGGCGATGGCAGCTTGACTGTAGCATACGACGCAGCGAGTGACGCAACTACACTTTCGTACGTAAAAGAAGAACCCGCCTGGCAACTGATTCGTGTTCTGACAGTGCTATGGGAAGGCCATCTACATTTAGTACTCCCGAAGAGAAGCGTGCATACGAGGCGCGGCGAATTTCTCTCCTCTCTGGTCCACTGTTTGTAGGTGCACACGAAGTAACGGCGCAAGCCAAGTCGCAGTGCGTTAAAACGTCATAGGCTAATAAATTAGGTAAAGTGCATGTGAATGTTGCCACCTCATAAATTTACCTACGTCGCAATGGGTAATTGTTCTAGTAGTCCTTTACGCCGTCGCTGTTGAACCATCTTCACAGCGAGGATTGGAGATCATTTTTTTTTTATTCTTGTCTGTCATGTCTGTTTTTTCCTCGAATGCGCCCACAATTTACGGGCAATTGGCAAATAGCCAGTTGTTACAGAGTGTTTATTTAGGGCGGGGAGGCGTGCGGCCGCAGAATACAATGCTATCGTGAAGTGAGAAGGGTAAAAATGAAATATGCAGAATCCTATGCAAATTATATTGTTAGTTTTTTTTATATTATATAAAGAAAAATGCTGCCTAGCTAACTAAGTTGTTAATCTATATTGTTTATGATCGGCACAACTTCTTTTTTGCATCGCATCAAAAGGTAAATAGGTAAATTCGAGATGCATATACACGGCGTTTCAGTGAACAACTTCAGAATTCTTAAAGGTTACCTGTGGCAAATAGCGCAATTCTAGTTCCTTAGGTGGTCGACTCGAAGCGGCGTACACTACTTGCACAAAAAAATGAAATGCATAATCAATTATTTAACATACATTCACTAATTAACTTTTAACTAATGACCTTATGGCCCACATAGCTATTTACGAATTCTAACCGTGCAGTTCGCAAGGCGAATCCACATGGAACTAATTCTCAGGATGACACCAGTCAAAAATATTAATTATCGAACATTGAGGAGAAATGCATTGGCGTTCCAGTTACTGTCTTAACAAAACGTTGATTTATGCCTTCTAGCACAAAAGTAGCTGGAACGCCAATACGTTTCTCCGCAAAGGTC
The DNA here is from genome assembly GCF_023375885.2 of Dermacentor andersoni. Taxonomy (NCBI): domain Eukaryota; kingdom Metazoa; phylum Arthropoda; class Arachnida; order Ixodida; family Ixodidae; genus Dermacentor; species Dermacentor andersoni. The sequence continues at coordinate 90,043,720 of NC_092814.1, read as the reverse complement.
TGGAATCAATATCTCGAAAGTGGCATCATGCTGAGAATTCGTTCCAAGTGGATCCGCCTTGCGAACTCCAGAGCTTCAATTTGTAAATTACAATATGGGCCATAAGGTAACTAGATAAAACTTAATTAGTGATTAAGCACTCCAAGAATCGCCATGTGAAAGGACTGGAGGTATAGAGCCTTAGAAATATAGTTTCATAATCTCTCACGAAATCAATACAACTTGTCGAACTCCCCCCCCCCCCCCCCCCCCTCCTCTTTTCGAAGCAACTCTAGATCTTCTTAAGATTGGCGGCACCTTCTGATAATTCTCCTGATACTGTCCTGCCCAATAGCTCACTAACAGAACAGCACTCTTATAAAGCATCGGCTTGTACATGTACTATCTGTACTATCCTTTCAAAGATGTGCCATTTGCCGGCTCAGTTCTCTACGAAATTACGCAACGAAACAACAAATTGTACCTAAATTTCCTTACTACAACAAATATGCGTGCTTATAGTGCATGATTAATTATTAAAGCGACGTTTTCGTTGCTTCCTTTCCAGGGGTTCCGAGCGTCTGCTCGGTCGGCTGCTTGCCAAGTTAGGTGGGCCAGTTCTGGGGAATGCGCAATAGTGAACTGGTCTGACTCGGACATGCTGGATGAAAAGTGGGCCGGAGACAGTGTAATCCGCGACCGCGTGGATCACGTGGGTAATGTGGTGGGTGCATCCGCATGTCGCTTATTTGCCGAGCAGGGACAGAATCTCTATACTGTGAAAAGCGTTGCCTGGTGGTGGTAAACTTTATTGAAAGCGGGAAAGGGAATGGGGGAGTGGCTGAGGAATCGGGCTCAAGTAAGGTCCTGGGCCTGCTTTAACCTTCTCCACCCAGTCCACCAGTTCAAGCTGTCGGTCGACGTCCCCGGACCTGAGCCAGGCTATCTAGTCCGTCTCGCTACTGACCGGGGATTGAGAAACCGGGAGCGAGGTGCATTCCCATGTGTGTGAGTGTCCCTGTTTGTGAACAGAGCCTAGATAGGTCGCTTCCCTTGCCCCCTGTGATTTTGTTAATGTACTTTGGGTGTGAGTATGTGCTTGCCTGGAGTCGCCTAAACGCGACCGCTTGCGTTTTATTGAGTTGCTTGGCAGGTGGTGGGAGCGCGCGACGCCTCAAGCGGTGCCTATGGGCTGTTTTGTGACACGTCCCGTAGGGTTCCTCGTGCCTCTCCTCCTCGTTGACGCCGTCCGCATCCGTGGACGAGGCTCGGCGCGCGAGATCTCGAGCCAAACTGTGAGCCGACGCGTTGCCGGGCACAGCCGCGTGAGCGAGGGTCCACAGGAGGGTTTTCCAGCCGCTTAGGGGGCGCCGCGTGAGGAGCGGTACGCTTGTTGGGAAATTATTCCGCAGACGAAATTGCCGATGGCTTGCTATCGCTGATGACGGTATTCGCTTCCAGATGCATGGCCATGGCAATCGCGGTTTCCTCCGCTTCCACCACTCGGCCAGCCGTGATTGTTGCAGAACATGAACCCATGTACATCAAGTAATTGACCTCTTCACAAAAGCTTGGCTTCACGTAGACTCCTAAATGTGCGTAGTATATGCACAGTCTCTTTTCCCTTTCCCTTCTCATCGCCCGGCATGCCCTGTAACTGTACCAGTCTCGTGCCGCAGCCGCGTGTTGTCATCGTCTTCGACGAATGTCGTTGGCGCGCCCTTGTGACCACTCCGCGTGGACGGTTTCTTCTTCGTAAGGTCTCCACATACTGTGCACTGTACTCGATCACATCGAACAGATCTGATTTTGAAAACAAAAGGCGAGGTGGGAGGCGATACCTCAGAAAATGGTTGTGTCACTGTACTACGGGCCAACCGAACGATGAAAGATTCAGAATATGAAGAAGTCGGGAGTTTATTAGCGACCAAGCACTCGCCATTAGTTATTGTAAGATGAAGAATAGGAAGGAGAACAGTATCAACGAGAAAACCTTGTAAGAAATATTTAATACCTATTTTTGCTTGCTTTCTGTTTCTAAGTATTATTTTCGCACCTTTTTACTTATTATAATGCAACGCAATAGTCACTTTGTTTTTGTCTGCTAACAGCAAACGTAAAAAAAAATAAATTATGGGGTTTTACGTGCCAAACCCCCTTTCTGATTATGGGGCACGCCGTAGTGGAAGACTCCGGAAATTTTGACCACCTGGGGTTCTTTAACGTGCACCTAAATCTAAGTACACGGGTGTTTCCGCATTTCACCTCCATCGAAATGCGGCCGCCGTGGCCCGGCATTTGATCCCGCGACCTCGTGCTAGCAGCACCACACCATAGCCACTGAGCAACCACGGCGGGTAACATCAAACGTCGGCATACACCATCTTAAGTCGCATCGGCACCAGCATCAACGAGATCCCAGGCCCGTCTGCCATTCCAAATACGTGTCATTAATCGCGATAGCACAGCAACAGCAGCATGCCGTACGGCGAACATTACGACACCTTTCTCCGCCACGTGTGGGGTACACGACTGGACGTTGTTGTGCCATACTACGAGCGCCACGTGGCGACCACGAGGCGACCACGAAGCGACGGGAGCTGCCTTAGTACATGCACCACTCCTAAGAACGGCCAGCTGAAGTGCAAGTTTTGCCAGCCACTTGCGACAGGGGCGGCAACTTTCTTTGGCGTTACGCTCTAGCCTCGTCGCCGTTGTGACTGAATGAGTTCGACGAAGCAGGCTTTGTGCCGCAACACGACACCGCCAACCGGGTCGGCCGCGAGCGGGGGAGATGCCGCGGGAACATCGACTGCGGCTCCTTCCCACGCGCCGTCCGAGACACAAGACAAAGGGGCATCCGGCCGCGCTGCGACGGTCAGCCCCGAGTTCTACGAAGTCCGTGTGACGTCGGTTCCGGACCGTGAACCTGTGTGTGTGTGTGTGTGCGTGTGCGTGTGTGTGTAGCCGTCCCGCGGAGAGGCGGCGTGTTTACAATGGCTGGACGAACGTTTCCGTCGCCTTGGAATCAAGGGGGGACCGAGTGTTTATAAACCACTGTTGTGCGGATGCTCGACACACTCTCTCGAGCAGTCGTGTTAGACTGACGTACTTTCTATCGCAGTCATGCTAGACTGATAAACCCATATTCCTCGTTCTCGATGAGAAGCAGTCCTTCCCTTCATCAACGTCCTCAGCGTGGATAAGTTGGACGACGGCATGGGCCAGCTACCTTCTAATCCATGCCGGACTCCAATCTTGACAACGGTTTACGAGCGATGGGATTGAGCCCCCGATCCTGACACCACGTGGCTACCACGAGGCGACGAGGGCACCCATTTCTCCGCGACGAATCAAGAATTCGACACGGGAGGCGACTTCAAGAAGCGCCAAGCCATCTCCGCGGCGCCCAGCCGTCTCCGCAACGAATCAAGAATTCGACACGGGTGAGGTCATCATCCTCCCCCGCCTGGTTACTGCCGACGAGAACTCGCCCAAAGCGGTTGCTGAAGACGAGGGGTCGCCGAAGGGATTTAAGGGGAACCGGCCCATTGTAAGAACAGAGAGTTGCGTGCCGCCGCCCAGTCGGTCTGATGCGGTGATAGCTGTACGCTATCATCCACTATCTGTAAATATTGTATAAAGCTTTTCGTTTCTTCTTCGTCTACGGAACGAGTCTGTCTGTCGTCCTCCACCCCGAAGTCACAACAATGTCCACAGGTTGTGTGACGGGGTGAGCCCCGAGGAGACGTGCTCGCTGTGTGACAGCGTTACGGCGGCGTCGAACCCAGTGGTGGACGCGCGCGCCTTCGAGCTTAAAAAACCCAAGGGCGAGAACCCTGCAGCTGCACTGCACGTCCAACGTAGAGGTCAGCCCCGAGGAGACATGCTCGCTGTGCGGCGACGTTACGACGCGGAACAGAGTGATGAACGCCCTCGCCTTTGAGCTGGCGGAGAACTGACCTGGAGCCCTGCTTCTGCCCCTTACGTCTAACGTATACGGGCAGACACGGACCGGAAGACCGCCGCTCGGGAGGCATCGTTTCCTTACCTCGTATCTTTCGTGTCATCACCGCTGCATCCAGGAGGTGGACGTGACATACACTGATCGCGCCAGCTCTACCGCGCACAAACCATCCTTCCCCGCCCGTATTCGTCCTACGTCATCGCCGCTGGCTTATCGCAGGCTCCGCGTGCTGAACATCTCCGCGAGCTTCGCGGCGCTCGTCTGGATTTCCGAGGCGGGGACACTGCCACCTCCCACGAGAAGATATTCATCGACGTTGCCAAGGATGGCCAGAATTTCACTGCCGATATCGCCATGCTTTGCAAGCGCAACCGGCACACGTTCAAAAGGGTTTCCACCTGCGAACACCGGCCGCAGAGGCGTGATGAGAGCATGGTTGGAAGCGTCGTCGCCTGCGAGTTCCTGACGCCCAAGTCGCCCCACAATAACTGTCGAATTCCGGGCATTGTTGCGACCTCAACGCAGATACGCACGATGTCTGCTCTAAAGGAAGTCCTTGCCTAAACAGCGATCTTGCCGAGAGATATTTCTATCATCGCTAAAGCTCTTGAAACCCATCGCACAGTGACGAAGCTCTTGCTGCCCCCACAGACGCGCAGCTCAATACAAGAACTGTTCCTGGCCCTTGACCTTAGCTGCTCCAGCTGTTATTCAAGACGGCCAGAGGCGTTCTGCAAATCGAGATGTCATTATGTAGTTGCAATAAAGTATGTTTCTGCTGGGGGGAGCCAGTTTTTCTTTTTTGCTTTTTTCAAAGCGCTGTAGTTTATAGCGTCTGGACCCACATGTTGCAGCGGTCTTCTGACGGTTATATTCTAGTGCACATTCTAGTTCCCCATTAAACGGGCCGATCTCTCTTCGGGATATATTAATTGTGTTGTAACTTGAGCTTCAACGTCAGAGCATGCTTTCCGGGGCAGAGATTTAACACAATCGTGTTCAAAGCACCTCCTCGACACAGCTTGATTTCCCCAAAGTCATCAGCAATTGTTGCTCGAATTTTCTTCGCTAAAGAAAGAGTAACGAATTGCTGTTGCCATGCGTCAGGGCCATTGAAGGACCTTAGAACACTCCCTGAGTTCTGCTGTGGAGTTATAAGAGTTATTGAGGAGCAGAACTCTCCATCGCTTTCTGCCTATCATCGGCTGCTAACTGCAAGTTATAATGTAGCTTTTAATGCAATTAGCATTCTTTAAGTATTTCACGCACTGTACGGTGTCTATATGCCTCTCCATCTGTGTCTACCCCTTTTCACTGCATCTTGGGTCACTGACCGTCCATGCTCTAATGTGTAGAGCATCGGGCTCCTGTGCTGGGGGAACTGAGTTCGAAAACTACCGTACGGCTGAATCACTGGGTACGTGACGCTGTGTGTGTGCTTTCTGTCTGTCTGTCTGTCTGTCTGTCTGTCTGTCTGTCTGTCTGTCTGTCTGTCTGTCTGTCTGTCTGTCTGTCTGTCTGTCTGTCTGTCTGTCTGTGTCTGTCTGTCTGTCTGTCTGTCTGTCTGTCTGTCTGTCTGTCTGTCTGTCTGTCTGTTGGTTTGTCTGTTTCTTTGTTTGTTCGTTTCCCTCCAAGAGTGGCTCATACCCACGATGTGTAATATAATCAAAGGTTCGTCGAAAGTTCGTCTGGTCAGGCACGTAAATGAAGGGGATCACGGTCACTGACCAAGTCTGATGTATAGTCCGACGTTTCGGAACCGCGTACGGGTTCCTTGTTCACTGAGTTGGACAGGAAGTCGGCGTCAATTATGTAGCCAGCACGTGACGTAACGAACGTGCGTAAATGGCAGGCATAGTCCCTGGTGTCCGTTTCATCCTAGCTGGCGTCGATTGAATGATTAGAGATTCTAGCAGCAGTCGGGATGATATGTTCTTTTCTTTGGCAACAACAGTGGCATTGTCTCTTGTGATTATGTTCCTGCGCATGTTCGGCAATGGCGCTCATCGTGTGACTATTATTTCTTACGTTACGTTTATGGTCCTTCAGGCGTCTGGAGAACTTCCCTGTTTCACCAATATATATTTTGTGGCAATCAGCGTATGGTATCTTATACAGGACTCCTAGGAATGATTCAACAGCTAACCCGTCTTTCACATTCATTAGCTGGTTCCGGAGCTTGCTGGTCGGGATGTGGGCAATGCGCAAGTCGTATTTTGAAAATACGCGCGACAGTGTCTCGCTGATTCCTTGGACGTAAGGGATATGGCTGCACGTGCACAGACTGTCGTGTTGTTCTCCAAGCTTGGCTGTAACATCCGCTTCTCGGTCCTGCATATGAAACGACTAGGGTAGCTGCTGCGGGTTAGCTCACGGTGGATCGTCCGTAATTCCTTTTTCAGTGCATCGTCACCTGAGCAGACGCGTACGGTGCGTGTTATCAGGGACGGCACTACGAAAGTCTTGTGGCCGACAAGATGACAAGAATTAAACCTGTGGTAACGATCTGTGTGCGTAGGCTTCCTGTATACTCAAAAGGCGAGAGCGCCCCCATCCGGATGAAACAGTTCATCCAAGAAAGGAAACAAGTTGTCGCTCTCGTGTTCAACGGTGAACTGTATACGCGCATTTTGGGCGTTCAGGCAGTCTAGGAAGCGTTGGATTTCTTGCTTCTTCCACGTAGCGATAAAAAACCTTAGATGCCGGGTTGAATGTGGCCAGCACCTTCCCTTCCAAAGCTTCCATTACTAGGTTGGCCATGGTGACCGATATCGACGCTCCCATAGCCGTGCCATGCGTTTGCTGATAAAGGCTGCTACCATAAGAAAAATACGTGTTGCTTAGACAAAACCGCAGCAGCTCGCTAAGTTCGGGGACGTCGAAGGGCGTGCTACCAGGAAGACCACTGTCTCCTTCTAGGGCTTCTTTGCACGTCATCATCATCATCAGCAGCAGCAGCCTGGTTACGCCCACTGCAGGGCAAAGGCCTCTCCCATACTTCTCCAACAACCCCGGTCATGTACTAATTGTGGCCATGTTGTCCCTGCAAACTTCTTAATCTCATCCGCCCACCTAACTTTCTGCCGCCCTCTGCTACGCTTTCCTTCCCTTGGAATCCATTCCGTAACTCTTAATGACCATCGGTTATCTTCCCTCCTCATTACGTGTCCTGCCCATGCCCATTTCTTTTTCTTGATTTCAATTAAGATATCATTACCTCGCGTTTGTTCCCTCACCCAATCTGCTCTTTTCTTATCCCTTAACGTTACACCTATCATTCTTCTTTCCATAGCTCGTTGCGTCGTCCTCAATTTAAGTAGAACTCTTTTCGTAAGCCTCCAGGTTTCTGCCCCGTACGTGAGTACTGGTAAGACACAGCTGTTATAAACTTTTCTCTTGAGGGATAATGGCAACCTGCTGTTCATGATCTGAGAATGCCTGCCAAGCGCTTGCTTTGCACGTGGCTACTGACAAATCCACTGGGACACTAGTGAAAAGCGATGCGACGTCGAACGAGACCATGGCGTCATCTTCACTCAGCGTGATGTCCTTTATCTTTGCTACAAATACGCATGAGTTTTCGACGTGCGTACAGGTCTTACCGGCAAGAGGGCTTAACACCTGGTGAAGGTAGCCCGATAATCGGTAGAGCGGTGATCTGGTGAAGTCGACGATAGGACGAAGTGGGACGTCAGGCTTGTGGACTTTTGGCAGGCCGTAGATTGCAGGAGAAGATCCGTTCGTGCAAAGAAAACGGTGATAGAGACCAACGTGGTGCGGAGGGGCCAACTTGAACAGCCTGATCAGCAATTTCTGGAGTTTCGTGTGTAGTCTGCTTGTAGGGTCATAAGCTAAAGGAGCGTACGTATGATGGTCTTCGAGAAGGCCAACTTTATTTTTTGTGGTAGTCGCTCTTATCTAGCAGGACCATAGCGTTACCTTTGTCGGAGGGTAGAATGGCGATGCTACTGTTATTCCTGTACAACTCAGTGAACAAGGAAGCCGTACGCGGTTTCGAAACGTCGGATTATACATCAGACTTGGTCAGTGACCGTGATCCCGTTCATCTTCACCCACCATGTGGCGTTGGCCAAGAATAGGGTGAGGCAAGGGTGAGGTAAGGAAGTCATTGTACGAGTTTATATAGAAGCACTTTTGAGACATTTTTAATAACTAAAAAGAACGAAGTCAGATAAAAATGTACCTCTGGAACCTCTTTCACGCCAACTTGGCTCACTGTATATGTGCCACTCATATGTGCCGCTATTCAATGAAAAAAAAATATCTAATTTGTGCGGTGCTGGGTGAAACGTAACCTGCTTCATATGTATTGAAACTCACGCCACAAACGGACTTGGAGACGGCTGCGCTAGATGGGGCAGCGTGTCCAGAGGGATGCGCAAGAGAGGCACTCGGTTGCATACACACGTCACGCATGACGCACTTCAGAGATGGGACTACTCTGTGTCGCTACAATGGTTTTATGCTAATTGCATTCACCTCGACATTCTTCGTGAGATGGGCTCTGCCGGATTTTAATTCCGTGCATTCGTCTCCAAGTCCAACCACTTTTTTTTTTTTTTCGGGCGAGCCTATCTCACCGTTTTCGCAAGCCGATCCCGGTGATGTCGAGTCCAAAATTTTGTGCCACAGGTGCGACTGGGTACATTCACTCGATTACAGCACTAGATATCAGCACTGGGATCTTAGGCGAAAGCCAGTCAAACTTTCTTAAATTTCTTTTTTTCTCTGCCTTACTTTATGATGAAGAAATCGAAGTATATTATTATGAAGCTGCTGCTAAGCCCGTGACCCCATTCATCAAAGCATATGCAAATAATTACAATTTGAAAAGCAAATATAGCATTCAAATGAAGAAAAAATTATTCAAGACTGAAGGTCCAACGCTACCAACATCTTGCACATCAAATTTTAATGTTACCATTTACCCCATAAGGCGAATGACCCGTCTCATTTGCCTATTAGAAGACTGTGCTGGTGCTTCTGCTACGCGACAATGAAGATACGAACGTATATGCTTCCCCGTGAGACAGGCACGTAACCAAAGGGGGCCCGGGGGGTCCCGCCCCCCCCCCCTCGAAATTAAGCGGCATATCCCGCCCCCCTACCCACGCCGCCACTCCTCACAAACGTTCTTAAAGCCCCGCCAAATAAAACTTGAGACATGAGAGCTAATCGGCGGTCAACATATTGTTGCCGCTTTCACTCCTTTTGGATGGCGGTTGTTATCAGCATCTCTTGGAGTGTGAAGGCCAGTTTTCTCGTCGATTCGGTGCCCGCGCGACTAACTCGAGATGCGTTCAGTTGTCACCATCTATTGCAACAATCAAGCGCATCGCTGTTGCTTCTTTAGTTCAACCTTCTTTGTTTAGCCTCATCCAGTGACCAGGAAAGAGATTCAGTTCGTAGTCAGCTGGTCCGTAGGCTCGTGGAACGAGTTGCGGCCGGAGACAACGCCAGTTGCGTTGCCAAGAATGCCAATCGAATGCTTGGTTGCTTAAGGCGCAATTTCTCTATGGCACCATCCTCATTAAAATTTTTGCTCTATAAATCGCTCGTACGCCCAAAGCTGGAATAAGCATGCTCGGTGTGGGATCTCGGTCTTGAGTGTATCCTTCAAACTCTGGAATCGGTGCAAAATCGCAGAGCGAGATTCATACTTCATGACTGTACTCTTGTCTGTCTAGTGTGTCCACCATGATTGGATTGGATTGAATAACTTTAATGAAAGGTCCTGCGAGCTACGGGACGCAAGGTCCCATAGAGCGGGCTACTCCCACGTTGGGACCGGGAGTTGTAACTCCCTGGCCGCATCGTGGGCTCGCTGGACGGCCCAGAGCTACTCCGCCAGGTCCGTGCTGCGTAATGCTTCTTGTAGCCTGGCGGAGTCTTGATCCTTGTTTGCATGGGTCCGACCACACGGCCAGAGCAAGTGATGTACGTCTAGTGTGCTATGGCAATTTTCGCAATATGATGTTTTGTATATGTCAGTCATGTAGTGATATAGTCTGTTCTGCGTGGGGTACGTGTTTGTTTGAAGCATTCTGAACATGAAAGCTACTTTGAACCTTTCTCTTCTTTCCTTAGGAAGAAAAGTGCCTCGGTTATCACTCTGTCACAAAATTTATCATCATCGCCATCTTAAGTATATGGTCCCTCTATCAGCGTTAGAGTTCATTTCATCCCGTAGAGACCGCCTTCATAAAGTAGGCGTCCCGTTTTCTCGAACTAACTCACTTTTACTCATTCATTCCTAAGACAACTGACGATTGGAACCGCCAGCCCATCTCAATTGCCGCAATTACTGACAGTGACTTGTTTAAATCTCCTATTGAAGGTATTGTTCTGTTTCAGTAATCTGCATTTTGCTGCAACATAGTTAACTGTTGTTTCTGTTTTTTTTTTTTTTCTGTATTGCCGCATTCCTGTGGTAATACATTTGTTTTTCATGCATTACACTCCCTTATTTAATGCCTACGGGCCTTGAATATTTATAAATTAATTTATTAATTAATTAATAAACTTTTCCTTTTGCTTCATTATTTTTTCGAGTGGCGGCTCGCTGCGACGCTGGCATATCCTCGGAACCATACACATGCGATATAGGTTAGATAAGGTGGAAAATGAAATCACGCGAGACAGTATATATCCATGATCAAACCCTGCATTAACCGTTAAACCCATAAGGAATATGGATGTCACCCGTTTCATCGTCTGGTTTTTCTCTAATTGTACAGCATTATTATGCAAAGTTGGTAACTGGAAAAAAGAGTCGCAAGGAGTTGAGAAATTAAGCGACGTACTAAAGGAGAGAGCCGAAGCAACAGCCAAACAGGAACGAAAAACGAAAATTAGCAAATTTAACCTTTCCTTGTGAAACTATTTTGGATGAACATGTTTTTATTTAAAAGGGAAGTAGAGAAAACACCGCCAGAATTGGAGACGGATTCCATGTGTTTTGAATGACGCTTCTATCGTTATCAGTCTAACCGCCTGACGTAGCCACTTCTCTACTATGCTTATGTGGGTGTTTTTATAACCTTCCGCGGTGGGCGCAGTACGTCTAGAAACGCAGCATCCTGCGCTCACGCGGTTCTGCGGGACTGACAGCCACGCATCGTTACGCAACATCCCAAATAGCGATAGGAATCGGTTTTGGCACTTGGTAGAGAAATAAACGAGGGATCCAAAAGAACTTTGATTGTTCTGCGAATATATATTTCTTTGTATTTCTGCAGAGCTAATTAAAAAAAAAAACGCCACTACAAATCTTTATTTGACACTTTCGCTTGTTTACTTGTTATTGGCAGTGTTCTTCCCGGGCTTCCTTCCTGCGCGAGTCCATTTGATGTGGCTCCTTGTTTGTCATGCAAATGAGAGGTCTGTCTCACAGGCGTGAAATAGACCTTATTTGATTTCTCTATTGCGGGCTTACGCGTTTTTATGGCAAACGGTCGGCATTATTCACATTTACACTAGTAAAGGTAGCGCCCCCCCCCCCCCCCCCCCGAAAGAAAATCCTGGGTACGTGCCTGACGTGCGATCATTCAGGAGATGGGCGAGCTTAGTCAATTCGAATGACTTTTACAAGCGGATCATTATTGGCTAATAATTGCTGCAATGACCACCTCCGCTGAATCCTAGACGGCTTTGTTTCAACAACTCTCATCTCACAAGCGGTTATCAAATAAATTAGTTCCTAGCATTCCACGCCATTTCCTAAGAAAGCGAAATGTATTCACTCTTCTCCGCAGTTACTCTAGCGTGTTGTCTCGACCGGCCGACAACGTCTGCTAGAGACATCTCAGCGTAATTGATGCAGTCATACGTGACACCGCAGAGGGCGTAACTGGTTCTTCATTGAAGGAGGAAGAAGGCACAGCCATTGCATCACATTTTTTTCTTTGACATAATAAAAAGAACTTATAAACTTTTGGTGCAATCCGGCATCCTCGCACTAATCGCGACCATGCGGATGAGGTCGGCACAGTCTTCTGCAGCTGATTCCCGGCCTTTTGCAGCTGCCGCCGAACGCCTGGCAGGCGCGTGGTTGCAGTGCTAAGCAGCTGTGCAGCCAGCAGCCGACGAAGACGGCTGACCTTGGCCTGGGGTGCCGTCTGCAAAGCCTTGGGTCTCCCTGATTCCGCCCTGGTCGAACGAGTCGTCGTCGTCGTCCAGGACCGTAGGGTATAGTTGATTATCAAGCACTGTTAGGACATTCGGTGTTTCAGGCTGCTTGGAATGAGCGAGCTGCCGTTGAGTGAGTGTTGGGCATGGCGTGTTCTCTGTTCGGCGCACGCTTTGGTGGTGGCAGGGGAACTGGGAACCGGAGCACGTTGTAGGGCCGCGCAGCCGAGCGAGCCGAGCGAGCCGACGCCGCGACAGTGGCTTACGGCCAAGCGGCATTCCCTGACCAGCGCCCGTAGCGTTACCCCGGGCCGCGCTGGTTGCACATTGTTCGTTGCTTTGCAGCGGCGGCGGCGGATGTTGCTGCTGCTGGTACTCCGGCGTGCATCGACCCTGGGCCACGGCCGTGGAAATGCTCGGCTGCTGCTGCTCGTCCCTGGAAGTGCCATTCTTGAGCTTGCTGGCAACCGCCTCGGTCCTGCGCGCCTGCCTCTTGCACCGCTGGGCCTCACGCGGATTGTACACGTATCCCGGATGCTTCCTTCTGTGGACGGCGGCAGCTGCGGCCGCCTTGCGCTGGCGAGGCTCCTTGTCGGCGACGCTGAGAGAACGCCACAGCTTGCCCAGGCGGCTGCTCACCCGCTGGTTGTTCTCGTTCTCAGCGGCCACCGATCGCCTCTTTTCACGCGCGACCAGCATCGAGGCGTTTGGAGGCCGCGGAATGCGCGACCGCAGCTGGTAACTGTGCTGGACCTCGCTGCTCGACGATGCACCCCCCACGCCGGGATCGGAGGCCACGTCAGGCACCGCCGTCGCCGCTTTTGCTTTTTCTGCCGTGACAGGAGGCGCGCAATGCTTCGCAGGCGCGTGCTGTTGGTCGTCTGCCGAAGCGAAGCTGACGACGGCGGCTGACCTTTACCGGGGTCGTCGTCGGCAGAGCCCAGGGCGTCCAAAGTTGTAGCCGTCCAAGGATCCGTCCGGGCCGAACGACGAGCTTCTTCTTCTGCTTCTTCTTCTTCTTCGACTTCTTTTTAGCTCGTGACCCGTGCCCTCTCGTGGCTCGCGAAGACACGAGTGGATAAAGCTGATTAATTTAAATTCCACCTAAAAATTTGAGAAAGAATAAATTCACGGGCGGTCTTTGTGACGCGGAAAAAATGTTGCATAATAAGTGCGAATTTAAATGTCACTGAATCGGACGTTTCCTAGAGTGCTCTACAATTACCTCAGTTGAAGTGTTCGTCACTAAATATATGACTTGCTTAGTTGATTAACTAATCTGGACCAATTAGACAACTAAAATATATACAAGAAATGGCGCGATTTGCCCCCATAAAAGTGCCTACAACATGGTTCAGGGCGGAGATTATTGGAGGAACATAATAATAATAATAATAATAATAATAATAATAATAATAATAATATGGCCACCGTATTGTCGCACAGTCAAAACCACCATCATAATTTTACAGCGAAGCTGTCTATAGCCTGGATGCTGGTATTTCTGCGGGGCGTAACGTTGACAGAAAACTATCGTCATCAAAGGCTCATACCTCCAAAGCCATTGGCTCATGCTCCCGTAAGGCAGAGGCTACAAGCACGCAGCAAAGGCTAGCTTTGGAATCACGCATACGACATACGGAACAGCATACTTTTCAATAAAGAACAAGCTTAAGAGAAACATCCGAACCTAATAAGTGATGATAAGGCGTTCCTCCGCCTCCGTGCAATGCGAAGCGCGTAGTGTTCCCCACATAGTTTTCCCGGTAAAGATTACCGTTGCACAAGCTACCGCGGCGACGGCAGCTTGACTGTAGCATACCACGCAGGGAGTGACGCAACTACACTTTCGTACGTATCGCACAGAAAGGAATGTTCTGAAATTCGAGATGCATTTATACGGCGTTTCAGTGAACGATTTCAAACATTAATAAAGGTTGCCTGTGGCACATAGCGCAATGCTAGTTCCTTAGGTGGTCGACTCGAAGCGGCTGACACTACTTCCAAAGAAAATTAAAATTAATAATCAACTAATTAACAAATTTCACTAATTAACTTTTACCTAACTACCTTATGGCCCACATTGCAAGTTATGAATTCTAATCGTGGAGATAGCAAGGCGAATCTAGTTGTAACGAACTCTCAAGATGACACCAGTTTAGAGATTATAATTCTCGAACATTGCGGAGAAATGCATTGGCGTTCCAGTTACTTTCTTAACAAAATGTTATTTTATGCATTCTAGTGCAAAAGTAACTGGAACTTCAATGCATTTCTGCGCAATGTTCGAGAATTAACATCTCTAAACTGGGGCCATCTGGAGAATTCGTTCCAAGTCGATCCGCCTTGCGAAATTCACAGCTTGAATTTGTAAATTACAACACGTGCCATAAGGTAATTAGTTAAAAGGTTATTAATGGCTTTTGTTAATTGATCTATTATGCATTTCAATTCCTTGTGCAAGTAATGTCCCCCTCTTCGAGTAAACCACTTCATGAACTAGAACAGTGCTATGTGCCACAGGCAGCCTTTAAAATATATGAAAGTGTTCGCTGAAACAACCGGTATGGATACACTTAAGCACTCCCAGGCTCGCCATGCGTAAGGACGTAAGGCATAGAGCCTTACAAATAGAGTTTCGTAATCTCCCACGAAATCAATACACCTTGTCAAACTCCCCCCACCCTCCTCTTTTCGAAGCAATTCTGGATCTCCTCAAGATTGGCGGCTGCTGCTGCTTATTCTGCTGATACAGTCCTGCCCCATAGCTCACTAGCCGAACAGCACTCTTATTAGGAATCGGCTTACATGTAGCCTCACCTGTAATGTCCTTACAAGGAGATGCCCGCTGCCGGCTCTGTTCTCTACGAAATAACACAGTCAAACAACTCATTGTACCTAATTTTTCTTGCTGCAAGAAATCTGCGCGTTAAAGGGAAGCTGAAACGGTTTTCAATTTCCATGAATTGCTGGGGTTGGGAAGAACAGACCTATTAATTTACGGTTCTGAAATATTTTCTTTGTATTGTCAATATAAGGGGCAGAAATCGCTTTCTAGATCCCCCCCCCCCTCGCGGACACGCCCCCGTCGCTTCCCGGAGCGCCGGGTGAGGAGGCAGCCGGAGGAGAGAACCGGCGAGAGTGACGTCATTCCCGGGGACCGTACTGCCGGACCGGCGTGCTGGCATGTGCTGGCATGTTTGTTTCCATCCTGCGCTTTACTAAACGACGCTGCGAGAGATCTGCCGGCGCTCACGTTTCTTTTGCGATTTTCGTGAACTGGTGCTTCCTTTCTGTGCTGCGTGAGTGCCTACAGCCAAGGGCGCCCAACATGCCCTCGTTCTGTGCAGCATTCGGCTGTGCGAACACAGGCGGGCGAGACGATGTGGTGTTTCACATGTTCCCGAAGCACAAGAAATTTGCAGCGCAGTGGGTCCGTGCGGTGAGGAGAGATAATTTCTTGCTGACGAAATCAACTGTGCTGTGTTCGGACCATTTCCGCGACAGTGATTATCATCGGAGCTTGACAACGATGCGGGCAATCGGTATTCCAATTAAATCGGCGCGACTGAAGGCCGGCGTTGTTTCGTCTATATTCTCCCACAAGAGAAACACCTCGCCGCTTCCAAGAGCGGCCTTCGCCAAGAGGAGAAAGGGTGAGGTAATTTTTGAGGTAACACGGGCAATTTTTTAAACGGTTGATCACCTGAGTGTCGAACAAACGGCATTACAGCGGCCTATGACGAAGCGAGGTGGAGGCACAGCCGGGAATATGCATATGCGTGCAAAGTGCTTGCCGTTTTAATCCTGTTTTTCCACTCCGCTTTGTCACGGAACGCTGTACTACGGCTCTTTGTTCGGCGCTGTTTTGGTACGGTGAAATAACTGGCCGAAGGTACGCTTGCGCATTCAGTGCACGATATTTGCTATTCGTCCTACCACGCGGTGCCCGCAGGTCTATAGCTGTTCAGCATTCGTGTTCAAATCGCACAACATCAGGCGTTACGGTAATATTTTCATGCTCGCGTTAGAGTAGTTGAACTCGTCGTGTAAAAACTTCGTTCCGTAGATTTCGCAGTCACACCTTGCTGCCAGCAGCGAAATGCCGCAAAAACGAGCGTCGGCACAGCCGCGCCCGTGGCAAAGCGAACGGGCTCAAATAATGAAGTAACGTTGTGAGGTATTGAACTTGTCAGCGTTCGACGTGGTCTAGCCCAATACAGGCATCGCTGCTGGACAAAAAATGTTTTCTTGCCTTTAACTAGCTATGCATCACGCATGGCAAAATTATTATTTGAAAGTAAATATAATACATTACTCATTACTTTCTTATCACGCTCATTGACTTGAATTACATTACCAATTACCGCTTTCAAAAACGTAATGGTATTACTTTACGATTGCTTCCAAAAAGTTTTCATGCACACAAGAAGCAAAAAGCAAAGTATAAAGGGACGCCAACCTTTCTTCAAGGTAACATACACTTGCCAACATTTCAAGCCCTCCCCCCCATGTGCCTCCACGACACCTTACGACACTACCAACGTTCTGGCGCCGTACACAGCTTACTGGTGCATATTTAACGCAATTAATAAATTACTTTAGCCATGAAATTACAGACACCAAATAATTCACATTACTAAATCACTAGACAACTAATCCATCACATAAATTACTGAAAAAGTATTTCGATTACTGTAAGTAATCCAACTGTTGTCATGTTTGCTGATATGCATGATATGCTGAAATTCATGACATTCATATCTTGCACTCTTTCAGATTCTAGCAGAGCACCTTGAGAACCGAGCCCCTGATGAACCTGTCCCACTACCATCACCAATCGAAGAGTTTGAAGCAGCCAGTGTGACAGAGGCAGATAATGTTGAAGAGTTTGAAGTAGCCAAAAGCGGAACTTATGTTTGCGATCGTGTATCAACACGCAAAAAACCACGGAACTTTAGACAAGCAGCGGCAAGGTGCATGACATCGCGGAATTGCACCTGTGTTTACAATCTAATGAGATGTTAGTACTTCGGCATTCTTCCAGGAGCAAGTTCCCAGTGACACTTTAGCGCGTTCTCCCGTCATTGGAACATGCAGCTACATGAAAAGACATATTCACCAGCTAAGATTTCCAACGCGCGAGAAGGTGCACACATTGCTCTCGCTGTTGGCACACTCAACATCGTCGTTGCCCCTGTCGCCGCCATCGTTTTCTGTATCGGCTGTCGGTTCGAACATGTACGGCGAAAATACAAGCTCTCCGAGACAGCGAGTACGTTCCATGATGCTTACAACTCAGCTGTGAAGCCAGAACAGAACAGCGTACTACGCTCTGAAACGGCGGCGCCGACCGGTGATCTCCGTGAATGACGTCAAAGCGGTCCCGACCAATCACGGGCAACAGCGGCGTTCGCGCGATGCCCTGAGGCGCTGATGCACGTTTTCTTGCAAAAAACAGCCGCTTGCGTTTGGTTCCGCCCTTTTTAAACGAGATATTCGTGTTCATTGGACTCAAAACTGTAGAATGCCGCAGGGAACTCATTTTTTTCGAAAAGTGTTTCAGCTTCCCTTTAAAGCGCATGATTAATTTATAAAGCGATGTTTTCTATTCTTTCTTTCCAGGGGTTCGGAGCGTCTGCTCGGTCCCCTCATTGCAAAGTTAGGTGGACCAGTTCTGGGAAATGTGCAATAGTGAACTGGCGTGACTCGGACATGCTGGATGCAAAGTGGGCCGTTTCCGGCGACAGTGTAATCCCCGACCGCGTAGATCACGTGGGTAATGTGATGGGGGCTTCCGCATGTCGCGGATTTGCCGGGCAGGGACGGCATCTCTATGCTGCGAAAACCGTTGCAGAGCATGAACCCACATATACCAAGTAATAAACCTCTGCACAAACGCTTCGGTTCACGTAGACTCCGTAACAACTCCAAGAAAGTCCCTACGTTCGTTCACCGAGAACAGGTGGAGGTGATCCACGACATCGAAATTTCTCTCTCTCCCTACCCCCCCCCCCCCCTCGAGCATCCGCCACATCTTCGTGGAGACCATCCCGACGCGCACGTCAGCTCTCAGCCTATTCGTCCTTAACGCATACGTCGCTCCGCATGAAGACCCGAACCTCGATGCGCTTTTTCGCTCGGCCCGCAAAGTCAGCCGCGACTGCCCCCTTCTCATAGTTGGGGACCTTAACGCCGGTCATACTCTGTGGGGATATCCGGGCGACACCGGCAAGGGTAGACGTCTGGCAGAAGTCGCGCAAGAGTTCGGCCTCACGCTAATCAACGATACCACCGCCCGCACCAGAATCGGCAGCCGAGGTCATGGTGACACCAACATGAACCTGACGTTCGGCGTCCGCTCGAAAGACTACGCCTGAACGAACACCGCCGAAACGCTGAGAAGCGACCACTGCATCTTTTACACGGAAATTTGTGCACGCCGCAAGCGTTGCCGCAAGCATCGCTTCTCGGTTACAAACTGGGACAAATTTCGCGAGTCCAGAAGAACACGAGCCAGCGAGGGATCCATCGACAATATCTCATCCCGGACGAGTGGACTACTGGGCGATGTGGAAAAGCATACGGAAGATCTTGACCCTGAGGACGCTCCGGAAACCTCCAACGTCGACAGTAGGCTGCTCCCCATGTGGCAGGCAACATCGAGCATGCACCGGCGCTGGCAACAGCAAGGGAAATACACCAAGCCCTATAGGAAAGAATTCCCCGACTCGTCGCAGCCATCTCCGATCACGCGACCGAGGTCACCCGGAAGCAATGGTACCAGATATGTGATTGCATGAGGGCACGCCTCGGCACAGCCCGGACGTGGCACCTTTTACGCCACCTTGTGGACCCGGTCACCACCAGAGCCGAAGGCAGAAGAAACACGACCAATTTAATACACAGGCACAGTCACGCGACCCGGGGGCGTTCCTGGCCAAGATATGGGAAAAGTACGTCGGCCCGCAACTCAAGACACCGTTACCGGTGGCCTACCACGGCCGGCTGAACGCGCTCGTAGACGCAAGCTGTACGTTCGCTGAGGTATGCGGCGCCGCCTTCAAGCTACGGACGAACTCGGCCCCCGGTCCGGACCGGGTGATCAACAAGATCCTGCGCAACCTTGACGAGGCCGCAGTGCAGCAGCTCGCCGAGTAGATGAACGAATGCCGGAAGACGGGTGCCATATCGACAGTGTGGAAGACATCCACGACAGTCTTGATACCAAACCAGGAAAACAACTAAATGCGGACAACGCCAGGTCAGGCCGATTTCACTGACATCATGCGCCAGCGAACTGATGGAGCACGTGGGCTTGTTTCGCTCCGCTCTGAACCAGTTGTGCCCTCGTGCTCCATCAGTTTGCCGACGCATGATGTGCGCAAAGTAGTCAAGAGGGTTCTCGGGCTGCCCATCAGGATCCATACCGAGGATCTCCTCAAACTAGGGTTGTTGGAATCTCAGCGCTGACACCCGTTGTTGCAAATGGGTCGCAAGCCCCAAGGGTAGCGTTGGCCTGGCGGCCTGGGGCACAACTGGAAGCATCCGAAGGTCCTGGCAAAGCATGAGTCGACTGCTAACAGAACAACTTGTTTATTCTAGCATCGCAAAAGAGCGGCCGGTCAGGTCGACCGAAGTGGAGAGACGGGAGAGCACGTTACTCGACGGAAGAAATCGGAGCCTCTCTCTTGGCGTCCGGGGGCAGCTGCTTTTATACTCTCGCAGTTGAGGGGAAGAAGAAACGCCTCGTCAGAGGCGCACGTGATGCGGGGCACGGACAGGCTGAGAGACACGTTGAGACGAGTGTAGTGACGCATCCGCCGGGCCGGCGCCGGTCAGACCTCCTCGCTTCACACTTGGGGAGCTCCTCTCCGCGGCTGCCGCGCTTTGACAAGCGTGGGCACCACCATGCACACACACACACACGCACACTTGAAGACACGTGGCACTGAAACATGCCTGGACGCGCGTGGCGGGGAGGCGTTGCGGCGGCGCGGAACGGGCCAAAATGTCCGCCGCTTTGAATGAAGCCCCGGCGTCCGTTGCATCCGCGCCGGCTATACCGCGCGTCGTAGGCGAAACGTAACAGGGTACATAACACCACCGAAGAGATTGCCGAAGCCAAATAACGCGCGCAGCTCATTCGCCTGACCACCACAGCGGCAGATAACCGCATCCTCGAAGAGCTGGGCCCTGCGGGATTCCCGATGGTCAGTACCCCCGATCCCTAGGTGCATTCGAGACAAGTTCGAAGTGGCCCCTGTGCCCCGAAACGTTCAACCCCTCCACAACGAGGGCAGACGCAAGGCCGGAGCAGCAGCGATCCTCGAACAGATCAAGCGACAAGGCATCAGAGAAAGCTTCGTCAACGCCGCGGAGTAAAGAGATGGCAAGACCTTTGCCGTCGTCGTGGTCGACTCCAGCGGCAAGATTGCCAATAGCGCCTCGATTCGCTCTTCAAACGATGGAGCCGCCGAGCAAGCCGCCATCGCCCTCGCCCGGCTAGACGGTCGTGGGTCCGAGATCTACGGCGATTCCAGAACAGCAGTTGGGGCTTTTCAGATGGGTTGCATCGCCAAGCAAGCTGCTCGTCTTCTTAAGATGTCGAGAACCTATGCTCTTACGCATCATTCGATTCATAGGTTTCCTGCTCACGTAGGGTCGGTCGAGGGTGCTCCCTCGAACCTCAAAGAGTCTGCTCACGAGGCTGAGCGCGACCTCAACGACCGCGCTTCCTCTCTAAGGAGCGCGGACTCCCCTCCCCCCTACGGCCACAGGGACGCTCTCCCTACACACAACGAGGTTATGAAATTCTTGTACATGTCTAGAAGGGTCTTTCCACCCCTCAGCGCAAGTTGAATAGGGCGCAAGCCGTCTCTCTCAGACTCTTACAGACCAGCAAATATTCGTGTCTGTCCGTTCTACACGATGTTTACCCCGACGTATTTCGCGACGACGCCTGCCCGTACTGCGGGCAGACCTCCACTCCAGCACACTCGCTCTGGGAGTGCGGGTCGACATACCCGAAGTTCAACAAAGAGGAGTGGGACTCACTTCCGCGTAGCCCCGCTCTAGACAAGCAAATCCTGGCTGTCCGGCGTGCCCGCGACTGGGCCAGTGGGCTAGAATTGCCGGTCCCGACGTGGGACTTGCCGGGTGCGCGACGAGTTCGCGTCCTCGCTGGGCCTGCAATAAGCCCCACGTTCCGTCAGGGCCGCAGGCAGGCCCGTAGCGAAGCCATTTGGCGGCGCTACGGCTCGCACGCTGGAGTGGTTTACACGGACGCGAACCCCTCGCAGTGACCTTATGACCGGGGTGGTAGGGGATCAGAACGGTCGATTGATAGAAGACATAACAATCACGTTGGCCGAGTGGTGGAAGCGGAGGAGGTTCAATTGTAATTACGTGGCTCCAGAACTAACTACACAACTCGCGTCGCCTATACAATCAGAGTACAAATACTATGGCGCCATCCTGTAGTATCGTGCGGCATTCTTTCCACCTCGCCCTTGCGCCATACTTTCCTGCTCCACTTACTGCCTCGTGTTTCACGGTAGCCTCCTTCACTTTACTCATCGCGTTCTCTTCTTTCATCTATCGTTCCGCTCCGCGTTCGCTTTCGTCTTTCGCTGTACTCGTTCGTTTAGTTGCGAGATACGAAGTTGAGGCACGCCAACGCTCAGCGCAGGAACGGGCGCCTCAGAGCTGCGCTCGAAAACTCGGGGAATGAATGTTGACGAAGCACTCGCAAATACTGAATGGAAGAAGTAGAATAAGAGAAAGAACGGCATCAACACAAAATGTTTGCTAAAAATACTTCAATACTTATTTTTCATTGGTTTCTGTGTTTACCGCTATACTTTCTCACGTCTTTATTTTTGATGCAACACACCAGTGATTTCGTTTCTTTTTTTTCTGCAAAGAGCAATCTCGGCATATCACTCTTAGACAAAGGTACACACTTTTGCCATACAACAATAATCATCTGCCTTGCTTGCGTTTCCTTTTTTGAAAACGCCACGCCCGCTGCTTTCCTGCACTCTTCACTCTTAGAAAAATTTACACCCTTTGGGGCTTATCTTGTCCCACAACAATGATCGTCATCTGTCTTGTCCGCATTTCCTTTCTTTAACGCGGCGAGCCCGGTACTTCCCAGTAACGAACGGCATGCGCGTTATCAGCTATAGACATAGCATTCCCGACAGGAAAGTAGCGGGCGCGGCGTTTTCAAGAAAGGAAACGCAAGCAAGGCCGATGACGATTATCGTTGTGTGGCAAAAGGGTGTAATTTTGCTCAAGAGTGTACGCCAGGTTCACTCGTATCGGCACCAAAATCAACGAGAATCCAGGCCGGTCAACCATTCCAATTACGTATCATTATTCCTGATAGAACAGCAACAGCAGCATGCTGTACAACGAACATTACGACACCTTCCCCCGCTACGAGTGGGGTATACGAGTGGACGTCAACTGGCCGTGTTTCGCGTGAGCCTCGACGAGACGTGCTCGCTATGTGACAACGTTCTGACGGCGTCGAAACGAGTAATGCACGCTGTCGCCTTCGAACTCACCGATACCAGGCCGGGAACAAGGCCGCTGCACTACACGTCCAACACAGATATGAGCCCCAAGGAGACTTGCTCATTCTGTGGCGACGTTACAGCACGGGACCGAGGGAAGAACGCCCTCGCCTTTGAGCTCGCGGAGACCAGGACGGGAGCTCTGCCTCTGCGCCACACGTCCACCGTAGAGGCAGACATGGACCCGAAGACCGCCGCTCACGAGGCATCGTTTCCTCACCTCGTGGCTTCCGTGTCGCCACCGCTGCACCAGAAGGTAGACGTTGCAAGTGGAACTCACGTCATCGCTACGGCGGACCAACCATTTTCCCCCGTCCGTATTCGTCTGTTGTCGCCGATGGCTCAACACAGACTCCGCTTGCTGGAAATCTCCCAGAGCACCGTTGTGGTCTTCTGAATTTTCGAGACTGGGACGCTGCTATCTCCCACGAAGCGATATTCATCGATGTTGCCAAAGCGGGCCAGAATTTCACCTATATTGAGAGGCTCTCCAAGCGCAACAAGCACACGGCTCAAAAGGGTTTTCATCTGCGAACACAGCCTCCAGAGGCGTGATGAGAGCATGGCTGGAAGCCTCATCGCTTGGGAGTTCCTGACGCCCAAGTCACCCCACAATAACTGTCGCATTCCGGACATTGTTGCGACCTCAAAGCGCTTGTGCACGTCATCAACCCTGAAGGCCCCCCTGTCCAGACAATGATCTGGCCAATAGAGGTATGCATCTGTAAAACCGATCGCACATTGGCGCAGATTAACCGAAGAACTGTTGCGGGCACATCACTTGAACTGATGTCGCTGTTATTCTGGCCGGCAGGAGGCGTTCTGAAAACGAGATGTTAATTTGTGTACTTCTAATTGAATATATTTCTTAGAGACCCAGGTTTGTGCAAAGTACTGTAGTTTGTACCATCTGTACTCACGGCAGTCTTCTGAAGGCTATATTCAAGCGAACATTTCAGCTCCTCAATGTTTCAGCTAATGTAGCTTCGGGCTATAGATATGGTCATTCAGCTGTGACTTGAGCTTCGATTTCAGAGCGCTTTTTCCGGGGCAGAGTTGTGACACAGTCGTTTTCAAAGCACCTCCTGAACACAGTTTAATTTCCTAAAATGCATCAGCAATTGTTTCTCTAACTTTCTTCGCTAAAGCCAGAGTCGATTATTGCTGTTTCTATGCGTCAGGGCCACTGAAGGACCTTAGAACACTCTCTTAAGTTATAAGAAAGAGTTAGTGCGGATCAGAACTCTCTCCATCGCTTTCAGCCTAGCATCGGCTGCTCATTGGGAGCCTTAAAGAATGTTTTAATGGAATTATAGCATTCTTAGGATACTTCACGCACTATCCGGTGTCTATATGCCTATTCCTCTGTTTTCCAGTGTACTTTGGTCACCGGGTCAACTTGGCTCAATTTGGGTCCATGGTTTAATGGGTAGAGCATCGGACTACCGGTGCTCTACCCATTAAACTATGGACCCGGCTCAAAAGGGTTTGAAAACAACCGCAAGACAAAATCAATGGGTATGTGACGTTGCGTATGTGCCGTTTGTTTGTTTGTTTTTGTCTCATATACTGGCTCATACTCAGCATGGGGGATTGACCGAAAATAGGGTGAGTTATAAAATGATTATACGAGTCTAAAAAGCGGCGCTATTGAGAACCTTTGAATACCTATAAAGAACGAATTCATAAAAATTCAAGGAACCGCTTTCGTGCCAAGTTGGGTCACTTGGTCTGTGTCAATGGCAATGTGCCGCTCTACAATGAACGGCTTTGAAGTCAACTTGGCTCACTGGATATATGTTCTCCTATTCAATAAAAAAAAAAAAACAAATTTAAAATTTATCCGGTGCTTGGTGGAACATAACCTGCTTCACGTATATATACGAGCACAACGCACTCATGAGGCATTTCAGAGTTGGCAAATCTCTGGGCCCCTACGACGTTTTTATGCTCATTGGACCAACCTCGACATTCATCGTGAGATGAGCACTTCCGGAATTCAATTCCGTGCATGCTTCTCCGAGTCCAGCCGCTTTCTTGCGGGCGAGCCACTCACCGTTTCCGTAGGCCGACGCTGGTGATGTGCCATGAAAACGTATCTGCCATAGGGGCGACTGGGTACGCTCACACGGTTACTGCACTAGATTACAGCACTAGGACCTTAGGCGGGAGCTATTCAAGCTTTTTGTTATGTTTTTCTCTGCCTCTCTCACCTTTATGATGAAACAAGCGAAGTATTATTACAAAGCTGACGCTAAGGGCGTGACCCCATTCATCGCAGCACACGCAGCTAAAAACAAGTTCAAAATGAAATCTATTATTTTACTGAAACATTTGTTGAGTTGAAGTCTGAAGATCCAATGCTAGCAACAAGTTATACATCAACTTTTTCATGTTACCGCTTATCACATAAGGTGCCCACGTGTCATCTGCCTATTACAGGACGGTGCTGGTGGCTCTACTACATGACAATGAAGATACGAACGTCTATGTCTCCGCCTGAGACGATTCAGTAGATGGGCGAGCTTTTTCAATTAGAATGAATTTACATGTTGACCAGTATTAGCTAATCAATGCCACAATGACCACCTCCGCTGAGCCCAAGGCGGTATTGTTTCAAGAGCTCTCAGAATCTCACAAGCGGTGATCAAATAAACTAGTTTGATCCTGGAACACAATAGAGCTTGCGAGTTCGCAGCACCCCACATTTCCAAAGAAAACGAAATCTATCCACCCTTCTCCGCAGTTGTTCTGGCGTGTTGTCTCCACCAGCCGACAACGTCTGCTAGAGACATCTCAGCGTAATTGATGCCAGTCAAAAGTGACACCGTAGAGGGCGTAACTGGTTCTTTATTGAAGGAGGAAAAAGGCACAGCCAATGCATCACATTTTTTACTCTGACATGATAAATATAACTTATAAACGTTTCGTGGAATCCGGCATCCTCGCACTAATCGCGACAATTGCGAAGAGGACGGCACAATCATATATGCTGATACCCGGCCCTTAGCAGCTGCCGCCTAACGCCTGGCAGGCGCGTGCTTGCGGCGCTTTGCCGCTGTGCAGCCAGCAGCCGACGACGACGGCTAACCTTGGCCTGGGGTGCCGTCTGCAGAGCCTTGGGTCTCCCGGCTTCCGCCCTGGTCGAACGACGACAAGCCCGCAGCCGAGTCGTCGTCTTCTTCGTCCAGGAGCGTAGGGTATAGCTCATTATCAAGCACGCTTAGGGCACTGGGCGTTTCAGGCTGTTTGAATGCGCGAGCTGCCGTTGGTGGGCATGGCACGTTCTCTGTTCTCCGAACGCAATGGTGGTGGCAGAGGACCGGGAAACCGGTGCACGTTGTAGGGCCGCGCAGCCGAGCGAGCCGACGCCGCGACAGTGGCCGACGGCCTATAGGGAGCGGCATTCCTTGACCAGCGCCCGTAGCGCTTTTCCGGGCAGCGCTGGTTGCACGGCGTTCGTTCCTTTGTAGCGGCGGCGGCGGCGGATGTTGCTGCTGCTGGAACTCCGGCGCGCCTTGACCCTGGGCCACGGCCACGGAAATGATCGGCTGCGGCTGCTCGTCCCCGGAAGTGCCATTCTTGAGCTTGCTGGCAATCGCTTCGGTCCTGCGCACTTGCCTCTTGCACCGCTGGGCCTCACGCGGACTGTACACGTATTCCGGATGCTTCCTTCTGTGGACGGCGGCAGCAGCGGCCACCTTGCCCTGGCGAGGCTCCTTGTCGGAGACGCTGAGAGAACGCCACAGCTTGACCGGGTGGCTGCTCACACGCTGGTTGTTTTCGTTCGCGTTCTCAGCGGCCACCGATCGCCTCTTTCCGTGTGCGACCAGCATCGAGGCGTTTGGAGGCCGCGGAATGCGCGACCGCAGCTGGTAACTGTGCTGGACCTCGCTGCTAGACGATGCACCCCCCACGCCGAGATCGGAGGCCGCGGCAGGCACCGCCGTCGCCGATTCTGCTGCCGGCCGTGACAGGAGGCGCGTAATGCTTCGTAGGCGCGTGCTGTTTTACTGGGGACAGCTGACTTTTACCAGGGTCGTCGTCGGCAGAGCCCACGGTGTCCAAAGGTGGAGCCGTCCGAGGATCCGTCAGGGCCGAACGACGAGCTTCTTCTTCTTCTGCTTCTTTTTAGCTCGTGACCCGTGCCCTCTCGTGGCTCGGGAGGACACGAGTGGATAAAGCTGATGAATTTAAATTCCACTTAAAAATTTGAGAAAAGATAAATTCGCGGCCTTTCTTTGTGACGCGGAAAAAGTATTGTATAATAGGTACGTATTTACATGTGCCTGAATCGTGACACAGTCGTGACACAGTCGTGTTCAAAGCACCTCCTGGACACAGCTTAATTTCCCCAAATTCATCAGCAATTGTTTCTCGAATTTTCTTCGCTAAAGCCAGAGTAACCAATTGCTGTTGCCATGCGTCAGGGCCATTGAAGGACCTTAGAACACTCCCTGAGTTCTGCTGTGGAGTTATAAGAGTTATTGAGGAGCAGAATTAACTCTCCATCGCTTTCTGCCTATCATCGGCTGCTAACTGCAAGTTATAATGTAGCTTTTATAGCAATTAGCATTCTTTGGATAGTTCACGCACTGTGCGGTTTCTATATGCCTCTCCAACTGTGTCTACCCCTTTTCACTCCATTTTGGGTCACTGACCGTCCATGCTCTATTGTGTAGAGCATCAGGCTCCTGTGCTGGGGGAACTGAGTTTGAAAACTACCGCAGGGCTGAATGACTGGGTATGTGACGCTCTGTCTGTCTGTCTGTCTGTCTGTCTGTCTGTCTGTCTGTCTGTCTGTCTGTCTGTCTGTCTGTCTGTCTGTCTGTCTGTCTGTCTGTCTGTCTGTCTGTCTGTCTGTCTGTCTGTCTGTCTGTCTGTCTGTCTGTCTGTCTGTCTGTCTGTCTGTCTGTCTGTCTGTCTGTCTGTCTGTCTGGCTGTCTGTCTGTCTGTCTGTCTGTCTGTCTGTCTGTCTGTCTGTCTGTCTGTCTGTCTGTCCGTTTTTTTTGCTTGTTTGTTTCTTCGTTTCCCTCCAAGAGTGGCTCATACCCACCATGTGGCGTTGGCCAAGAATAGTGTGAGGCAAGGAAGTCATTGCAAGAGTTTATATAGAAGCATTTTTGAGAAATTTTGAATTTTTAAAAAGAACGAAGTCAGATAAAAATGAACCTCTTGAACCTCTTTCACACCAACTTGGCTCACTGGATATTCCACTCATATGTGCGGCTATTAAAAAAAACAAATTCAAAATTTATGCGGAGCTGGGCGGAACGTAACCTGCTTCATATGTATTGAAACACACGCCACACGCGGTCTTGAAAATGGCTGGCCAGATGGGGCAGCGTGTCCAGAGGGATGCGCAAGAGAGGCACCCGGTTGCATACACACGTCACGCATGACGCATTTAAGAGTTCGCAATACTCTGTGTCGCTACAGTGGTTTTATTCTAATTGTGTTAACCTCGACATTCTTCCTGAGATGGGCTCTGCCGGATCTTAATTCCGTGCATTCGTCTCCAAGTCCAGCCACTTTTCTTCTTGCGGACGAGCCTACCTCATTGTTTTCGTAAGCCGATCCCGGTGATGTCCAGTCCAAAATTTTGTGCCGCAGGTGTGACTGGGTATGTTTACTCGATTACAGCACTAGATTCAAACTCAAGGAGTATTGAAATAGTCGAGACTTTCAAATGTCTGAGTGTCGCCTTTTCAGCGAATATGTCATGGGCCAATCACGTCAAATACGTTCTAAGCAAAATAAGTAGAATAACTGGTGTAGTAGGCCGTATGATATACATTCTTTCCACACGTATTAAACTCTTGCTGTACAAAGCACTTTTGCAATCCCATTTAAACTATTGCCAATTCGTATGGGGTAACACAACATCCACCAATCTAGAACATATTCACCTGTTACAAAAGAAGTGTCTCCGCCACGCGTATAACGCTTCCTACACAGCATCGACAATAACCTTCTTTAATGATTCTGGTGTGATCCCAGCTCACAATCTCTACAGATATCGTCTGAGTCATGTATATTAAGTGGAAATCCATCGAAATACCAACAACCTGCGTATTCTAGCCCAACTTCTAAGAAAAGCTTCAAATTATGTTACAAGACACTTTGAGGATTAGTTAGTACCAACACCACGTTCAAACTAAGGGAAACAATGCCTTGAATACATAATACCAACGCTGTTAAATTACTATAATTCTGCCCAATTTGATCTTTTTACGTCATCATCCAAGGAACTGAAACTGATGTATACGTTTTCGATGTAATATCTGGTTGCTGTATGTATCCGTGTTTTAGCACTTGTTTCTTGACATGAAGCAAAGTGTGAGTGAAAAACATGTCAGTGAAGTTATATATACATCTATATATATGTATGTATGTGCGCATATGTTATGCTGCCTCCCTGCAGAAACAGGGATTGTAGACAAGTCAAGCTGTTGAAGGATAGCTTTTTATCTGCAGTCCCTCAATCTGTAAATGTACAGGATCGCAAATAAACAATTTCAATTACTGCACTGGGACCTTAGGCGGGAGCTAATAAAGCTGTTATCTGCCTCTATCATTTTTACGATGAAACAAGCGAAGTATTCTAAAGATGCCGCTAAGCGCGCGACCACATTCATCAAAGGATATGCAAGTAATTGCAAGTTGAAAATCAAATCTACCATTCAAATGAAAAAAAAAATATTCAGTTCAAGACTGAAGGTGCAACGCTAGCAACATGTTGCACATCAACTTTTATTGTTACCATTTACCCCATAAGGCGAATGACCCGTCTCATCTGCCCATCAGAGGACTGCGCTGGTGCCTCGGCGACGAGACAATAAAGATACGAACGTCTATGCCTCCACGTGAGATCACCCAGGAGATGGGCGAGCTTTGTCAATTCGAATGACTTTACATGCGGATCATTATTGGCTAATTGCTGCAATGACCACCTCCGCTGAACCCTAGACGGCTTTGTTTCAACAGCTCCCAGCTCACAAACAGTGATCAAATAAATTAGTTCCTAGCATTCCACGTCATTGCCTAAGAAAGCGAAATGTATTCACACTTCTCGGCAGTTAATCTGGCTTGTTGTCTCGACCGGCCGACAACGTCTGCTAGAGATATCTCAGCGTAATTGATGCCAGTCATACGTGACACCGCAGAGGGCGTAACTGCTTCTTCATTAAAGGAGGAAGAAGTCACAGCTATTGGATCACATCTTTTTCTTTGACATGATGAATAGAACTTATGAACTATTGGTACAGTCCGGCCTTCTTGCACTAATCGCGACCGTGCGGATGAAGACGGCACACTCTCCTGCAGCTGATTCCCGGATCTTAGCAGACGACACTGAACGCTTGGCAGGCGCGTGCTGGCGGTCCTATACTGCAGTGCAGCCAGCGGCCGACGACGCTGGCTGTCATAGCTGACCTTCACCTGGGGCGCCATCTGCAGAGCCTAGGGTCTCCAAGAATCCGGCCTGGTCAAACGTCGACGTGCCCGTAGACGAGTCGTCGTCCTCTTCGTCCACGAGCGTGGGGGATAGCTGATTATCCAGCATTGTTCGGGCATATGGCGTTTTAGGCTGCTTAAATTTCCGAGCTGCCGTTAACTGAGCGGTGGGCACGGCGTTTCCTCTGTTGGTCCCTCGCACTGATGGTGGCAGAGGACCGGGGAACCGGTGGACGTTGTAGGGCCGCGCAGCCGAGCGAGACGACGGCGTGGCCGTGACAGTGGCCGACGGCCTAGGGAGCGGCATTCCCTGAGCATCGCCCGAATCGCTGCCACGGGCAGCGGTGGTTGCACGTTGTTCTTTCCTTTGCGGCGGCGGTGGCGGCGGCGGCGGATGTTGCTGCTGCTGGAAGTCCGGGGAGCCTCGACCGTGGGCCTCGGCCGTGGAAATGCTCGGCTGCTGCTGCTCGTCCCCGGAAGTGCCATGCTTGAGCTTGCTGGCAATCGCCTTGGTCCTGCACGCTTGCCTCTTGCACCGCTGGGTCTCACGCGGACTGTACACGTATCCCGGATGCCTCTTTCTGTTGACGGCCTTGCGCTTGTAAGGCTCCTTGTCGGCGACGCTGAGAGAACGCCACAGCTCGCCCAGGCAGCTGCTCACGCGCTGGTTGTTCTCGATCGCGTTCTCAGCGGCCACCGATCGCCTCTTTTCGTGCGGGACCAGCATCGAGGCGTTTAGAGGCCGCGGAATGCGCGACCGCAGCTGGTAACTGTGCTGGACCTCGCTGCTAGACGATGCACCCCCCACGCCGAGATCGGAGGCCGCGGCAGGCACCGCCGTCGCCGATTCTGCTGCCGGCCGTGACAGGAGGCGCGTAATGCTTCGTAGGCGCGTGCTGTTTTACTGGGGACGGCTGACTTTTACCAGGGTCGTCGTCGGCAGAGCCCACGGTGTCCAAAGGTGGAGCCGTCCGAGGATCCGTCAGGGCCGAACGACGAGCTTCTTCTTCTTCTGCTTCTTTTTAGCTCGTGACCCGTGCCCTCTCGTGGCTCGGGAGGACACGAGTGGATAAAGCTGATGAATTTAAATTCCACTTAAAAATTTGAGAAAAGATAAATTCGCGGCCTTTCTTTGTGACGCGAAAAAAATATTGCATAATAAGTACGTATTTAAATGTTCCTGAATCGGACGTTTCCTAGTGTGCTTTACAATTTCCTCAGTTGAAGTGTTTGTCACTAAATATGTAACTTGCTGAGCTAATTAATTATTCTGCACTAATTAGACAACTAAAAAATATACATGCAATTACGCGATTCGCACCCCATAAAAGGGACGACAACATGGTTTCGTGCGGAGATTATTGGAGGAAGATAATAATAATAATAATAATAATAATAATAATAATAATAATAATAATAATAACGACCACAGTGTTGTCGCCCACTAACGGCCACCATCTTACTGTTACAGCAAAGCTGTCTATAGCCAGGATGCTGGGATTTCTGCGTGGCGTAACGTTGACAGAAAACTATCGTCCTCAAAGGCTCATACCTCCAAAGCCATTGGCTCATACCCCCTTAAGGCAGAGGCTACAAGCACGCAGCAAAGGGAAGCTTTGGAATCACACATACAACATACAGAACAGCATACTTTTCAATAAAGAACAAACTTGGCACAAGCATCCGAACCCCACAAGTGATGATAAGGCTTTCCTCCGCCTACGTGCAATGCGAAGCACGTATATAGTGTTCCCCACATAGTTTTCCCGGCAAAGATTACCGTTCCGCAATCTGCCGCGGCGACGGCAGCTTGACTGTATAGCATACGACTCAGGGAGTGCCGCAACTACACTTTCGTACGTAAAAGAAGAACCCGCCTGGCAAATGATTCGTGTTCTGACAGTGCTATGGGAAGGCCACCTACAGTTAGTACTCCCGAAGAGAAGCGTGCATACGAGGCGCGACGAATTTCTCTGCTCTCTGGTCCACTGTTTGTAGGTGCACACGAAGTAACGGCGCAAGCCACGTCGCAGGCCGTTAAAACGTCATAGGCTCATAATTATGTAAAGTGCATGTGAATGTTGCCACCTGAGTAATTTCCACCTACGTCGCAATGGGTAATTGTTCTAGCAGTCGTTTACGCCGTCGCTGTTCACCCACTTTCACAGTGAGGATTGGAGGCCATTTTTTTTTATCTTGTCTGTTTTTTTTTTTCCTCAAATGCGCTCACAATTTACGGGCAATTGGCGAATAGCCAGCTGTTACAGAGTGTTCAGTTAGGGCGGGGAGGCGTGCCGGCCGTAGAATGCTGTGCTATTTTAAAGTGAGAAGGGGAAAAATGAAATATGCAGAATTCTATGCAAATTATAATAATAATTGTTTATGATATTAGATAAAGAAAACTGCTGCCTAATTAACTAAGTCTTTGCTTTATATTGTTTATGATGAGCACAACATTTTGTTGTATCGCATAGTAAGGTATATTGTGAAATTCGAGATGTATATACACGGTGTTTCCGTGAACAACTTCAAAAATTTTTCAAGGTTGCCTGTGGCAGATAACGCCATTCTAGTTCATAAGGTGGTCAATTCGAAGCAGCGAACACTACTTGCACAAAAAAATTGTGCCGTTTGCTTGTTTTTTGGTTTGTTTTTGTCTCATATACTGGCTCATACCCAGCATGGGGGATCGGCCAAAAATAGGATGAGTTAAGAAAATGATTGTACGACTCTAAAAAGCGGCACTATTGGGAAGATATGAATAGCTGATAAGAACGAAGTCATAAAAAGTCAATGAACCTCTTTGAAGTCAACTTCGCTCCCTGGATACGTGACACTCATATGCTCCGCTATTCAATGACAAAAAGCAAACTTAAAATTTATCCCGTGCTAGGTGCAACGTAACCTGATTTACATATATATGTACCACAGGGCACACATGACACATTTCAGAGTTGGCAAATCTCTGGGCCGCTACGCTGCTTTTATGCTAATCGGATCAACCTCGACATTCCTCTTGAGATGGGCACTTCCGGAATTCAATTCCGTGCATGCTTCTGCGAGTCCAGCCGCTTTTTTTTGCGGGCGAGCCACTCTCACCGTTTTCGTGGGCCGATGCCGGCGATGTGCCATCAAACCGTATCTGCCATAGGGGTGACTGGGTACGCTCACTCAGTTACTGCACTAGATTACTCCACTGGGACCTTAGGCGGGAGCTAGTCACGCTGTTCGTTGTTTTTTTCTATGCCTCTCTCATCTTTATGATGAAACAAACGAAGTGTCATTATAAATCTGTCGCTAGGCGCCTGACCCCATCCATGGCAGCACATGCATATAATTACAAGTTCAAAATGAAATCTAGTATTCTACTGAAACATTTGTTGAGTTCAAGTGTGAAGTTCCAATGCTAGCAACAAGTTATACATAGTTTTTCATGTTGCGCTTTATCATGTAAAGTGACCACGTCTCATCTGCCTATTACAGGACGGTGCTGGTGGCTCTGCGACGCGACAATGAAGATACGAACGTCTATGTCTGCACCTGAGACGATTCAAGAGATGGGCAAGCTCTGTCAATTAGCCTGACTTTTAATGTTTACCAGTATTAGCTAATAAATGTCACAATGACCACCTCAGCTGAGCCCAAGACGGTTTTGTTTCAACAGCTCTCAGAATCTCACAAGAGGTGATCAAATAAACTAGTTTGATCCTGGACCAGAACAGAGCTTGCGAGTTCCCAGCAGCCCACTTCATTTCCAAAGAAAGCGAAATATATTCGCTCTTCTCCGCAGTTATTCTGGCGCGTTGTCGCCACCAGCCGACAAGGTCTGCTAGAGGCATCTCAGCGTAATTGATGCCAGTCATACGTGACACCGCAGAGGGCGTAACTGCTTCTTCATTAAAGGAGGAAGAAGGCACAGCCATTGCATCACATTCTTTTTCTTTGACACGATGAATAGAACTTATGAACTTTTGGCGTAATCCGGCGTCCTCCCACTAATCGCGATAATGCGGATGAGGACGGCACAATGTTCTGCAGCTGATTGCCGGTCCTTGACAGCTGACCCCTAACCCCTGGCAGGCGCGTGCTTGCGGTGCTATACTGCGGTGCAGCCAGCAGCCGACGACGATGGCTGACCTTGGCCTAGGGCGCCGTCTGCAGAGCCTTGGGTCTCCCGGATTCCGCACTGGTCGAACGGCGACGTGCACGCAGCCGAGTCGCCTTCGTCGTCTAGGAACGTAGGGTGTAGCTGATTATCAAGCGTTGTTAGGGCATTCGGCGTTTCAGGCTCTTTGAATGCGCGAGCTGCCGTTAACTGAGCGGTGGGCACGGCGTTTTCTCTGTTGGTCCCTCGCACTGATGATAGCAGAGGACCGGGGAAGCTGTGGACGTTGTAGGGCCGAGCGAGCCGACGCCGTGGCCGTGACAGTGGCCGACGGCCTAGGGAGCGGCGTATACCCTGAGCAGCGGCCGAATCGCTGCCACGGGCAGCTCTGGTTGCACGTTGTTCTTTCCTTTGCGGCGGCGGATGTTGTTGGTGCTGGAACTCCGGTGTGCCTCGACCCTGGGCCACGGCCACGGAAATGCTCGGCTGCTGCTGCTGCTCGTCCCCGGAAGTGCCATTCTTGAGCTTGCTGGCAATCGCCTTGGTCCTGCGCGCCTGCCTTTGGCACCGCTTTGCCTCACGCGGATTGTACACGTATCCCGGATGCTTCCTTCTGTGGACGGCGGCAGCTGCGGCCGCCTTGCGCTGGCGAGGCTCCTTGTCGGCGACGCTGAGAGAACGCCACAGCTTGCCCGGGCGGCTGCTCACTCGCTGGTTGTTTTCGTTCGGGTTCTCAGCGGCCACCGATCGCCTCTTTCCATGTTCGACCATCATCGAGGCGTTTGGAGGCCGCGGAATGCGCGACCGCAGCTGGTAACTGTGCTGGACCTCGCTGCTCGACGATGCACTCCCCACGCCGGGATCGGAGGCCACGTCACCGCCGTCGCCGATTCTGCAGCCGGCCGCGACAGGAGGCTCGCAATGCTTCGCAGGCGCGTGCTGTTGGTCGTCTGCCGAAGCGAAGCCGACGGCGACGGCTGAGTTTTACCGGGGTCGTCGTCGGCAGAGCCCAGGGCGTCCAAAGTTGCAGCCGTCCAAGGATCCGTCCGGGCCGAACGACGAGCTTCTTCTTCTTCTACTTCTTTTTAGCTCGTGACCCGTGCCCTCTCGTGGATCGCGAAGACACGAGTGAATAAAGCTAATAAATTTAGAAGTTAAATTCCACTTAAAAATTTGAGAAAAAATAAATTTGCGGCCTTTCATTATGACGACAGCAAAAATATTTCGTAATAGGTACGAACGTAAATATTGCTGGATCCGACGCTTTTTAGAGAGACGGACAGAGAGAGAGAGAGAGAAAGCTCTTTATTGAATATGCAGAGTGTTTAACCAGCGTATTTTCGCCTACATTCTACTCTGCGGGGAATGGGACCTAGAGCACTCTACAATTTGGTCATTGTGTTTGTCCTTAGATATATGACTTGCTCAGTTGATTAATTAATATGGACTAATTAGGAAACTAAACAAAATTCAAGGCATCGTGTGATTTCCTCCCATGAGGCCGACGTGATTTCGTCGTAATGATCAATCAATCAATCATATGTGTTTATTAACGTGCCCAGGGACAACCTCGACGGTCTTGGTGTGGGCTAATAATAATAATAATAATAATAATAATAATAATAATAATAATAATAATAATAATAATAATAATAATAATACCTTTATTGCCATAACACATATACAGCATTATAATCGGGCCTGTCTAAGCCAACAAGGGCTAGTGGGACATGGCCCTGCAGAATTGGCAAGGCAATATATTGAAATAGGAAAACAATCACATATCAAAAAAAAAAAAATAATGACCCTGTTACATAAAGCGCGCGACATTACATTTGGCTGCGCAAATTTATTGCAGCAGTACCTAGAGTTCAAGCTTACATAAAAGGAACAAAACAGACAACACAAAATGCAAGAATTCGAATCTTTGAAACAATTTCCACATTTAACAGGGATAAGCGGGCTAGTTGGTGGTCGTTAATGGAATGCATCATGTAACCGCACTGAAAAACAAGGGACAAGGAAGGAACACACAAGACACACACAAGTTGAAGTTCCGCGCCTGTCTTGTGTGTTCCTTCCTTGTCCCTTGTTTTTCAGTGCGGTTACATGATGCATTCCATTAATTTCCACATAACTGTTACCTGTGATAAGAAGGCAAAGCAATGTGAATATGGAACATGTTTAACCTACACTCTTAGGCAAAGTTACACCCTTTGGCTTGCCCTTTCTGCCACACAACAATAATCGTTATCTGCCTTGATGCGTTTCCTTTCTTTAACGCTGCGAGCCCGGTACTTTCCAGTAACGAACGGCACGCGCGTTATCAGCATAGAACAGTTTACACCCTTTGGAGTGCCCCTTCTGATAACGCGCGTGCCGTTCGTTACTGGAAAGTTCCGGGCTCGCAGCGTTAAAGAAAGGAAACGCATCAAGGCAGATAACGATTATTGTTGTGTGGCAGAAGGGGCCAGCCAAAGGGTGTAACTTTGCCTAAGAGTGTACAGAGCACGTATCATCTTCTTCAGTGATATTTTCGAAGTTGCTGTGAAAATGCCCTCTGGTAGATTGTTAAACAGATTAGGAACGTACACACATCGCCGGGCCTCACCGTATCTCGTTGCGGAACGAGGCACAGTGAAACGCAAGCCCGAACGGAGCATGCGCACAGGTTTACGCTCAACTTTGAAATCCGAGTCCCAAAAATGACGTAATACCACTGTTTCAACAAACAATGAGCGGAACGAAGGAAAACCTACGGCGGTAAATACGTTTCGAGAAGAAAGCAGAGGCGAATTATACGCTACACTTTGGAGCATGTTTTTTAAAAGAGCGTCCACCCGGCTCTCCCAACGCGCAGTACAGAAGTCTACTGAAAAAGGAACTATACCTTTGCAGTGATAGAGTACCCAGGCAACGATAATAATAATAATAATAATAATAATAATAATAATAATAATAATAATAATAATAATAATAATAATAATAATAATAAACTTTTATTACAAATAAGCAATTTGGTACAGATATATTGCTAGGTCTGCCGAAGCCTTCCGTTGGCTTGTACGTTATAATAAGAATAATAACAACAACTATCATTAGTAGTAGTAGTGTAGTACTCTATGCGTGCTCCAGCGCTCAGCCCTTAAGGTTTTCCTGGGCACGGTAAATAAATAAATGAATAAATGAATGATTGGTTGATTGATTGATTGGATAAATAAATAAATAAATAAATAAATAAATAAATAAATAAATTCGCGATTACTATTACATCTCTGAGTACGCTTACACGCTGTTCAACCAAAGTTCCAATAAGGGCATTGTAATTTGTAACACATGGGCGCAATCACTCTCCTTCAATACTTCTAGTCATGAAACTGCCGCGTAACGCCGTGGCAGCTAGCGTTCCATACAGCGCCCGCAGCGGAAGCACCGTGGCGCTGACGCAGCTAGAAGGGTAAGAGAGAGAGAGAGAAGTCGTAGCCACGGTCAACCAAAGTAAATATCTGGGTGCATAGATAAACGAAGGAAAGACATATCTCAAGCAAACAACAAGATAATCCAAGGAGGCGAGGCGGAATGCTGCAATAATGAAACATAGAGCACTTCTGGGCTGCAGTAAATATCAGACGGTGCGAGGAATCTGGAAAGGAGTAATGCGACCAGCGCTAAAGTTCGCAAATGTAATTCTGCGCTTCAAATCAGACATCTCGTCCGGGTTGGAAGTGAACCAAAGATCACTAGGCCGTATGGCTTTCGGGGTCCACGGAAAGAACACAAATGAGGCAGTGCAGGGCGACAAGGGTCGGGCCTCTTTTCGAGCGAGAAAAGCGAAACTCAAAAATGAGTTTTCAAGAAAGACCCAGGAACGTGAGAGAAAATAAACGGGCGGCTAACGTGCACAAGTATTTGTTACTCAAAAGCGCGGACACAGAATAGAGGAAGAGATCGAGGAAGCTGGCACCAATGCACAGGGTAATTGAAAGTCTAAATAGAGAACCAGGCGTCACAAAAAAGAAAATGAGAGACACAGAGAGAGTAAATTGGATACAAAGGGCGGAAACAAAGAAATGTAAGAGAAATTATGATAATTGTCGACTAATGCCTGAGCATTCTTTGGATTGGCTGTTCCTTCGGTTTTGCTTGTCATGCTAGCTAACGCATATCTACACATCGCTTTTTCCGGAGCCGAAGAATGCTTACGCATTAGTAGAAAATTCTCAGAATTCCTGTAGGATTTTTTTTGTCGAGCGTCGCAGTATAACCTCGTTTCCGATCCGCTTCTGAAGACCAGTGTTTTCCGCAACCATCTTACGCAACTTGCAATTCTTTCTTTTTTGTAACATATATTATCAATCTTTTAGCTAATATTAGTCACATATTCAAGCATTTATTTTACCACGATGTCTAGTAGTTCTAACGCCGTCAAAATAACGCGATTTCAACGAACTATAGCTTTATCGTGCGCAATACCCGGTGGCTCCATGAATGCCACAAGACATTGTTTGGGGTCACTATACATTTGTGAACCACCATCGTTGTGTTACGTTTCGAATCGAAACAGAGCGCACTTTCGCGATACAGTTGAGGGACTTTGAGAGTGCAGTTAACGGTGTGAAGTGAAGTGCAATAGAAAAAAATTCGCAGTTCCGCCCGAAAGGCGAAGCGCCGATTGCGATAGCAAATTAGCAGATAGCTGTATGAAGTAAGGATAGTAGTTTTATCGGCCGTATAAACTTGTAAAAATTCGCTTGCTAACTAAATTAACAATGATAGAATGTGTAAGCGTGACTCAACGAGGACGTAGAAAGAAACAGACACACGGAGAAAACGCTGTACGTCCTTGTGTGCCTGCTTCATTCTACGTCCTTGTTCAGTCGCGCTTACACATTCTGTCATAGATTGAAACCAACTAGCCCGTCAACGTGTTTTAACTAAATTAACCAGCACGGCGTCACGCGCGTACATGTAAACATGAACACACATCGCGCGATGACAGCGGAAACTGTCTGTGGAAACGCTGGAGTTAGGAATCGCGGCCGCAGCCGCGAACCAATTGACCTTCGTGCATCTGTCGCTTCAAGGCGTACGGAACGTCGAAAGCACAGAGCATACGAAGCTACCGGCACTACGCACCCTCTGCAAACATCGCAGATCGCTTTGAAGATGAGGCCCGCGCAGGCTCGCACTTTAACCAAGTCGCAGACCGCGTTCAAGGCACACGAGCGCCGGCAACGCGTCCCTACGGCGTCCGCCAAGGTTCATTAGGATTGGAATGTTGAATGAGTAGAGAGAATACAAATTGTCGAGAGTTGCCACTGTTGACGGAGAACACTGCAACAGTTGTGTGCGTGTATGTCTAGATACTCTTTAAATAACTCGGCTAATTGATAGCTGCACGAGCGTGCTGTTTAGTTGATTCATAAATTCAGTTGAAGCATTATTTTGCTCACAATATCATTTGTCTGGCAAATGCAGCGTAGGCTTTAGTATTTCCTGAAGGTTTCGTGCCACATCCGCGAGGAATAATGACCATGAGTGTCGTGCAAGGACCCCTGCTCTCGGTTCAGAAGGCAAATAATGCGCAAGCACAGCCTGAATCAGAGAGAGAGAGAGAGAGAGAGAGCGACGGAGTGGGAAAGGCAAGGAGGTTAACCGGAAGAGATTCTGGTTTGCTACCTTGCACTGGGGTAGGGGGTAATGAAAGACGGGAAGAATAGCGGAGGTATAGAGCAATGGCACGAGAAAAAAAATGAAGAGGTGTGGAACGTCCGTGAGATCTGTAGTCTCTCTAATAGGCCACTCGAATGCAAAAATTTCAAGAGCGCCTTCACCGACTTGTGGTGTGACGAATGAATAGGTCGGCGTTCCAGGACTGTCTGCTCCGAAAGCGGCCGGTCGTCAAGACGGGCCAGCGCGGTCGCGAGCCTGTGTGCGTGGTATCGGGAATAACGGCAAACAACGTGTTCGATGGTTTCCTCGTCGCCGCAGTCGTCACACGTAGCTTTATCTTCCCTTTTGACGCGGAAAGCAAAGGATGTGGTAATTGTTGGAATGTGTCCCAAGCGTTGCTGAACAGGACAATGTCATCGGCAAGCTGAAGGTTCTTGAGATATTTGTCGTTGACCATCGCCCTTAATTCTTCCCAGCCTAATAGCTTGAATACTTCTAAGCATGCAATGAATATAATTGGGGAGATTGTGTCTCCTTGCCAGACGGTTTTCTCGATAAATACTTTCTCTAAAGTTTTTTTTTTTTTGCGGGTAATTAGAACATGTGAATCCGGAACTATCACTGAGGCAGAGTCGAAGGCTGACTATAGTTGCGAATACATGTGCGCTGCGGCTGAACGTAAATATGGAAGTTACACATAAATGAAATAATTATTGAGTTGTCAGCCGTATGATGCAAGCACCACAGCCTTGATACGAAGTTCCTTCACTCCTTCAGTACAAATAATACGATATGTAGTTGAATCGTAATTACATACAAATGTCGTAGCTTCGTCCAAACGCACCGAATTAAGTGATCGAACTGTGTGCCGCCGAGAGAGTGCACAAGGCAGCGTAATTCGAGCGAGGTAAATGCTGATCTTGCTGATACGACGCGTTTTAGTGACAGCGCCTAGCGTCGTGCACGCTTCATTTCTCGATACCAGACCACTGTGGCCGGCTCTTTCGTGCGGTCATGTTGACCTGAATACTGTGCACCAGGAGCGGAGCACCGTAAAAGGCTGCCGCCGGCTGGAAGGAAATTCTTGCGCTGAATTCGCAAACGCTTATGAAGGGTTTCCTATGTATGAGGAGGAGACTATAGAAAGAACATCGCACGAAGCGACTGAAAGACGTGAGTGACGTCATTTCGCCCAGTACTGATGTTGGTCTGGGGTTTACAAAAATAAGCCTATTCAGCCAATTCCTAAGACAGCGATTGCTGTCGTCTGCTGTAGCTTTTCTTTGTCGTCTGGCTCTCCCATGGCCTGTTGCCTGTTACTGTCTTTGTGCATGCAAAAAAAAAAAAAACTTTGTGGAGTCTTTATGAGCGTTGTGCTGCGCGCTCTTTTACCAAAAACAAAGCGTATCCAGTGGTACCTCGTCAGTGTGGTTAAATAAATATAAATGCGTGCTTGTTATTCCACAGCATCACTCTTGTTCAAGCAGTCCACATGACTTTCGTGTCAACGGTGGTACGTCATTTTATTCGCCATTTTTTTAATATATTTTTCGTTTGTATTGACGTCCCGCTTCATATTAGAGACAGGATTGCCATCTGTCGTACTCATGCGCTATATAAAAGCAGGCTGAGGCTAATAGCACGGAAGACAACAGCGCATTGTGCAACCGCAACAAGTTTCAATAATTAGAAACGTGTAGGTGGTTTTTCATTGTTTCATCTCGCATAGATCGAGAATTATAGCCTCAAAGCGCTGGAAAAAATAATCATCCGCAGCCATATATGAGCAATAGAAAGCTCGAACTAGAAGGAAAATACCATATATATAGAAGTGCTCAAAACACATCAATGACAAACTTGACGGTTGTCAGGGACGGACAATACACTCCTATTTGCTAACGCCCAATAGAGTGCCATGACGAGTATGAAAATTCAAGCCATTGTGCGTATACAGAAGCACGACCTATCGGACGTTAGACAGAAGTTCGCCGCACAGCATTAATGTTACTGCCTTCCACAGCAGCGCACGCTCAATACAATAATGCACTGAAACAGCTCATGCAATGCGCTTTGAGATGACCAATCAGAGCACGCCACAAAGATATAAGTACGCGCCATCCTCGGCTATCAGCTGTGTCCTCTGGCCAATGAGCCGCAGCAGCGCGTTCCAGCGCCCGCATTAGCTCGAGCGGCGCCGACGGACATAACTATGTTCGCACGGCTGCTACACCCCTATATCGTAGAAATTTTTTCTTAGGTCGTCATCTGCGACAGTTTAGGTTTTGTGGATCGACTTACGCTTACTATTGGCGGAAGTACTGAAGTTCGGACCTGTGCTGCCCTTACATCTGCGCATTTTTTTTTTTAATTATTTTTTTTTACTACAGTGCTCGTCTTTGCAGCGGCGGGCATCGCAAGCATGCTGATCTTGCGAACAGTTTTAGCTTTGTGAATACGCCTTTTTTCGTAAGATTTTTCTTATGCCAAAATTTGTTGGTAAGTTCGTTTAGTGAATTCCGCCCCTGGTGACCCCTGCGTAACAACCGCAGCCATCCTGCAGCAGAATCACTCGGAACAGTCCTCACATCCAATTTTCTGTCTCCCTCGAGACTCCAACAAGTGTTATGAATAATAATGCTCGAATCGAATAGACGCATCAAATAGCAGGCACTATTCAATTCGTATTTGAAATTACCAATATTCGCACACCCCTAAATTGATTATTATAAAGGGAATGATTTACCTCGTTACCGTTGTCAGATAATGACGAAATTGGGAACGATACGTTCTATCCGAGGTGAAGGTATAGTCCTCAATAGTGATGCGATAGACGCGGATATCGGTTGTTTTCCGAGCCTTGATTTAGCAGTTATCTGTTCATAAGTATCTCCAATTCTTTGATTTCTACAGCATTAAAGCGTTATAAAGTCTCATTTTTCGGTGTGAGGCGATTATTTACAGTAGTAGCCTTTCTTTATTTGTTGATATGCCGATATCATCCAGACATAGCCATGCGTTCCGTAGTTTTGCCGTGAATTCGGACGCTCTCTTTCTCTCTGGATGATATATATATATATATATATATATATATATATATATATATATATATATACCGTTGTCGGCGCA
The DNA here is from genome assembly GCF_023375885.2 of Dermacentor andersoni. NCBI lineage: Eukaryota > Metazoa > Arthropoda > Arachnida > Ixodida > Ixodidae > Dermacentor > Dermacentor andersoni. The sequence continues at coordinate 90,000,684 of NC_092814.1, read as the reverse complement.
CAATAAACAGTGTCGGGATACTTGGGTGCTATTGGGCAACCAAGTTTCTTGCCTATGGTTTGCGTAACCATCGTTCCCCTTTTATACATGGAACGCCTCTGAGATCATCGGCGACATTTTTGGGGGCGTGCTGTTGATAGTTTTTAAAGCAATGTTTTGATCAAGCAACCTAACTAAGCCTTTTCATCACACATTTTCCGAACAAGATTGTTGAGGAATTCTACGCTAGCCACCCAACCATCCATTTGTCGGGTCGTTTTCAGGGGCCCGAGCGTTGCTTGCAGACGACGCCATGTACGAGTGCGGCTGGGCTCCAAGCTGTATAGAGGGTGTCCGTGGCCCTGGCGCTTGAGGGCCTAAACAACCTCCATGGCTGTGAGCGCTGCATTTTGGCATGCTCCGGGTAGGTCACGGCGTCCAGGATCCTTGGATCCGTCCAGGAAAACCTTGAGCACACCACGGGCCTCGTCGTAGTGCAGGCGATGAGGGCACCGCGCTTGACGCACGGCGCCCCAGTTAAGCACGCTGCCAAGGCACTGCGCTGATGCCCGATGGAATCGGAGAACTTGCATAATTCCCTGCAGTCGCAAGCAGCTAAGCCTCTTACCGCGCAAAAAAAAAAGAAAGGTTCAGACTCTTCGCAATATTTATTAATATATTTGTTGAATGCACCCCCTGCAGGGGCTCCATCGTGAGGCATTAAATGAAAGCTGGGCATTGATAATCGAGGTCTTGCGCTAAACGTTGGCATGATATTCAATGTCAAACTTTAACTGGCGTTCGTCTATTAACACGTTATTTACTATTAGCGATCGACGACGGAACTTGTGGCCCGGAGCTGCATTCAGAGGCCTGCATGTGGCTGCCTACAAGACGTTAAAGCTGGGATACTCGTGCCGGCGGTCGAACTGACAAAGCCCCAGGTGTAGCAACATTACTTTTGTTCGGATCGTCGAACGAGGCGATACCGAGCCAAAACTGCAAGCACCGGGAAACGCCAGGTGTCGTCGCGATGTTACACTTGCGCAGCCCTATGCGCATCATACTGGAGGCGCCGAATCCGTACACCTTCGACCAGTGGGATGCTCGTGGAGCCGTTGTTCGGTAAAAAAAATTATTTTTTTTCGCCGACAATGAAGGACCTGAAGCATACATATAATCTTGCAGCAGAAACCGAGGATCGCAGTCACGTGGCCGTCGCCCAAAAATGGACAACCCTCTGCCACACCGTGCCTGAGTTGCTCGCCGAAGTATTTTCGGAACCGGAATACAGCGCGAGAACGCTGGAGTCGGTAAGGAGGCACACACCCATTATGCGTCCCATGCTATCGCGTTGTTATATACTCCCGTTTCCAAAAAAAGCAACCAGCACAAGTCGCAACTCGCCCAAGTAAAAGGTGCAAGAACGTAACGTATACAGCGCGAGTATCCCAGAGAATACCGACAAACCGAAGGAGTTCTTTGACAAAACCACCGTCTTCAGGACGCATTAAACTTGCCAAAGGAGCTAGTACGTATAGCTGTACAAAAATACTGCATTGAGTTTATTGCTTCTCAGAAACTTTTACCCTATCAAGTGTTGCATAATACCCAACATCATCAACAAATGAGGTCACTTTTACTGAGAAAACATTATCAATGTTTCGCCGGTGTGTTTTGGGAAATAACGCTGCTAAAGAAAAGCTCTAGGTCCCACTTCAATTTCTAACTACGCGACCTCCTTCCGTATACACAGATGATGTAGTTATCCCCACTTCTTACATAAAATAAACTGCTTCTTATTCTGATAGAAAAGGCGATTGCTAGAGTTCAGCGCCAAATTAAGAAATCGCTGCAGTTGAAATTAAGAAATCGCTGCAGTATATATATATATATATATATATATATATATCGTCTGCCAACTTTAGGTATATATATACTTTAGGTAATATATAAATATATGTATATGTAATATATATATAAGACTTTTGTGCGTCAGCGTTATTTTCCAAAACAGTCTAACAAGCGTTAATGACACTTTTATGGCAGTCTTCGGTGATTCCTCTCGCGCGCTGAACTCATTTACTGCGACAGCGGGCTTTCGCAGTGGACAGCGCGCGTGCTGAGAAACAACTTCGCGGTGCACAGGCCGTCGTCTTCGTCCGCTTAGTTCTGTATTGCGTGTGCTGGCTTCCGAAGTATATAACGCCACCAGAGTTGTGTAGTGGCAACTCCGGAGTTGGAATGTGTTTGGATGCGAAAAAAAAAAAAAAAACAGGCTCATAGTCGGTTTTAAATTGACGAAAAAATCGCATAAACACGATGAAGCAAAATTTCGCTCATGAAAGCCCCAACTATTACAGGCCATTTTTTTTTTCATTATAACTTTGAAGAAGCCTAGAGAGTGACTAATTCATTGCTCTGTCTCTTCGGTTTCCGACATGTGAAGTATATAGGGAGGGAATTCGGAAGATGGGACCGCATGACAGGCTGTCACCAGAAATTGACATGCTTTGGAGATGTTTTGATCTCAAAAACTGAGTGTCACGTCATACATTCGTAACTTCAAACTCGCGCAGCTAAGACACGTTTGTTGACGCTATTTGATTGACAAGACGTTATCGTGTTGTTGTTTTTTCTGTTTTTTTTTTCAGAACTAGAACGCTTCATGGAAAAGTAAATTGGGGATCTGGTATAGTAAACACATTATAATGCAAAGCAAAGCCATCATCCTGTATACGTGCTAGGAACAAAGTTTCTAAGCATAGGTGTCGTGCTGACCAGGGATGTGTGCTCTGTCATGAACAGGCATGTGCTCCGCCATCCGAAAGTTCGTGCAATGCTTCTTTTAAGGGGTTATGCTAAAGTTTTCACCGTATGTAGACAGAGATATCTTTGCAGATATCAAAATCGAGGTGTTACAGGCAACAGTGCGACGTAGTGTTTACAGACCACAATGAGTACGGGTTTGTCCTTGGGCGAGAAATAAGTGCGTGAAACCATTTGTAACGTTGTAAGGACTTCAAAAATGTGTTTTATTTTTTAGGCATTACTATGCACGCAAGCTGAAGTAGTGAACAGTTGTAAAGAAAGCGTCTCGTTTCAAAAGTCAGAAGTAATGGAATTGCGGGAAAAAAATTATGGGGTTTACGTGCCAAGACCACGATCTGATTATGAGGCACGCCGTAGTGGGGGACTCCGGAAATATGGACTACCTGGGGTTCTTTAACGTGCACCTAAATATAAGTACACGGGTGTTCTCGCATTTCTCCCCCATCGAAATGCGGCCGCCGTGGTCGGGATTCGATATCCCGCGACCACGTGCTCAGGTTACGGAAATCTCCACTCTCTGAGAGGGACTGGGAACGGAATGGAGGGCCTCACTCCGCAACTCTGGACGCCACTGTATACCCTCACTGCCCATGTGTGGCGCCATAACACTGCAAGGCGCTAATGTTACGAGATATCGAAGAGTTAGTGCGTCCCTCCCCGTTCTCTCCCGCGGTTCTCGACGCAGCTGTACATTCCCGTTATAGGATAAAGTTGTTCGGCAAGGAGGTTGCGGCATACCTGCACATTATATACTTTTGCGTAAAGAGAGAGAGAGAGAGTCGGAAAAAAAATATGGTACAGCCATATGCACATTTGTTTCAAGCATTTTTTTCTTCTTCTTTCCTATGCACTTAACGAAACATAAAATAAGGAACCTTGCTACCGCACAGTTTGAACGACACGGCACTTGAGCAGCAGAGGCACGCCTTACGGCCAACTAGTGACTGTGTACTCTTACGCCGACGCGCGTACAAGGATATGCGAAGGTGAGCAGTCGTCGACGACGCACAGATGATTGCGACGACGAAGCGGAGCGGAACCTCCCACCTGAGAGGATGGCCTCCACCTGCCTAGGAAAACTGTAGCGGAAAGCTCGAAGGTATACACCGTCAGAAACAGGCACACAGATGACACGACCACGGAAATTAAGGCTATTAGAGTTAAGAACAGTGCCCGCATTCTGCGTGTATACTGCAGCCCCGCATACATGCACACCGCGCACACACACGTGTCGCATCGCCAGATGCGCTCGGTGCCCGATTCCACAGGCAGCGCGATGACCCGAAAGACAGCGCCAACTACATAAAAACGGGGAGGGCGGAGGCTGCGGCGTGGGGTGGGGGTACTGAGAAGCGCTCCAGGAAGAAAGCGAAGGGGCACACAATAGGCGCCACAGGATGCAGGACAATCGCCGCATCACAGTGCACACTCAAGATGATTTCAATGGGAGCCATCGTTCCTTGACCGCTACGCACCGCTGCTCGGCGCCAGCAACGCGCCATCGACACTCGCCATCGCTGCCGCTGGACCAGGAATGCGCCGGGGACCAAGGCACGTACGCGCCTCCTTTTCCGCAGCACCGGCGATCACCGAGCGTTTCCGCGTCGCCATCGGCGTGTATACGAAACTAGAGAGGGAGAGAGAAACTGCGAAAAAGAAACACTACTGGCAGCCGAAAAGACGTCGCAACGCAAAAACGCGCCGATTCTTGCACATGCCGCAGTTCCGGAAGCTTTCGTGCTCCATCCCGCGAGAAATAATGACCATGGGTGTCGCGCATGGATCTCTGCACTCGGCTCTGGAGGCGAATAATGCGCACGTGCGTGGACAGCTGCCGGTGGTCCCTACTTGAACCTCTTTAAAGGAAACAAAACTATCATAAATGTTTGAGTTTTGATGCAGTGCCGTCTTGCAAGAACTGCTTGATTGATCGATTCTTTTTATTGAAACAGATAGCACTATGGTCTCGGTATTGAGGGAGGTGGTAAAGAAAAGAGAAGGAAGAAATGAAACGCATACATTTAGCGTCTCGATCCCTCTGGCATGCCCTTCTTTCCCGGGTGTGACCCACTATTTAAGAGAGGTTATTCAGATGGGGTGTAAATGTCCGGCCCTTTTGCTCTGCAGGTCACTGCAGTCCCAGAGGAAATGCTGATTGGTTGGGCTGACCCCAGCGGTTCGTCAACTGTAAACAACCTGCGGTGCCGTCGAAGAAGCTTCTTCTGCCGCTTCTCTATCGGGCGGACGCCTTCCTCTCTTAAGAGCTCCAGCATGAGCCTTGTGTATTAAAAGCTGCGTCCCCCCCCCCCCCCCCCCCCCATATATAGACCTTTCGGTAAACGTGCAAGGTTCAGAAGTATCTGCTGTCACGACATCCATCGTATGACGCTATAGTTCCGTTACGCAAGCGTCATCCGACGGCGGGATACAACTCGGGCGCAAAAGGAACGTGCTGCCCGAGTCTTCGGCAGCGGAACGGAGTGCAAGCGCGTGGACTGACAGCGCGCGTGTAGGTCAGTCCAAGAAGCTCATCTTGAGCGGCTGGCGTCTGCGGAAGAAAAATATAGGTCGAGTACTTGACCAACATCAAGGTGGCTAAAAAAATATCATGAACTGCAGCGACTTCGATTTACAAACGAAATGCGTATCGCGTGCTTTTATCCAACATTTAGTTCTTGAAACACTTCCTCCTCTTGCAGAGATATACAGAAACAGAAGCTGTCGATGTTAACGACATATAGGGGTCACACACACACACACACACACACACACACACACACACACACACACACACACACACACACACACACACACACACACACACACACACACACACACACACACACACACACACACACACACGCAAACGATAAAAAATCTCCGCCAATCCACTCCTGTGAAGGTGATTAGTCAGCGAAACTGTAGATGCGTTGCGCCAAATGTAGACTCGTCGAGCACTGATCCCATGATGTGCGCCCGTTCCGCACACTGCTTTTCAAAGTGATATATGGCACAAAAACACGTTTCAGTGCAGTTTACAAAACCTATATTTTATCCATTACTTTGAAATTACTGTTATAACTGCTTTGTGGTCGCTGAAGTAATCGAATCCAAAGTCTTCCACGAAGTTGGTGAACTACTGCTTTGTTTATGGTTTTGAGATGTCTACGTTAAACTCTCCGACAGTGACCACCTGCGAGGGATTGGCGGCAACGTACGTTGATCAACGCGGAAGTGCGCGCACCTCGTCATCAATCTTGTGGTTTGACGGCTGTTTCCCTGGGTTGAGCGTCGGCGTCGGTGTAAACGCGCGAACGCGCGCGTGCCACTGCTCGCGTGTTTGTTGTCATCTACCACAACTGGCTCGATGGCCTCGCTCAGCGTAACCGCGCGAACGCGCTCATGCCGCTGCTTGCGCGTTCGTCGCCTTCTTCCACAGCTGGCTCCGATGCCCCTCATCGTGCCAGCGTTCCCACACAGAAAACGCCAGTTGTGTTTAACTTTTCCTTTTGCTTCATAATTTCCTCGAGTGTCGGCTCGTCGGGACACTGACAGATCCTCGGGACCATATACCCGCGATATTGGTTAGATAAGGTGGAAAATAAAATAATGCGAAGCAGCATACTTCATCAAACCTTGCAATAACCCTTAAACCCATACGCAATATGAATGTCACCCGTTAGCTCGTCTGGTTTTTCCCTAATTGTACAGCACTTTTCGAGCAAAACTGGAAACTGAAAACAAGAGTCGCAAGGAGATGAGAAATTAAGCGATCTACTAAGGGAGAAAGCCAAGGTGATAGCCAAACAGGGAGGAAAAGCGAAAACTGTTTGTAAAAATATTTATTAATCAACATATTTTTATTTAAAAAGGAAGTAGAGAAAACGCCGCCGGATGTAGAGAATAATTCTGTGTGTTTTGAATGACGCTTCTACAGTTATCAATCGAGCCTCCTGACGTAGCCACGTCCCTGTTGTGCCAATGTGGGTGTTTTTCTAACCTTCCGCGGTGGGCGCAGTACGTCTAGAACCGCAGTGTCCTGCGCTCTACGCGATTGCACGGGTCTGGCGACCACGCATCGTTACGCAACTTCTCAAATAACAATACGAGTCGGTTTTGGCACTTGGTAGAGCAGTAAACGAGGCATACAAGAGAACTGTGATTGTTCGAGGGCCCAGGACAGGGCCCGCGCTCAAGGCATTCTGGAATGAGGACGCCTCCCCAAAGCTGCATTTACCCAATAAAAATGTTTATTCTCTCTCTCTTTCTCTCTCTCCGCAAATATATATTTATCTAAAATTCTTCCAGAGCTAATTCAAAAAATGCTACTAGAAATCTTTAGTTTCCACTTTGGCTTGTTTACTTGTTCTTGGCAGTGTTCCTACTGCGCTTCTTTCATACGCGAGTCCATTTGATCTGGTTCCTTGTTCGCCAAGTAAAGGAGAGGTGTATCTCACAGGTGTACCTGTGAGGTACACCTTATTTCATTTCTCTTTTGCGGGTTTACGCGTCTTTATGGCTAATGGTGGGCATTATTCCCGTTTGTACTATAGTAAAGGTGCCCTCCCCCTCATTTTCATAGAAAAGTTACCTTGGGTTGACCCTTTCCCCCCGCGAAAAAAAATCCTCGGTACGTGCCTGGCCCAGGCGTTGTTTAATGAATAGTTTATAATGTTTAAGAGGTCACAAGGAAACAGTTAGAATAAAATATTTATCACATTAACTGTAATTCCATCAGGACAAGGAGCTGACGAGGGCGTGTATCATCACTTGAGCGAATATAGAAAATGCAATTTCAGTAAAGTCTGACGTTAGGGCAGGTTGTTGCAAGTTATGTGACGTAGACGACGGAATGCTCTTTCGCCTGACATTGTTAATATCGAAAACAATGATGCGTTTCATCGCGCATTATGATTGTCATCCCTTTATGTATGGTCACTGTGATCCACGGGCCCGATGATGTCAAGCCCGCGCCCGGCCTGGCCCGCGGGCTTGGCCGGGACAATATAACGAGAAACTCTATGGCCAGGACTATTGGTGTTGGCTGGCAAACTTAAAGGTCCCTTCAGGTCGCCTAGCCCGGTGCAGTCTCAAACTCCAGGAATCCAACATCACCATGGTCTCTAAATGTTGGACGAAGGATTCTGACACCGATTGCCTGTCGCGCGTTCCTATTGACGCGCCACCGCAGGCGAACTGGACAACAACGCCTTTCTAGGAAAAATATCTGCAGACGACTTCGCCGAACAGCGACGAGAAGACCCGGAGTAGCTAGTAGGCAAGACCGACGTTGTCCCTAGTGTATTTTGGCGTGGACTGTCTTTTTTTTTTTTTTTTTTTTTTGCTTGCAGAACGACATCTTCGTAAAAAAGAACTTTTCCACAGTCCGCGCAAACTCCTGGACGCCCTGCACGACGAAGAGACAGCCGAGCACCTTGGGCTTGCCCGTACGCTCACAATAATACAAGATAAGTACTATTGGCCGCGCCTGGCCGCTGACGTCGTCCGCTACGTCAAGACATGCCGTGACTTCCAGCGACGCAAGACAGGTTAGGCCCGAGCCCGTGCAGTGCTCTAGTCGTAGTTCACTCCCCATCCTCCAATAGCAATTTCTTAATTTTCATGGCACGCATATTACGTGTGAAGGTGCCCGCACATTGTACCCTGCAGTTTATAAGGATTCCAATATATTCCAGGTGTATGTTATAAAAACGTAACAGTATTTCCGCAAGGTCAAAAATTGCTGACTCTCCCGTAATCGAGAGTAGATGTAAGAATGAAATGGCAACCAGCAAAGATTGGCTGGAGATGATGTTCGCTACAATCTCAAAATGTGTGTAGTGCAAAGTGCATGTTCGCAACGGCACACCCCACCACACCACACCGGCCCATATGGACGCTGCCAAGCTAGAAGAAGAAAACCGGCTGAAGGCGGCACGACAGACTGCCCGCCACGCAGCGTGGCGCCATCTTTCAAGGCGACGTAAAACCCGCGCCGCGGAACTCACGGATTGCTGGCGTTCAAAGAGCATAGGCAGCCCTGTCTCAGCGCCAAAAGATGACAATGAACTGTATGGTGCCCTCTATCTGGCTTTTGAATGTCGCTATTCGAAATTACAAATAAAAATTCAGTGTACTAGAAGTTACAGCTTCAGTGATATTGTGAACAAACATTCAGAAAAAACTCGGAAGCAATATTTTTTGTAACTTGTCTGGGCAGTAACTAGCGTATGTACTGCGGTCCTGTACAAAGGTTTATAGGCAGAGACAGCTTTTTCTGGGTTCAATGCAGGGTTGCTACCGTGGTTCGCGTTCCCGCGAGTCGAATTCAGTGCCCTTCCACTCTGTACAGAAGGATGACGAGCGAAGCTGTGAATGTGGACCCCTTGATGAACTGCCCCTCCGCCGCGGGTCGGCCCGGTAGCGTATTTCCAACTGCTCGTAGGTACAACGGGGCGTGGAACTTGCGGAGACGACGGACGTTTGCGCGCATGCGCGAGTGAGAGCGGGTGCGAGAGAGGAAATGTGGGGAATTTTGATTCTTGAAAATACGACTCTGCCTAGGTACTACGGAGGAGTCCCTTGGGGCGCGGTGTATGCGCTTGTCCCTAGGCGCGCCGTGCCGGCAGATGTCGCGGGGCGCGGTTGTGCTGAACTTAGCATCGCAAGTTGGCGGCTCGACGCAATCATATTTAATCGATCATGTTTTTACTAATGAAAACAACGTGTCATTATTTCGCATTATTGGCGGCGCCTCCAGGACACCAAAGCGGCAACGGGGATATCAAAGCTAGAAGCCGGACTGGTCCGTGGGTTGGGGCTCGCAGAGGCCTGCGCGTGCCAGGGGAGTATAAGATCGGCTGTCCGCTATCGCGGACAGCCAATGTTTTATGCGAACACCCCCAGGCACGCTTCGGCCTCTGCGGCCCCAACCCACGGGCCGCCCGGCTTCCAGCTTTGATCCCCCCGCTACCGCTTGGGTGCCCCGGAGATCCTGCGCCGCCTGCTTTAATATAACCTCAGGTGCTCTCCTGAGGCCTCCGTTTGCCGGTTACATGTGCCCTCCTGGAGCAGTGCTTGTAAAAAATCCGATCTATCGTCGCGACGAAAAATTCGACCCGTGACTTATAAAACACCAGTCAGAACATTGTCCCTTCAGACACAGCGATCACCAAGCGGCGTCCGCGCCCACTGCCTCACCGCGCGGGCAGCCAGCGGCGGAGCGTATAAACCAACTCGACCGAACTCCGCAATGCCGGCATGTCAGGGGACAAACGAATACAACGCAACCTAAGAAACCTCCTCCGTAGTGCCTAGGCTGAGTCATATATTCAAGGAGCAAAAGCCCCCAGATTTTCTCTCTCGCGCCCGCTCTTACTCGCGCCTGCGCAGAAACGTCGAGCTCCGTCAAAAGTGGCACGCCCCGTTGTAGCTGCTAGCGGATGAAAATACGCGGCCCGGTATTGCAATATCGGGCTTCGGGATCGGGAAACATATGAAAAATTGTTTTCATACGGAGACGGGATCCGCCAAAACCTAACCATAAACAGCTTCACTGTAAAGAAAGGAGACACAGACACACGGGAGTTAAGAGCATTTCATGTGTGAAAACGTCGCAGGTTGATTCCACGAGAGATCGTTGCGTCGTCCTTAATTTAAGCAGAACTCTTTTCGCCAGGTTTCTGCCCCATACGTGAGTACTGGTAAGACACAGCTGTTATAAACTTTTCTCTTGAGGGATAGTGGCAACCTGCTGTTCATGATTTCAGAATGCCTGCCAAACGCACCCCAGCCCATTCTTATTCTTCTGGTTATTTCAGTCTCATGATACGGATCCGTGGTCACTACCTGCTATAAGTAGATGTATTCCCTTACCACTTCCAGTGCCTCGCTACCTATCGTAAACTGCTGTTCTCTTCCGAGACTGTTAAACATTACTTTAGCTTTCTGCAGATTAATTTCTAGACCCACCCTTCTGCTTTGCCTCTCCAGATCAGTGAGCATGCATTGCAATTGGTCCCCTGAGTTACTAAGCAAGGCAATATCATCAGCGAATCGCAAGGTACTAAGGTGTTCTTCAATAAATCTTATCCCCAATTCTTCCCAATCCAGGTCTCTGAATACCTCCTGTAAACACGCCGTGAACAGCATTGGAGAGATCGTATCTCCCTGCCTGACGCCCTTCTTTATTCGGATTTTGTTGCTTTCTTTATGGAGGACTACGGTGGCTGTGGAGCCGCTACAGATATCTTTCAGTATCTTTACATATGGCTAATCTACACCCTGATTCCGTAATGCATCCATGACTGCTGAGGTTTCGACTGAATCAAACGCTTGAAGCTAAGCAGCATTGGGCTCGGTCAGTACTTGGGAGGGAGGCCACGAGAGATCAACACAGGTAAAAAAATTCATTATTTAGATTTCATTGAATATTTTATATTTTATGCGCATATCACTCGGTAGCACTAAAGTGAACGTGGCTTCTTTCCCAAATGAATATTTTAGCAGGAAAAAAATAACGAGATTCTTTAGTGTGGAGGTACCTATCTCATGCACAAAGCATTTTCACAAATTCACAACGATGTGAAATACACTATGTTACAGCTACAAACAATACATTCTTGTGTGTAAAACGTAGACGTAAAGAAGGGTCAGCTAGCATTGTTTGAGGCTTCCGTGCAAAACGGAAGTGTTTTAGAAAAATTCCTTAATTTGCTACAATCTTCAAAAGTTGCTATAATTACGATTTTTTATCAACTAAACCAATCCATGTAGCCTTTTGAAATTTGCTGGACTGTGAGACCTTAATTTAATGAACAATTGTGCTGAATATTCTTGCTGTATCACAAATTACCATTTCTAGAATTCGCTTCAAATTTTAAGTTTTGACAAAAGTGAACGCTATTTAAAAATCAAAATAAAAAAAACCCATCGTAAATATTTCTCAATATCTCGTAAACAACTGTTCACAGGCACGTGGAAAAGAATATTAAAAAACATGTTGCATTATTTTGTTTGTAATCCCAATACAGCTGGTAGAAATGAGAGCTTTGCCAGAATGCAGCAAGGTGCTAAGAAAAAGGGACATCGGGGTAAAAAGAGCATGCATAAGGCTCTGAGTTACCTAAACTTGATCGTAATTGCGACGTAACGGCAGTTTTGGTAAACTAGAATTATTATTTCAATCACGCCGTTCTAAAATGTGTGAATTTCCGACATAAATTCGTGGAGTGATGCCTCGATCTACTCGGCCATCATTGGCGCCCATACTTATTTAATGCTTTCAGATGCGGCTGCTGTAAATATCGTCTCTTTTGATCGTGTTGGTAGAGTGTAGCAGAATGGGGAGTGAATCCACGGGAGGGGGTGGCAGAAGGATCAAGTGAAGTAAAATACGTTGAAATTTTCTGGCAGTGCGGCCGCCGCCTTAACCAGAATAAGCTACGTGCACTCCGGTTGTTTCGGATGTGCTTCTGTCTGCCGTCTACTCAAGAGCTGCCTTCTGCTCGACAACTCCGATATTAGACACCGTGTTCCCTGTTTCAGAAGCAATGATTTAGTTTATGGTTTTTCAGGTATAGTTGGTTCATGACCCGCTCTGTACGGGAGACATATCGTCTCTTTAGGGAAGCCAATCCGGATACATCTACTGGGCTCTCAAAGTTTTATTCCCTCCGGCCAAAATGGATTCTTCTTGCTCCACAACACGAAGTTGATAAAAAATCGTAAATATAGCAACTTTTGAAGATTGTAGCAAATTAAGGAATTTTTCTAAAACACTACCGTTTTGCACGGAAGCCTCAAACAATACTAGCTGACCCTTCTTTACGTCTACGTTTTACACACAAGAATGTATTCTTTGTAGCTGTAACATATTGTATTTCACATCGTTGTGAATTTGTGAAAATGCTTTGTGCATGAGATAGGCACCTCCGCACTAAAGAATCTCGTTATTTTTCTCCTGCTAAAATATTCATTTGGGAATGAAGCCACGTTCACTTTAGTGCTACCGAGTGATATGCGCATAAATATAATATATTCAATGAAATCTAAAATATGAATTTTTTGACCCGTGTTGATCTCTCGTGGAATCACCCCGCAGCGAGCGAAACTACACCGACTACACCGCTAGCCTTCTGCGTAGCAGACGACTCGTCAAGAAAGTTGCGACTGCAGCGCCTTTAGGAGAAATGCGATTTGGACACTCCCTTTTAGAACTTAAATAGTATAGCTAATAAAATAACGTGGGGAATTAAATTCTAGCTGTAATTTGTGGTAAAAATAGAGCTGAAAAAAAGACTGACACTTCATCATCAACTTATGCACATCTACCGCATCTACCCCAAGCTAGGGTGCACCGGTGCATCTCCCTAACCCAGCGTTTGGTTGGTTTGGTTTTGGCGGGAGCATGTGCGTTGTGTGCGTGGTCTGCTGCTCTTGCAACAACTGCAATGTGATCGTAGCGTAGTAGTGACAGAGGTTTCAACACTTGTTTTTTGGTTTGAGATAAGCTGAATTGTGTCTTGTAAGATTCTTTTGCGGTTTTATTAACCCCGTCTACTTGTTCTGTGACGATGGGAATCACCGGTTTATCGAAAGTGATCGCTGACAATGCGCCCGATGCTATTAAGGAGTCTGACATCAAGAGCTACTTCGGTATGTTATTCTCTCACTTACCCTTGTGTAATATTCTTGTATTGGTTAACTGATGAACAAGCGTTGAGTTCAATTCTGATGCCTTTGCAGGAAGAAAAATTGCAATAGATGCATCGATGTGCTTGTACCAATTCCTGATCGCAGTGCGTCAGGAAAACAACATGCTCACTAACAGTGAAGGCGAGACTACAAGGTGAGCGCACGTTGTGTTTATGGACGCGGGCTAACGTGGGTGTGTGTTCTTTCGTTTATTTTTGTCTACAGCCACCTAGTCGGGTTCTTCTACAGAACAATCCGAATGATTGAGAATGGCATCAAACCTGTGTATGTTTTTGATGGAAAGCCGCCGGGTATGAAATCGTCGGAGGTACGTAGACTTGTCACAGTAGTTTTATTGGTACAAGTACGCTGCGCAAGGGTGACATGCGCCTTTACTTGCTTTCAGCTTGAAAAACGCCAAGAGCGTAGGGAAGCAGCTGAAAAGGAACTGGAAAAGGCAGAAGAGGCAGGTCGGTATAGTTGTTGATGAAGACGATGCAGTTTTTTTATTTTGTTGTGTCTGTGCACTGATTACGTTAGGAGGCAAAGAAAAAAAATGCTGCCAGCTTGAAGTGCAGACACCAAGCTGACAATTTGCGACGTCCACGCTTGTGTCTAGAGCGTTTAATATGTGCGCTGCGACGCTAGGAGACCGGTACAAGTGCATTGTCGGCCGCTTTATGAGACACTGCTTGCGAACAGTGGAAGTCACAAAGGATGCGCTAGCTACACTGTATTTGACCCGGCACCTTGAACATAGCAGCTTTGGTGTAATTGCACTTCTTTTTTGCCCTGCTGCGCAGCGCTCTAGTTAGGTGTGCAGACGTCTGTACGTTTTTATTATTATTATTTTTTCTGTCGCTTCACAAATAATTAGAATGCCTTTGCAGCGGTAGCACTTACGTCACCCGTTCTTTTTTGCATTAGGAAACCAAGAAGAAATCAATAAATTCAGCAAGCGACTTGTAAAGGTGACCCGGCAACACGGTGAAGATTGCAAGAAACTTTTGGCCCTTATGGGTGTTCCGTACATTGAAGTAGGTTTACATCCTGTTCATGATCCAGTTAGCCAATAGCTAACTGTCAAGGCTGTTTGCTGTGTTTCATTCTAATCTGTACAAAAAGGATGTTTATCTAAGGGCTCTAAACTAACATGCATGCCATGCCCCGTTTGCTTTACTTTACTGCAGGCCCCGTGTGAAGCTGAAGCTCAGTGTGCCGAGCTTGTAAAGGGTGGCAAAGTGTATGGGACTGCAACAGAAGACATGGATGGGTTGACGTTCGGTACAAATATCCTGCTTCGTCACATGACATACAGTGAAGCTCGGTAGGTCTCATTTTCATCTTGCCAACAATGCCTGGTGCTTCAACGATTTCAGGATGCAATGTCAATCTTTTCTGTTGTTTCATATTTTTGCAGTAAAATGCCGATCAAGGAGTTCAACCTTGACAAAGTACTCAATGGGCTTGAGATGAATCGTGACGAGTTTATAGATCTTTGCATCTTACTTGGGTGTGACTACTGTGAAAGTATCCGAGGAATTGGACCAAAACGTGCAGTGGAGCTCATCAAGCAGCACAAGAGCATTGAGAAAATAATCACTGCAATCGACACCAAGGTATGGTGAATAGCCCTGTGCCTTCTATGAGCACATTGAGTTGCACTAACAATTATGCAACCTTGATGCCTGCTGCTTTTTTTCTGTCTCTCTCACTCTGTTTTGTGGAGTTGTTCAGGCTGTGACCATGTCAGTGCAAGCTTCTTTACTCCTAATTACAGTTGAAAAATGACAAAATATTTATCTACTGACAATCCCATTTTTTTCAGTGCTTTCATTTACATGTCTCCCCATGCAGAAATTAGGCCATGGGATGTACCACAACAGATACTTAATTTCAGCTGCCTGTGCTCCTTTTGTGTGGATGGATGTTAAGGGCGTCAGTGATCTTGTATTCCCATTTTGCAATAAAAGGGATGACTTACTGGATGGAACCCACTCGTTAAGCTTAGTAGTCACAGCTTGCCGAGAATTGAGATCTTGATGCAATCCATGGCTGCAACAATTCTGTCATTTTTTGTGGTTGATTCCTTAGCATCATTTGCTGGCAAGTGACCTGGTGTTGTATGTATCCTTAGACAAAACATCCTGTTCCTTTCAGTGTGGATTCTGTATCAGTGAAAAAAATGTCTTGTTTCCTTAGAAATATACAGTGCCTGAAGACTGGCCCTACAAGGAAGCCCGCCAACTTTTTTTGGAACCCGAAGTTACTTCCGCTGATGAAGTCCAAGTAAGGCAGCATAAGACATTTTTGGTGGCATGTTGCTAATGCGGTTGTTATTGTTGCTTGTTAATCTTCCAGCTGAAATGGAGTGATCCTGATGAAGAAGGTCTTGTTAAATTTCTTTGTGAAGAGAACGGCTTTAGGTAATCTTGTCTTTGCTTTCTATATGGAATTGTCCAACCATTTCTTTTTCTGGTCGCATGTTGTGCTGCATAAAAATTCAACAAGAGAAAGTCCATGTAAACAGTTAATACGGAAGGTCGCTTGCAACTGAAACTGGTGCTGCACAGTCGAACTATCATATAAGGAAAGCTCATCTTGAATACTTGGGATTATGCATATTTCCTAAGTATTATTTCTTGTTGAATGGTTAGAATGATCCGATAGCTTGCTTGAGGAGCCATATAAATGTACATGAGCATTGCAGCATGTTAAATGTAGTGGGAAACTTTTCTTTCCCTCATAGTCTGGATAAATTGAAAGAAAGCAGAATAAAGCACAACATATCAGCTGCAGGTGATGTGTTGTGTCTCCTGCAATTCCACCTCGCCTTGTGTGTACATGAGCTGTTCTACACCCCCCATCCTCCCTTTATTTTACATTAATATGTGTTGGGTATTGAGTGGTACATCAGTTCAAGAATTCACATTTATTTTTGTTGTAGGCTAGAAACATTACTGACTAGCCAGAGACGTAGAAGGGACTCGTACTCCACACTGTCAATAGCGTACAAGAGTTAATTGGTCACCTGCCTGCTCATAAAAAGTTCACATACTACGTGGTGCCATCGGTCAAAAAGGGTGTTTCACGTCTGTCTCCATGGCCATAAGTGGTGCTGGCTAACACTCCCAGCCTTAGGTTAGGTTAGATCTTGTACATGTACATAAATACCAAAGAATGTGGACGTAGGAACAGCTGCCACCGTAGCACAATTGGTATACTTGTGGACAACTTTGTGTGGCTATGAAGGGTAAGCTACGGAGGCAAAGCGTGCACAAGTGAGAGCACTTCTGAAAAGAGTTCCGCGTTTTCATCTATGTTAGTTTAAACTGGGGAACAGAAAACATTAACACCCTAATAACAACAGTTAAATAAGACAAAACACACCAGTGAATGTAAAAGCTTACTTATTTTGCGGCCTTTCCCTTCCGCATCTAGGCAAACGCTAAACCGTCAAATGTGGAAACTGCGTCGATTCAACGTCTGTTCCGAGCAACCAAAAGCACTGTCAAAGCCTGGTGAACTACTTGGCGCGGTAACACATGTGCAGAATCTCCACCCCTGTAGCTTTCCCTTCATAGCCACAGAAAGTTGTCCGCGAGTATAGTGCAAAGCATGTGCAATGTGGAGGTTGTGGGTTTGGCTCCCACTGGCGGCAAGATGCTTTTTCTTTTGCATTCATTTCCCTTTAGCTTATTATTTCTGCACCTCAATCAATACTACTACTTATTTCACCTATGCTTTCCTTGGCTTTATCTGTGGCTTCATATGGTTGCGATGAAAAAAAATCGAGCCCCTCGGTTCCCCTTTTTTCTCATACATTGTGAATTTGTATTCTAACTTTTAAATTTCATGGATATTAATCAGTAGTTTAAACTGCAGTTTGAGCAGTCACCATAGTTTTAAACATTTCATTTGGTTGCAGTGAAGAGCGCATCCGCAATGGTGCCAAGAAGTTGCTAAAGGGACGTAACAGCACCACCCAAGGAAGGTTGGACACATTCTTTAAGGTTCTTCCATCAGATTCTTCAGCCAAGCGCAAGGCAAGTAATCATAGACAGCTTTATGCGTAGGGATAATAGGCAGGTGTAAAGTAGAGCTGTGCACTCTTTCAGTATTTTAACCAAGTGATGTGTGCTGTTTGAACCAATTAATTGGGGGCCTATTAGCACCATGATATAATATTGCATAGTTTCAAGACGATGTAGTGAGAATGAATTTGTAGGATTATTTACAATAGATCTTTTGGTTCATTTAATTATTTATTTACATTGATGTAAATACACAAGATGTGCACCCATCAGCAGACATGCTTGGAAAAAAAAAATTTTCTGCAACATGGGCATAAAGCTTGAAATGAGGACCTCAGTCAGAACTGGGCTTAGAATAGATCAGTGTGTGCTTGCCAATTTAAAGGTGTACTGACAGAAAATGTTTGTCTTGTTTCATTTTTATTGTTTTAATGGATATCCTCGACCCAGTAGTTAAGCTACGGAGCTTCAATTCCTTGAGAGTGCAACAAATAATTATGTTACCTTTTAATGCGACCAGTTCAAAACACGTGCGAAGTGCAGCGTGGCTTTGGATGTAAAAAGACTCATCACACCACCAGAAGCTGTTATGGTGGTCTCGTGGTACCAGATACAACTGACATGTATACAAATCCTATGGTTATGCAGTCAAAAGCCAAGTCCATTCAGCACATGACAGGAGAATAGGGAAAAAAATGTGTCTCCCTGCATTTCCAAGATAAGCGAACAATTGGACAGGTCAATTTGGCAGCTTATGGCGACAGTCGTTCTATGGCCTTCAACCACTGGACTGAGTAACTGGTGGGCTCTTATGTTGTTTGCGATACCAATTGGCTGCCATCTTCACTTTCAGCGACATGATGAGCGACTTTTTCATGTCTGAAGTTGCACTGTGTTTGACGTGTGGTTTGGACAGGTTGTATAAAAGGTGACGTAATGAATTACTTGTGGCACTTTTCAGGAATTGAGGCTTTACACTATAATTACAGAGTCGACAGCTACCTAAAAAAGAAGTGGGACCAAACATTTTCTTGTCAGTATTTGGCAGGATAACCAGGCTGCAAAACCTTCCTTTTAAAGACACCAATGTACATTTGCTCACATGTGTACATATAAATGTCCAGGCCTGAAAGGTGCAGACAAAGTTACATGGACAGCTGGCGTCTCTGGGCTGACAAAATTTTTGAACTGTAATCAGTGCTTTACTGAAATCTGTTAAGCCCACCCACATATTTTGTTCAGAAACGTCACAGTCGACTTGCATAAAAAATAAGTGCAAAGTTCGGCAGGGTTTTTATTTTTAGTAGCTGTAGCTGCTTTGAGCACACAGAGCAATATCCCAATGGAGCTGATACAGTACCTCATTTGTGCATTTGTTTATATACGTAGAAGGGTGGAATGTTAGTCCTTGCAGAGTGCAGGAGAGTCCAGATTTGTACAATTGTATGTATGCAGCAATGACTTTATAGAAAAGGTACCACAGCTCAATGACAAATTGCCGTTACAAATGAAAATATGTTCACTTGGTATTCATAACATTATATTGAGAATTTTTGTGGTTTTAGAAATTGCTAGCCATGATGAATTACGTGATATATCAATGTGTGGCTGATCCATTGAAAGAACAAAAATGTATAAATTATCAGCTGACTTGGCACTTGCCTACTGAGAACTGGTTACTTGCACAGAGGAAAACAATTCTAAAGTTAAACATGATTTCGGAACTCACCAGTGATGAATGAAACCAGGGTTGAGACATTTATTAATCTTACTTCCGAGTGGAAAACTTGTTGTGCAGCTTGGGAACACATTTTGTCAATATTTTCAAAGCACAAGCACCAGGAAATGCTTATGGCTTCAACTTATGCTAGTTATAGCATACTACAATTACGTGCCTGGCACAGGCCATGAACTTGGCAGCCGTGATGCCCGTTTTGCAATGGTTCTGTACAGGTGGAACACAGGTATATTCCACTCGTTGCACTGAAAACATTGGTTTTTGCACACAAGTTCTTTGTTGCAGCACAGCTTGCGGTGCTTCTTGTGAAATACGTTTGGGGTTCATATGCAAAGTTCTAGTGGGGGAAAATGTGCAAGGAGTAGCACGCTCGTAACAACTTGGCATAACTGCCAAAATCTGCTCCCGAGGGAATGCCTATACTTTCTTGTTTAAAGAGACTCCTCTCACTGCTTTTATTTACAACCAAAAAGTAGTGCGTCACGTGTGAAAGATGTCATGTAATTTGATGTTACATTATGTATCATACTTCTTGTGTCACAAACTATGACATACTTATTACATGGAAGTGTCACAGATCTGAACCTAACAAGTTGCTGTGATATGTTTGTGTGACCAGCAGCCACAGTGCACCACTTGCACTCGCGACCAATATATTAGTACATTGCATACTGGTTGCGCAGAAGTGCACAAATAATGCGCAATTCAACGTAACCTTATGTCTACTAGTTGTAGCTGTATTATATGATGCAGTTGTTCCATAGAAAGCATCGGAAATTAAAGCAACAACCTCACTGTAAAACATGCAAAGCTAAACTGCCATGACCAGACTACCTACTTGCGTAACTTCTGCAGCGTTGCTTGCCAAGTATGAAACAAAGTATAGTTGGAACTTGGTTGTCTAATGCAGCCGAGATCTGACATGAAGGCATGCTGGCTACATGCCCGTTCACACAGATGTCTGCTTGGTTCTTCATAAGAGAAGAGTTTGTTGCCATGATGTATGCACTAGTCTCATTTAGGCATTCCCTTAACGAGTGGACCATACTGTACAATCTCAACCTGGAATATACAGTGCACCCAGATTTCAGGCTACATGGTTGGTTTCTGAGGCAGTTGTCTGTCCTCAGATTGGTAGCTGTTTCTAAAAAGCAGTGCCAACTCCTTCTACCTCTCCCGTGCTGAAATTTTTGCTACGAGTCCCAAACTTCATCCTTCTGTCCACGTTCTTAGTCGTCTCTTGCTTGCTGGAATCAAAGGGAACGATTGTGCATCAATTCTGCCTGATCACTTGTAGTGGTCATTAACATGAATGCAACCCACTGTCAGTAATTGTAGCTTTTCTTTTAAAAATTTTTAATACTGAATACAGGGAACTCACACTTGAGTGAACTTCAAAGTACCCAAGAGTTCACTTAAATGAATATTCACTAGAATATGCAACAGTATAGGGCACAGCATACAGCGAGTCAAAAGCGTGAAATGCAATTTATGGAGTTATGTAGATCAATATATACGAAGTGCGTAACAGTTACGTTGCTGCCTATCTCATTCTGAAAAAAAAAAAAAAAATTTATTTGCACTGGTGTTTTTAAAGCGCAAGAAGTAACAAAGCTGTCCAGAGAGTCTGTTTTTGTGCACTTCCTCTGGCACAGCTTGTTGCTGAGACACGAAGTCTCGCAACTTTCCTAGGCATCTACAGCTTCAGGCTAGAGTTACAGCATTTGAATCTGCCTCTGCCATTGCATCTTCCTCATTGCACTCTTCTTCGGGACAAACACTGGAAACAATTTCATGATCTAATAGTTCACTGAGCTCACTGTCACTGTACCTAGTCTTCAAATGAAGTGTTGCTGTCAACATCCAGCTGGCGGCAGACCTCTTTCCACATCCCGGGGTTGAACATCTCATCGTACTGTTCCTCTTGTTTGCTTTCACCACACAGAGAGGAAAGGCCGGATTTATGCCAGCAGTTTCTAGTTGTAGCTGGTGTTACTGTCCAACAGGAGCCTCAAGTTCGTTCAACTGAAATATTCGCTATTCAGAAATTCGTTTAACTGAACGAATTTTGCATAGAATGAATAGGAAACCCACCAGAAATTTTCTAAAAGTTTGTTATTCTGAAATATTCGCTAAACCAGCATTCGTACAACTAGGAGTTTAGTGTATTATGAAGTTTATCTTTTATAACTGTGACAAACTTTATTGCAATAGCAATTATATGGACACTCGGGCGCATTTCTGCTGTCGCTGTGATGTTCCGTATAAAGTCCCAAGGGCGATAATAATATCATCCCCACACACCATATGCTGTATGTGTGAGTGAAAGCTGACAATGGTGGCTCAGTCTCGTGCGCGCAAGGGAGAAAGCGGGGAGGAAGTGCACCATCGTCCGTCGCGCGCAAGGCACTGGTGGGATGGGGGGGGGGGGGGGGGGGGGGGGCATTCTACTCCGGCCGCTGCTGCGTATGGCGCAGCACCCGCGAGCCCTATCTTGAAAGCGATCTGCGATGGGAACAGTCTATGCATCTAGACGCACCGAGGGCCGACAGCTTCGTGTATGCCGTGTCCTCATCGCTTTGTCCGCGTCGAAGCAAGAGTCAGCACGAAGGTCAATTCGCTCGCTCATGCTGCCGCACTTCCTCACTCCAGCATTTTGGTAGAGAGTTTCCGCGATCATCAAGTGAGACATGTTCATGTTTGCTTGTGCGCTTGTGACACAATTTAGTTAGTGAGCGAATGTTTATAAGTTTATACGACTGATCCTTACTTCGTATAGCTGTCTAATTTGCTATCACAATCGATGCTTTGCCTTTCGGGTGAAACTGCGACTTTTGTTGCACTGATGTTAATGGTGATGTAGTAAAAATAGTAGAGCTAACAAATTGGTCAGCCTGTTCACAGGTTTTCGGAATATTTGAAAAACCATTGCTTGAGAGTTTGGTCAGAAATCATTGCCCGAGGGTCGGCCTTTGAAAGTCCTGGCTTTTCTGCCACTAAATGGCAATTTATACTAGTAATAAATGCAATTATATTGTAACCATTTGCACACTCGTGCACAGGTAAATTTGTAATGCCAATAATGTAGCGATTTCTGGCAGCCCAGTGTGGGCATGCACTCTCATTCCCAGTGTTTGTCTTGAACCACGTAGACAATGCAAAAGAGATATTTATCACAATCATTACAGCTATATTTGCTGAAATATTTCTTTGTACATCACATTACTGTATTACATGATGTCTGTCACACTCCTCATGGTTATTACAAATACGTTTGATTACTTCAAAACTGCATGTACCATTTTACTTCAACTGCTTTGGCTTCAAAAGCAATAGAAAAACATGCTTCCAGAAACGCAAAAAAAAATTTTTTTAGAAAGCCACATTGTTTTAGTTATACTTATAACACTTACATTTTAGTGACAAGTGTTTGCACTTATAGGCACACGTTACATTTCTTTGTTGAAATCCACCATTCTACACTGATTGCTCCATCAACCACAGGATGACGATGATTTATTGGCATCCCCTTTGAAACTGGGCAGTGACATATAATCACCTAGCCAGCTCGAGAGCATGCCTTGTCATAATGGTGTGAAATCCCATATTCAAGGTTGTGCGAATTATGGTTCAAATCATACTTTAACCAGCTGCAAAAAAATTCACCAATGATTATGGTACTCCCTAATGCGAAATTTGAGCACAGCTCCGTACATGTTTTCATTTCGCGACGTATTGGCTGGTGCGGACAATTGGCACATTGCCAGCGGAGCGAAGTGCGGCGCAACTGCCTTGCTAATCTGGAGATTGGGGGCCAGCACGTGGGTGACGTGTGGGCGCGATTCACAGCAGCAGTCGCCGTCACCAGACCTCCCAGACGACGCGCACTACTCTGGCGCCATCTCGTAACTATTGTCGCCGCACTATGCTTTTGTCACGCTTTTGCCATACCCTCCTCTGTACTCTCCTTTCCGCTGCACTCAGCATTCGCTTTCATCTTTCGCCGTGCTCGTTTGCTCGGTTACGCTGACGCTCGCCGCAGGAACGGCCGCCTCAGAGCTGCACTCAAATATGTCCGTCAATTACGATACTCCTTAATGCGAAATTTGTGCGCAGCTGTCACGTGTTTTCATTTCATCTCGTACATGGGAGGGTCCGCGCAGTCAGAGGAGGCATTCCACACTGTTAACAGAAATACCCATCCAATAACAATTGATGGGCTCGAGGAGGCAAGCTAACATCGCGCCGGCGTGGCTGGCTTGTGGCCTCCGAGATTGCACCGATGCTAATGCGATCTTGGAGAACACGCGCAGCGTGCCGCAGGGAGAGGGAGAAGTGATTACGGCCCGAGTGTGGCCCCCCGAGATTGTGCCGGGGCGATCTCCGAGGCCAGGCCTAGCTGCGGCTGCCTGCGCATCGCAGTAAATGTGAATGCACTGATCTTTCACGCTGCCGTGCATCTCGCACAGCCAGGCACACCCAAGAGAGAGAGGTCAGTGGAGAAGTGTAGTAGTGAGCTGCTGCTATGCACGGCGGCGAGGAAGGCCAGTGTTGCTCGATGACGTATTCGATGTGGGGGTTTTGAGCGGCCACTGCGAACGAGTGCCAAACTCCGCGGGAAAACTATTTGGTGTGCAATAGTCTGGTATTATTTTTATTTTTTTCTGTAGACGAATCTGGTTCATTATATTCATTGGCAGGGCAATTTCACCTTGTTAAACTAGTTTTATATACATAGATCTCTATGGGGATTTCATTTACTTTGTTATAACGAGGTTCAAGTGTATTGCAAGCATTATTAACCATTACGTGCCAGATCACATGCCATAGTAGCCGCCTATGCTTTGTCACCCTGTGGTAACTGCAAGTACAAGTGCCAATTCTCACAAGATGACATCAGCAGTAGGAAAGTGTAAGGGCTTGGTAAAAGCACTAACGAGTCGGTGTGCCTAGATACGCATGCAAGCCAACGTCCATTGTTTGTGGAAGCCGATTTCCTTTTTTTCTGCTCTCGGCCACCTGCTTGTCTATGCATGCCTTGTGTACATCATGTGCCCCAGCGATGAGTGCTGTTAGGGTTGCAGTTTGAGCCTGGTTGTCTAAGCAAACCTTTCAACTTCCCATATAGAAATGGAATGAGGTGGGAGGGATGTGCATGAAGTGCAATTTCGATGCAGCTAGCATTCTCCTAAAGGATCACCTGTAGAAGTACCAGAAATAGTGGGGTACCCAGTTCCTTTCAACTGACAAACTGTTCCAGGAAACATGCTGAACAGTTATGACCCGCTGTTCAACATGTTTCCTGGAATAGTGCAGATTGCATAGAAGAAGAAATATATCCAGCATATAGCATGAAAATTAGATTAACATTTTAACAAAGGTCTTGGATCCGAGGAGTTCATTACTGGTTTTAGACAAGCAAAAACCTGAGCTGTTAATTTCTGCAGCATAATGGATTGAAAAACATTTATTATAAGGAAAGGGTTGTGGAAGCAGGTGGGTGGAGCCCCCTAGTCCAGGGCTCCACTAGCCTCAGCAGCCTGCCATACTTGATCAAGGAGGCCTCTTGGGGCCTCCTTCTCCCCGCTGCCGAGTCAGGTCTTCGTTCGGAATGCGAGGTGTATTAATTTTGGGTGACTTGAGCTCGAGTTGGCTGGCCTCGGCACCACGGGCAAGTGCCCATGTATGCGATGGGGTGGGCGTTCTAACTGTAGGAGCATAATGAACTTCACCCAGAAAACTGAAACTAAAGTATCACAGAACGCAAATGTGACAACTTTAGCATGCACCTTTGAGAGACAGGACTTGACATCTTACAGCCGTGCAAGCATGAATGAGCCGACGCTCACTTCCACAGTCTTGGTCACCCAAGGGCAAACTTTAAAACATGTGTTAGCTTGCCCTTAGCAGACTTATTTCATAGTGACCACAGAATTTTTGCTAATTTTAATACTATTCACAGGTTGGCAGGTGTGGGAATCTTTTCTGAAATTTCCTTTGTACTGCTAGAGCCTGCTACATACTAGTCACTTCGTACTTCCAATGTTTTGTAACATGCCATTGCTGTCAGTGTTTGCGTGCATGAAATCACGAGGGCTTGTGACTTGGCACTATGGTGATTGAATTGCTATGTTGTACTGCTTACAGAGTGAGACAGCAAATGAAGCTAACAAAAAGAAAGCAAAGGCACCTGCTGGAAAAGGTGGGAAGTTCAAGAGGGGCAAATGAAGCCATGGTACCACTTCCGAGACAAGTAACATGGACAACCACCACTAAAAACACATTTGACATTTAATTGTGCGTTTTCCTTCCTAGCTGCATGTTTTACCAGTTTTATTAACAGTCAGCAAGCAATGCATGCCGTATTCATGCAGAGCCAACAATAACGTGTGTCAAACAATGTTAAACAACATATGCCAGTAATGCAGGCTATTATGAGCTCTTGGAAATAAATATGAATCTGTCGGCTATCTAGTGTACATACTGATGCTTTAGTCACACTTTCTCCTCACATAGTAAAATCAAGAGCCTGGAAGCTCAGGCGTGTTTCCAACTGTCTTGTGTTGTTGCTGGGCTTTCCATTCACACCACGGGCAAGGATCCTGGGATTTCTCCTGGCATTCCCTGGAGATAACACCAACTTAAGTCATTGCAACAGAAAGAAAACAACTGAGGAACTTGCCTGTGATAAACAGCACCGCAGTCAGGACAGGTATGAGTGTCGCCTCCAAGTGGAAAAATAACTTCTTCACTGTTGCACAGCTTGCACAGATAGCCTCTTCCACGACATCCCTGTAGTCAACAGCACTTATTTAGAAATGCCTTTTCTTACTTTCAAGTTAGCAGCTGAACAAGAATACTATTACAGTGTGGCTACACACAAACAAACTAGAAGAGCATCAATTCTGAATGGTAACTGAGGCTCTGCTGACCATGGCAGTGCAAAGTGCAGCATTTATCAGAAACTGTGAATGAAACTTTTCCTTGGAAGACCCTGGAAGCAATGTACTTCTTACTGCTTTCAACAGTATGAATGCCAAAGAGGAAAAAAGATTGTTCACATGGCACTTCAAAAATGTGGTACTGCCAGGCACAAAATTTTGAAAGTCCATCTTATGCTTCGTGGCAAAGTGCTAGGCGTCATCTACTTCAACAGTGCAGGCAGCACACCAGAAT
The DNA here is from genome assembly GCF_023375885.2 of Dermacentor andersoni. Taxonomy (NCBI): domain Eukaryota; kingdom Metazoa; phylum Arthropoda; class Arachnida; order Ixodida; family Ixodidae; genus Dermacentor; species Dermacentor andersoni. The sequence goes on along the minus strand of NC_092814.1, from coordinate 89,974,230 downwards.
ACACTGTGTGTGTGATGCCATGGTGAAAATTTCTCACTAAAGTGGGGCTCAAAGTGCACACTAATTAGTGTACGTTTTTACCTGTTGCCTGTCGGGTAACTCAGCTACGCTTCAATGGAAGAAACCCAAATCAAACTTTCAATAGTTCAATAGTTCGCTTTCAATAGTTCGCTTAAAGTGTCTGGCAGAAGTAATGGCTATTGGTTGCACATCCAACACCAATGTGATGATGCAGGATTTTACACAGACGGTTCTAAAACAAGAGTACATGGCTGTCGGAACCGTAACGAAAAATTGGGAAAATAGCATTCGGATAAATCGTTGTGCTTCAGTTTTTACCACCGAAGTTTATGCGATATGGACGGCAGTTAAAAAAATTACCACCAACAAGCAGAAGAATGCTAACATTTATATCGATTCATTAAGTGCACTCGGAGCTCTAAACTCCGCGTGTGAACAATTGCTTGGCAATGTCCGAAACATGGTGGTTTATAATCAATATGGAAGAAACGTATGATTCTGTTGGGTCCCAAGCCATGTTGGGATACCAGGGAATGAAGCAGCAGATAGATACACATCCACGGCAGTGCACAGAGACTATCTGAGCGATTCGAAAGGCCCTGGCATCAAAGTGGCAACAAGAATGGCATTCTCGTGCAAATAACAAGTTACATGCAACAAAACCCCTGCTTGGCAAGTGAAACTCGTGCAGTCACCAGCAACACTTCTATAAGGTCATTCTGTCAACTTCGAATTGGGCACACACACCTTACACACTATTTTCTACTTCAAAAAGAAAACCCACCAACTTGCAAGAAGTGCCATGAACAGACTATAGTAATTCACATTATTATGACATGCCCACATATTAAAACTATGTGACTTTTACAGAATCTGTATAAATTGGCATGTACCTTTGTCCTGCCTCAATATTGCGAGATGATCTGCTAGTGCCTTTCACTGACTTGTTTAACTTCTTAGATGAAGCTGTTTTTTACACAGATTAAAGTAATGCAGCTTTCGCTACCTTAACATTTGATTTCTTAATATCTTGTGGCTGGCGCAGCATGGCCTTAGTTGCTTTTGTGCCATTAAACCCTGATAAACTAACCAACCAATGTGACTGAAGGGACACGAATGTGATCTTAACAGAATGTTAACAAATGTCTTCTCCCTACAAAGCAGACTAATATTGCTTCGGCAAAAAGATCTTGCTTTACTGTTTTTTCATGAGTCCAGGCACTGCCCCGGTGTTAAGGAAGCACATTTGTGATGAATGCTCAGGGTGAAACGTTGTTAATCACGCATGCTCAGTAATGGTATCTGTGCTGGGCCATCTTAAAATGCCAGCTGCATCACAATATTTACTTTTAAGACCATTATGGCTATACAGTGAAGAGATCACCACAACCTGTGCTGCATTGTGCTTTTTTTTTTTTACAGTATTCAGACAATATAAATTTTACCTACATTGTAAGAGGGGCATACCACAGCAGCAACACGATATGCACGAATGCCATAGCACTGCTCTACAAAATCATGTTCAGCTTTAAGTGCACCTATATTAAGGAAAACTCTTACTTCACAGTTTTTTGTGATGTGGTCAAGAAAGACCTGGTGCACCTGGGTTATATAGCCCAACAAGTTGCCATCATGCAGGTCAATAAGATCTTGCAGGGAGTATAACTCGCTTCCTTCAACAAAGTGTTGTCGCTTGTGTAACAGCAGCAGCAACTTTTGCTGTTGTGCTGCATGGCAAAGGGTCAGGTACTGCTTCATCCGCAAAATGTCCTCTCGCAGTTTCTGTAAGATGACCACAGAGGTATGTAACCACCGACAGCCCAGTCTTTACTCCAAGAGGCCATTGAAGGTACTGGCAAACCTACAGATTTAGCATGTTAAGACATTTGCTACACATTTTAATCACTATGAGATGTTAAGCGGAAGCTTTAGCTAGGGTCCTCCTATCTAAATATATGGGAAAGGAGAAATTATTTTTCTCTTCAACCACTGGTGAGGTTTGTTGCATTTCAAAGAAAAAGTTAAAATCTACTGACTGCCGGTTGCAAATTTTCAATTTAGATTGTCAATCCTTTAATAAAAATGGAGAAATATCACCAATTTTCAGAAAACAAAGCTATCAAGTTTCCAACTCCAATTCAGCAATGAAAAGTGATATCACAATTCTATAAGTTGCACCTAATAGTAGATCTAAAGCGGACAAAAGTGATATATTATACATGACTCTCAAACAGACCACTAATTTGTGTGTAAAACTTTTGCAAACCCCTTGTAAACAACGTAACAAATTCATGTAAGATATAAATTGACATATCAAATTTGTCCATTTTGGATGCTCTAATGAATGCAGTTTACAGAACTGCGATTTCTGTTTTAGGTGTGGAGCTACAAATTTGTAAACTTTGTGCTTCTATTTTTTCAAACTTGTCAATTTTTGAAAGTTCCATTAAAAGAATTCAGGCCCTAAATCTAAATTCCGCTTCCAACAGCCACAATAATTTAACTTTCTCTCTCAAATGCAACAAACTTTATTAAAATCGGCCCCATGGTTACCTAAGAAAAGCGTTCCTGCATTTTACATGTATTTGAATAAAAGGCATCGGAGTTGGGCCCGAGCTAAAGCTTCCTCTTAAATGGAGTCATTGCAGCAAAATTGTGAAACCAAGGTAAGGCAACATAGCTTATAGGTAGGGACAGCCATTTGCCATTTTAAACAGTAGCATCATGGCATGCTGAAAACTAAGGTGGGCTTGCTGTAACGCTTAGCTACAGCAGACAATCAAACCTAGACAAATTGTTTGGCTGATGGTATCTCCCAATACTACGTTGTCAGTCTATGCCTTGTGCTCCAAGCAATGATCAATACATCTTGTACCATGATTATACACCTTAATGCTTATTAAACTGCATACAAAACTGAACAGTCCATCCCGACAGTGTGAGCTTCAACAGGCTTGCTAGTTTATTAGTTATTGCGAAAGCGCAGAAAGGAAAACAATGGTGCTAATAAATAAAAAAATTATGGGGTTTTACGTGCCAAAACCACTTTCTGATTATGAGGCATGCCGTAGTGGAGGACTCCGGAAATTTTGACCACCTGGGGTTCTTTAACGTGCACCTAAATCTAAGTACACGGGTGTTTTTGCATTTCGCCCCCATCGAAATGCAGCCGCCGTGGCCGGGATTCGATCCCGTGCTGATAAATAACCTTTGCTTCTAAAATAATGAATATTTGAATGAATAATGAACAAAAACTTGCACTGCCATTGCTTCTCAATTTTTGTGCATTTGTCCTTTTGTGAATTAGTAACATGGTCGACTTGCATCAATTCAACTTTGATGGGACCGCTAGAATTGACCGAATTATCCAGTGAGTGAAATTATAAGAACAGGCAGAAGAGACGTCCAAGCACACCGTTACTTTGTTTAGCAGTATTTACCAGTTTATAACATACACCCAGTTTTTATAGGTTTGGAACAAGATGCGAGCATGATCGTGTAAATACTATTTATTCACTGCGAGCTGTTCTTTTGGCTTCAAAATTTGCCAAGAATAGGCATCTTTGGTAGGAGATAACATGTCTTTGATGCATTCATTGTCCTCTAGCATCGCCTAGACATATCCTGCAGCCATTGGAGCCCACATAAGTGGTTGGGCATGTGCATGCCTTGACCTTGAGGGTTTCTGCGGAAGTCATTTCACCAAAACCGCCACATCACATTAAGCCTAGCTGCTTGCTGTGCTGGCTGCCTAAGCAACCTAAGCCTAAGCCTAAGCCTAAGCCATATTTGCCTAAGCAAATATGGCTGCATACTGGGCTGATATGCAGCCATATTTGTACACACTCGCCTTGGAGCACACCCTTCCTCAGTACGCAGGGTACATCGCGCGCCAATATAAGCAGTGGTAAATGGCATTACAAAATGACCACTTTAGATTGCCTATCTAGATTTTGCAAGCTAACATTCAAATCCATTGGGTGCTAGTCAGGCAAACATATACGATTTGGTAAAAATGAGCTTGTACAGCAGATCTTTTCAAAGTGCCTGTTACACGGAACTTCTTTAGGGCAACTTCTCATGGCCATGTCAAAGTGCTCTGAAAGCAGTACAAATTTGTTAAGGACAAGCTGTATTTTGAAAAGCAGGCATTTAGTGCCGATTATCAGGCATCACTACACACAACTTCATCTTGTAAACCTTAGTCTCGTGCAATTTTTGCAGTGCAGCTGGAGTGCTCTCAAGCTATCAGTCAAAAATTACAGGCAATCTAAAGATTTTGATGTAATAGTTCTGTGAAAACCCGCAAGGTGGAGAGAAGTAAATAATTAAGGGGAAACGAGACATCCACCCAATCGTAGCAATTGCTACAAAGGAAACCCATACGGGTTCCTCGAAACAAAAGCCTCGCAGTTGAAGAAACATTCGTCCTGGTCCGGGACTCGAACCGGTTTTTTTTGTAGCAATTGCCATGACTGGGTGGATGGTGGATGTTTCATTTTCCCTTAATAAAGCAATTTCAAAATGTGACAGTGAACATACCTTGACATGTCGAAGGTCTTCAACAAATGTGAACAACATGGGATTGAGTTTGTCAATGTTGAGAACTGGCTTTTTGACCATGAGTCGAAGAAACTGCAGTGATGCTCGGCATACCTGATAGACCAGATGACATTTGTTACCTTCATACTTCTGTGAGATGTACAAGAGCACTTACTGCAATACAGTCAAACCCACTTATAACGATACCGGTTTTAACAATATATTGGTTATAACAATGAAAAGCTGCTGCACCGCCAACTTTTGTATGTTTTCCATGGTGAAATAACCCGCTTACTACAATGCCCCAATGCCGAATTATCGGTTATAACGATGAAGTTCGGCTGCTGGGTGTCCGAGCCGAAAGGTAGTGAAATGCGAAATCCTTGAAAAGAAAGAAAAAGAAGAGAAATTCAAGCCGCTGCATTATGGGCTGCTGCTCCGATAGACGCCGCGCACTCATTTTCCAGCCATCTCTGCGCGCCTCTCTTCCGTCCCCCTTCCACCCATCTGAACACGAATGGGCTGCGCCCATAGCTAGCTCTATGTTGCCCCACCCGCCGAAACATGAATGGACCACGCCAACTGCGCTGCTCATAGATTGCTTGCATGTAGCTCGCTGGCTCCTCAATCAGTGCAGTTCATGCAGTTCTGCAAAGAGCTTAATCGCTCGCGTTCGTCTTTGTTGGTTGCGTCAAAATTGTTCTTGGCCATGCGGTTTCTCAGCCTCGTTTGACCAGCAGTTGGTTTGACTCGCCGCTGAAAGGGAAGATGGCTGATCCGCCCACTGATCACCAGCAATGCATGACGTTGCCGGTGAAAAGAAAGTGCATGGCTATAGATTTGGAAACTAAGTGCTTCTAACCGATGAGGCGATCATCGCGAACATGCTTGCATCAGATAGCGACGACGGCAGCGATGATGTGGTAGGGCAGGCTGCCTCAACGTTGTGCTCACAGGAGGCACAGCAGGTGATTCAGGCCCTCTGGGTCTTCGTTTTTATGAGGAACTGGAGGGACTGAACCGGAGGGACTTCCGCTGCACTACGTGGAGCACCTGGATGCCTCAAAGAAGGATGTCGGCAAGCTTCGCATAAAGCATGCAAGGCTGACGGACATGAGGTTTTCTCGTGCAAGCCAGTGAGGAGTACATGGCGAGCTGCTTGTGGCGATCTCGCCTCAGCGTTTCTTCTGGATTTCTCAAGCCGACAGGCTGCCACGGCAGCCTTCTTGCAATTATTAAAAGGCCCCTTTTGGGGCCATCAAAGTGATGCCTCGATGGAGCTCGCATATCCCTTGCCACCCGTGACCCTTCTATTCAGTTGTTATAGCAGTGCCATTCTTTAACGCCGACAGCCGCGGCTTGTTACACGCGATTGGAGCACACAGGAAGCAGTTCATCCGGGTGCTGATTGTGTTCAGAACGACTGAACACAATCAGCACCCGGATGGAGGAAGGTGGTGGGGAGGGACACTGGCCTTCCCGCCATAGTTTTTTCACATCAGCTCTGCCATCCCCGTATTTCAATTCTTTAATGCAACCCGGTTATAACAATGATCGGTTATAACAATGGAAGTTTCGTGGCACTTGAATATTGTTATAAGTGGGTTTGACTGTATCACAGTACTGGGAGAGAAAAAAAAGAAAAGGAAAAGCCCTGCTTTCATTGTAGAATTACTACTAACAGCAAACATTTGAATCTTTAAAAGCAACAGGTGATACCAATATTAATAGCATCACCTGTTGCTCTCAAAAGCGTGATCTTTAAAACTTGAATTTAAAAATTATGAATTTGTGTACATAATCCTATAGTATGGCTGTAATTCATGCTAGTTAATTCAGAAAAGCCCCAATCGGGTTATAGACTTCTTGAATTTCCTGTCCATGTTTTCCCTACAGCAGTGGCTCACTGCCCACCAGTGCCACCATGCTGCTGTGACACCTGGCTTAAAGCATGTGCCAGTGGTCGCAAGGAGTGCCATATTAGCTGGTGCACGTGGTTGGAAGAAAAGCAGAGTAGGAGAGCTGTCATCACGACAATCCTGAAACTCGCTGCCGGTGTCATACATAATTGACAATACAGACGTCTTTGTGGACGCGGCTGACGTTGGGATGATCTGACGCTGTAAGCACGTCTCATGTAAGAATGGAAGCATAACATTGGTAGCAGTGAAAAAAAAAAAAAAAAATACATTGCTGGTGAAAAAGGTGCAGCAAAGTACAATAAAAATATCGTTTCTGGTGTTTCATAGGGTTGAGTGAGTGCAATTTGTGGCAGCTGGGTGCAAGAACATTAAAACTTCTCTTTTTGATGCTTTCCTTTAGTTTATGCCATCAAGTGATTAGGAAGAGTGGTTGATTTCCACGACACTGCACTTGTGTCTAGGCAGTTTTGTTCAGCTTCTATGTTTTTTTCTTTTCTTTTTTTTTTCTAGAAGATTTAATGAATAGCATAGGCAAATGACAGTACAAACGTCTGTACAGACGTGGCCACTGCTAGCTGGAATACAGGAGTCCGTGGCATTGCTTTGCAGTGTGCCACCACCAGTGCCTTATGAAGTCTTACGGTGCAGGCACAATCAATGCGATAGGCGGGGGGCCCGGTACGTCATCTGCTACAGTTCCTGCCAAAGTTTATGTGCCTGCATGCAGCGAGTGCGCACTCAAGAGCTGAGAGTGTGCACTATCGACATAATGCACGTGGTGAAGGGCAGGAACCATGGCAGATGGCACGCTGGGTGCTCCACCTATTGCTTTGCTTGCACATGCACTGCAAGACTTCACGAGGTGCGGACGAGCGATGCCACGGGCTCCCGTGTTGCCGCTAGCAGTGGCCACGCCTGTACATTTTGCACCGTCACTTGTGAATGCTTTCCTTAAATTAGATTTCAAGGTTTTACAAAGCAATACTATGATCTGATTATGAGGCGTGCCATAGTTTGGGAACTGCAGATTAATTTTCACAACCTGGAGTTCTTTAAGTCGATGATCGTTTTTGCATTTTGCCCCCTATCGAAATGCAGCTGTCACGGTCGGGATCAAACCTGCAACCTTAAGTTCAGCAGTAGCGACGCCATAGCCACTTGGCACAGCGGTGGGTGCTTTCTTTAGCATGCTATCAAGCTGACAGTATATTGATGACACCTGTTCTGCACTTCATGTTAGAATACTTTGCGTGTGTGAACACGCCCATCAGATTACTACTGACGAGGAGGTGTACTTTTACATTGATTCAGAGGAGTTTATGCGCAGCACAATACATGTCACGTGGGCTTTTCACTGGAAGCCAGAAAAACCAAAGTGGTAGAAATCACAGTGAACACAATGTTATATAAAATTTAATGCTCCCTTGCAATAAATAAATTACATTATGAAACTACTGGTTCATCGTCACAGAACGGCACAATTTGTACATTATAATGGGAATTGGGCAAAAGGTACAGAAGAATTTGATCATTGCAAATCTTCAGTCAACATTTCGCTTTCATAAGCTTATGTTAACCCTTTCAGTATCACCGAGGTGACTGTACATTTCCGCATTTCTGTCCCGCCATGACACTGACGTACCTGTACGTTCTCCAGTCACACATGCGCGGTTACATGAAGTCTGTGAGCTCCAAAGTAGTTTTGCCATATCTTCTGTATTTCTAGAAGCACATTTTCTCGTATATCTGGGTTTTCTCACTCTGGGTTTTTGTTAGCGCACTGCGGAATATGCCCCTTCATTGTGCTGTGTGGAAAAACCATACCCTCCCCCCTTAAGAGCCTGACACGGCGGCACTATTGCAGAAGCATGCATGTCAGAATGAAATTAGGCAGGAGGTTCAAAACGAAGATAGGAATGCGAGGACCATACTAAGAGTGGATTTGCCATTACCCGTGTCATTTTTTCTGTTCTGCATAAATGAGAATAAACCGTTTTGTTTCTTTTATATTATCGGAGGAAAAAAAATGCCACTGGGGTTCTTTACCTTAAAAAATCCTTGACAATGAAAGGGTTAATCTTATAATAAAGTTATTCCCAGGACCTTATAATCTAATTTATCCCCATAATGCAAAACAGTACACCAGACATAGTCACAGAAAGATCAGTTAACAAAGCATATTTTCTTGCAAAATGCAGTGTAATAACAATGTCATGTCGCGGAAATCCCAGAAATTCCCACAGCATAAACCTAACACATTTTTGCATGTACGTAAGGCTTCCATCTCCCACTCTCCTCTAGTTTTAAGTGCTATCCTGACACACATTTGCCAAAATGAACGAACTCGAAATGCTGCCACCCCTCTCCCGCACCACCTGATGGAAAAAATTGATTTACATGCGATCCTTACTGTTTGGAGCTACTGCCAGATACTCTTTATATCGTTTCACAGCAGTTGGAAAGTGTTTACCTGCTGTGCAAAATAAGAGTGTATGTGGGGGGGGACAATAACAAAATTGAATAGAGCTCCACTATGACACAAGGCTTTAATGCATTTCCTCAAGAGAAGCCCTACAGAGACTAGCTGTGTGCGAGCATATGAATATTAAGTATTGCTAAGAATAACTGCTCAGGAAACGTGTGTGCTGGAGAGCACCAGGGCTGCAATAATCTAATGATACTATGCCAATGCCATTTCCTTTCATGCTTTGTCCGTGGTGAGAGCAGCACTCCTCCAACATTATCAATGGGATTTGCTATTTGCTGGCCATGAACAGAGAATGATGAGAGCAGCATGGAATTGAGTTGAAGGGATCATTACATTATACCAACCCAGTGCATGTTTTACTGCACCAAACACCTCTCACTTGCGCAGAAGCTTGCCTGTCAGATGCACGTGGCCCCACCTGTTGGGCCCCTTTAAGCAAACAAGGAAAATTGTTTCAACACCAAGAGTGGTGAAGAATGGAGCCGGCTCATTTTTAGCAAAAATGTGAGGCTTCTTTCATGTACAGATATTGGACAGGTTCACCTTGCGTGGCTCGAAGTCCCAGTTGTGGAGAACACGAGCAGGCACCACAGAGTAGCTGTTCCAATGGCAGAGTGAGCAGTAATAACGGCCTGTATATTCGCAGCGCCGTGGTTGCCCTTGCTCTGCCAGGGAGCGAAGGGCAGCAGGCATGAGTGCACTTGCGGCCTCACCCAGCACCACAAACCCTGCCACCCAGCGGCCAGAGAGGGACACTTGGTCAGGACAACACACAACCAGACAGATGAGACAAGCAAAGCAGACATGCATACCATAGTGCACACACACGCACACACACACAAAGATGCAGCAAGCTCATACGGGGCTAGAAATCTGCAAGCAAATGCAAGAAACTGGACAGCATTAAGCTGGTATCATGCCACATGCTTGGGAGTCAATCTGTTTTGGTATTGAGTAAGGGGGTTATGCACAAGAAAATGCAGTCAAGATAAACACACAAGAGAAAAACACAGGGTAATTTTTGAACTTCTGGTTTCAGCTACTGAAATAAATTGCCTAACCTAACTGCTGTAATACCACCTTTGCAGTCTGTGAAGAGTTTATAAAATTACTTTGCGAGTGACAATATCTTGTCATGCTTTAGACGACCCTGGTAGCATACATTTTGCTCCAAGGCCTGGAAAAGGATAAACACTATCCCATGACAGTTATATCAGGGTCTTAGTGCAACGGAAGGTTTACAAGGCCACAATACATGATCCAATGAAAAGTGTAGTCGTACTTGCAGTGGCCCCAAATTTTTTTTACAAAAGCTGTACACGCCAATTAGTGTTCGGCCAATATCACCACATGCATCCTATTTGACAAGGTCATAGTCCATTTTTGCTTGTACGAAATGAGTCGTTCCTGTCGCCTCACCTCGGCTCACTGGCTTTAGTTGTGAAAAACCAAAGGAAGTTATATTTAGCCATTTGGTGTATGTTTAAGCTTTGCAATGGTGACCTGAAAATCATGATATAACTGTCATCATTATTTCCCAAAATAAAACCCACCTACACCTAGAAAGCAGGAGCCAATGCAAAATTGAGCATAGTGCACAGGCATCTTCCTATAGTGCACAGGCATCTTCCTAGGGCCCATAGTAGAAATGCACGAAAAAAGAACAGGGACAATTTGCTAGAATACATTTACTCTGAGACAAATTTACACCAATGTAAATTTACAGTAACGTGCCTCTTGAAAGCACTGTCAGCAGGTGCATCGTCCTGCAAAGTGAAAATGTCTTTCTAGAGCTCTCATGCTTTTCTCTTAGCATGTGGACATGGGCTTGCACGCAGTGCACCCACCTAGCGATGGTCACTCAGAATCCAACACTCATCCACATTTCACAAGGCCAAAGCGGCAAGCAGGGTTTGTTGACTCATCGACATGGTGCAGAAAAAGCTCCAGAGAGTCAGATTACCAACAGAAGCATGTTTATTAAACCAGAGGTACACCATAGCATGACCGACGGTTTACGGGCCTGTCAACGCTCTTGCAAGACTGATCAACTACAAATAGCTGCTGTGCTAATAAGCTCACAAAGAAGATTGGAGAAAAGGTTCCTTGGCTAACTCATAGCAGGCCATGTATGCTACAGCAGTGATTGCGGGTCACTTCTTTGATTACAGCTATATTTTGCTGAAAGTGATCAAGCACTGCACAAGGTTACGATAACAGCGCTAAAAAATTTCCAAAATAGTTTTACTTGTTTACTCCATACCATATATTACCAGCATTAAAACTGAACTATGGGCAATCACATCGCTGCATGTTTCTGTGCCATCAGCTGTTAAATAAATTTGGGCAATAAATCTGTGCCCTCTGCTGTTCAAAAACAGTTTTGTGGGTTGATGCTCTTGGACCTTGTAACAAATTTGGCTTGAAATTCCCTGCTAGAATTTTTCACAGCACTTTTATATATGTTCAAAAAGAACAAATCATATCCAAATTTTGATGGGATCGTATCACACAATAGGTTGGATCAAGTACATTCTAGCACCCCAACTGAAAACACTAACAGAACAATTCTCTATGGAGTCAGTTCAAAACCATCATAACACAGCCCATTCCAGTGGCTTTCCAAGATTCTTGTACAAGTAGGCGTGTTACAATTTGGTAACACAGCAAGTTTATACTACACACCTAAGTGGTATGAAGCATACAGAAGCATCACTTTTCTTAAAAAAATATATATATTCTGGTGTTTTACGTGCCAAAACCACAATTTGATCATGAGGCACGCCGTAATAGGAGACTCCAGAAATTTGGAACGCCTAGGGTTCTTTAACGTGCATCTAAATCTAAGTACACGGGTGTTTTTGCATTTCGCCCCCATTGAAATGCAGCCACCGTGGCCGGTATTTGATCCCGCGACCTCATGCTTCTCAGCCTAACACCATAGCCACTAAGCAAACACGGCGGGTATCACTTTTCTTATAGATGCAAGACGTTTATAACATAGCCAGGGATTTTCCATTGTACCGGGACACCTTGTATCATATTTGTTGAATGGGGGGGAAATGGACTGTTTTATCACAATGTCTATTGCTGTGAAGATATGTTGCTGGCCCTTCGGGCCTTTAACAGGCAATGACAAGCACGTGGGGCACATTTCAAGTACCGACATTTTTTGCAGGGAATAATGTGGGCAAAATAGTATATGAGCAAAGAGCAGCAGGTGGATGAAAACAGAGACAGAATGGAAGTTGAGAAGTAGCAGATCAGTGTGGTGATGTGCGAGACACACAGCTGATAGCAGCTGATAGAAGTTTTGCAGACTGCCAATGAGAATAGTGCACAGTGAAAGCTGACAGTGGCAATGCATACTGCACTAATACTCTTTGACTAAGCAGAAAGACCTTGTAATTTTGTGCTCAACGATGTCTCTGACTGCATCATGGCTGTCACCTCTATGTTGTGCAGGAGAAAGACATGAGGGCACTGTATGAAACAAATGTAGCTGGAAGAGGGTCTGTTGCCCTGTGGTTATTAGAGGAATCTTGCTTTTATTATTACTGTGTATACAAGCTTTGTCAGAAAGTTCCAGGACTGAGCTTGTAAAAAACCATTTACTTAACTTACAAACTAATGAACTTGTGAACTAATGAACTAATGTCATGTGAAAGTAGTCCCCTCAAATATAAATGCACAACTGCCACCATTTCTGGAAGTCTTGGAAACAAGTATAGAAAACTTCATCCAGTGTGCTCCCCGGCACATTAATCACAGCAATTTGGATTGCTGCCTTAGCTTCGTAACACTTCCTTTTCAGTGGCAATTTCACACGGGAAAACAAGATGAAATCACATGGCAACAGGTTAGGTGAATATGGAGATGTGGTAGAGCAGAAATATGGGTCTTCAGACCGATATTTTCGGATTGATGCAGTAGTGTGGGGCCTCCCATTGATGTACAATAAAACCACATCCAGATGATGACAAATCAGGATAGTGCCACCGAATTTCTAGGTGCAAGCATTTCAGCATATCATATTTCAGATATTTGCTGAACCATGTTCCATGTCTTACTAGGAATTTTCTTCCAGCTTAATACAGAAATCAATGTTAACTTCATGTCAAATGGGAACAAGTGGCTCAAAACTACAAGGACAGGATGTCACTCTGTTGGCACACACCCTTTCACTATGTGTTCCTGTCATTGTTTTGTGCCACTTGTTCCCCAGTTGAATTCAAAAACCGGCTAGCCCAAAACAAAATTCTGCTTAATGTTAACTCTCTGCTTGAAATTTGTCTTCATTATGTCACTCATGTAACATTCAACCAAATACCCCAATGAGCCAAACATGCTCTCAAGACAGCTCTGCAGCCTAGCAAGTTTGCATGGAAGCCCTTTAAAGCTATGTCTACTCTGAGCACACAAAGTGACTGGATAGCATCCATTTATTGAGTTTAAAAAATCACTGAAAAAGTAATAAAAAAACAGCCCTGGAACTTTTCTGACAAAGGGTGTGTGCATGTGCGCAAATATAGATGACTTGTATATACTGTATTTTTCCGTGTATAACCTGCCACCATGTATAACCTGCAGCCCCAATTACAAGAGCCCGGAAAGAAAAAAGTGTGACCACCGCATGTTCATGCCTCGCTGAAAAGCAGTAACTTGCCGTCCCAATGGGAAAAAAGTTGGTATGTTGCCATACAGGCACTGCATTTCTTTTGAAGTGTACATTTGAAGTGTACAACAACTAATATGGCAGTTGTACGGTGAAAGTTACATTACCAGCAGTAGCATAGTGCCACATAGGATTAATTGTTTCCCTTGAGTTCTCCATTACTTTTAAACACTGATCTAAGGAGAACAATGCCTGTGGAATTATGGGCATCAGTGATCTCTCAGCGATGGTTAGCCAAGTTGTTTAGGCTTCTTCAGACCAATGGTTTAAGTATTTACCTTCGAAATGCACAATAACTTGCTTGAACATAGTTCTACAAAAGACAGCAGCTGCAAACACCACGCAAAGCAAATTAGACACACAAAGAAAAGACCACTGCACCTACAGCTCTTCAAACTTTGTTAAAAAAGCTCTGTGCTAATGTTGACTAGTTATTCAGAAACAAATTTTCATACAGATGCAGTCACAGCCAAAAGCAGTGTAGACACGCTGGGTGGCATGCTAAACAAAGAATTGGATACCACTTACGAGGGAAAACATTCTGGCCACACTCGGCACATCGATAGCCTTGGGCCGATAACCCCTGCTCAGGGCAGATTTCTAACACAAATTCACTCTTCTCCTGCACCTGAAAAATTAAACATTTTTTCTAGTCCCACAAGTCTGCAGTGTTGAAACAACCACAGTACCAAATATCTGTGTGCTAACGAAAGCTGCGCTTGGTGCTGAAGCAGTATAGTTCTAGAAGAGTTGACTGTTGGGCTAGTTTGTCGTCCATATTTGAAGTAGTAACTTAGCGCGAATAAAACCACGGAAACAAGAAAGACAAACAAGGACAAGCGCTTGTCCTTGTCCGTCTTTCTTGTTTCCGTGGTTTTATTCGCGCTAAGTTACTACTTATAATACAGCATAGTTCACACATGTCTGCCATTGGCATTTGTGTAAAATTACAGTGAAATTAAATCTGTGATGCCTGTTCAGACCATCTAACAAATGGTTATCCCTTTCACTACTAATAAACAGTGTCAGGTACAATGTGCAACCAGCATAATATAGAAATTGTCAGAAGGATGCCAGTGTGGATTTTTATACCCTTTATGACCAAACATACAAGTTCAATGTAACAAAATGACTGTCCTGCAATCAGCTATTCTGTTTTAAAATATTGGCATGTGTGTAGTATAAGTACTACACACATGCCAACCCATGTTTAGCATGCACGAACACACTAGAACTATCAACACTGCATAAAATGGCACTACATTGTGGAAGCTTAAGTACCTACATGCAAGCAGCAGCACTATTCCTGCTACACATGTCAAGTAAAATTAACAGCTCTCCCATCACATTAATACCACAAAAAATAAAAAGAACCCACATAGAATGTGTAAAAGAGGGAGAGGACAGTATGTTAACTAAAATAATGCAATGTATCCTCTAGTAGCATTTTGCACAGCTTTCAGAAGGATCATGTCACACTGAGGTACTACGCACACTGGACACTATTGTGCTCCCACAGCATACGCTGCTCACCTGATCTTTCTTCCTCCGCTGAGAGTACCCAGCTCTTATTAACATATTTAACTAATTTTAAATGCCTATAGTGGCTCACAGAAGGATTCAACTATACCTGTGCAAAGTTTCAGCTAGAAGTCTTTATTACTCTGCTTATAGCGAGTCTAAATAAATTTCACTTCTTTGTAAGGCATTTTAGCAGGCACTGCAGTATTCTGTCTCTTTCTTGTACACCTGGCTACATGCAATTTTCCCTAAACGTGCTCTGTGATGTCCCCACATTCCTGGCACTGAAAAATCATGCGAAATGACAGAAGGCAATATACTGGCAATGTACACAAATTTCAATTACTGGAAAACCCCCAGTCACGAAAAACAAAATTGGGAATATCTTAGGCCGCTGCATATTCTCACAGCAGTATGGCATAAAAATTTATAGTTTCTTAGGCGATGCACTCAACAATGGCTACATTCAAAGAGCATTTATACAGACCATAATTCACTGTATCACTGAGTTTTACAGTAGAAATGATGCAGAGCATCATAATCTTCCTCCAGTTATAGCACAATATCTTTAAATTGTATTATCAAGTGGTCTCATAAAAACATTTTGTTCGATAAAGGTCAACACAAAGCAAATCAAATTACCTATTTCAAACCTTCACATGAGGCAGTAGTTCCATCAATCCTCATTTCAAAAGACAGCTCTATATAAAAGGTGTCCCAGCTAACTTTAGCCACAGTTTAAAAATATGCAAATGCCACGTGGCCACTCAAGGCACTTTACGTGTATTCGCGGGCTTCTTTCACGCTCAAAAAAACACTTTTATGTAGCTTGTATAGAGCAACAGAAAGCTGTACCGGGAGTTTTTCATGTTGTTCTACAATTTTCTCCTTAAAACTTTTCATCTAATTATAATATTTGAGCAGTTTATTAATTAATTATGACTAATTATCAAATTAGGCAGAATGAAAAAAACAATTTGAGTATCTCCAAGCGACGGCGAGCAACATTACCTTTGTTCTGTCCAGCTACGTGACATTTGCATATTTTAAAGCTCTTGCTAAAGTTAGCTGGGACACTGCATATATACAGTTTCAACACGATTGTTACAATGTGTCATCTCCCACATTTCAATGCCTTAATATTTGTAAAGGTGGTATTAAAATGTCTTGCTGCACACATACCCGTACATAAGCACATTTCCTTGTGATGCTGTTCAGACACTTGTTATGGCATTTGAAATTGCAGTCTACAAGAAAAGAAAAAGAAAATGTTTTTCTTTTTTTCCAGAATACCACATTGCATGTAAAGCGCAAAGCTGCACCAAGATACAGCAAAGTGAACAATGCAAGAGGCCACTATGTTAACATTTTATTTCACTGTATAATGTATACTAGTCACCATTCACGGGGCTTTACATCCCACCCAGAGCAGCAGCTGTGCTTTTAGGGGGTGCTGGATTATTTTTACCTCCTGGAGTTCCCAAAATTGCACTGAACGATCAGTGCATGAGTATTTTTGTATTTTATCCCTACAGGAATATGGCCAATGCACTTTTGCCATCATCTGGTGTTTTTACAATCGGTGACTAAACACATTTTTCCAAATAAGAATGTCGCATTCATTGCCTGAAGTGATCAACAGTAGGCATGCTAAAGAACCCCAGGTGGTCAAAATTTCCGGAGTCTTCCACTACGGCGTGCCTCATAATCAGAAAGTGGTTTTGGCACATAAAACCCCGTAAACCCGTAAGCCCCTGTGCTTTTAGGGGGTGCTGGATTATTTTTACCTCCTGGAGTTCCCAAAATTGCACTGAACGATCAGTGCATGAGTATTTTTGTATTTTATCCCTACAGGAATATGGCCAATGCACTTTTGCCATCATCTGGTGTTTTTACAATCGGTGACTAAACACATTTTTCCAAATAAGAATGTCGCATTCATTGCCTGAAGTGATCAACAGTAGGCATGCTAAAGAACCCCAGGTGGTCAAAATTTCCGGAGTCTTCCACTACGGCGTGCCTCATAATCAGAAAGTGGTTTTGGCACATAAAACCCCGTAATTTAATTTTGATCAACAGTAGAAGAAGGAATCTTGCAAGCCATATTTTGCTAACTTACTAAAATACCCAATTTAATTTAATTTTATTTATCTTCACTCGTTTCATTTTTGTTACTCTCTTTTCTCTCTCCTTCACCTTTTAATAGTATGTGCATTCATGCTCTTTGCTTCCATTGTACAGCTATATGCTTAACCGAACACATACTGACAGAAATAAGTTTCTTTGACCTGCTTTTTTCCTTTCTTTCTTTTTTTTCTTTCACAAGATCTAAAACATTTATCTGCACAGTTCCTGCTTTCTGGAAAATCTGGGCACACAGCATTAGCAAAGTCTACTTATATAAACATAGAACCTTTTTCCATTTTTGCTATTCCTACTTCTTGGAAGAACCCAACAGCAGTACTTACACCTGTTCCCCGGTCTATAAACCTCTCCAACCCCACTATGGGGTTGGGAGGGAGGGGTTGCACTATGCATAAATAAAAATGCTGCTAAGAAAAGCTGAGGCCCTAATGAAGACAAGTCAAAATGTTGGCTCCAGTGACATCCCTTGTTTGACCACTACTGACCCCTTGATCTCCCTCTTCCCGTAAACTTCTCTCATTCACGTACATTACATGCAGCTTAAAACACAACTGCCTTTACAGTACATTACAAATACAGTCGAGCTCAGTTCTTATCGCAATTTTTTGCTTACTATAAGCAAAATTTGATAAACAAGAAACTTTGGCAAAATATCCATGGGGAATGGAGCCTTTCATTTATTATGAACTGGGGTGTGATCAGAGATCATTGTTCGAAACGTGCGTTCAGTCTGCATTGTTTCACCTCACGCAATTGGCCTAGGTCGC
Source organism: Dermacentor andersoni (assembly GCF_023375885.2). NCBI lineage: Eukaryota > Metazoa > Arthropoda > Arachnida > Ixodida > Ixodidae > Dermacentor > Dermacentor andersoni. The sequence continues at coordinate 89,956,149 of NC_092814.1, read as the reverse complement.
ACCGACAGGTGCAGCTGACGACATCAGCGTGGCCTAGGCCAGTCGCGCGAGGTGAAACTGAACACAAACTGAATGTGCGTTTCAAAGAATAATCTCCGATTGCGTCCCAGGTCACTGTGCTTGTTTGGTTAAAATGTATGGAAGGAACAGAAGCAGTGGCATTACATCCAGCCAACACATATAGCAATGTATGCATGGAAAGCCTAGCAAATGTCACCTGGAAGCCAGCGAGAGGGAAATATTCACAGGAAGGCATTAGCAGCAATAATTAGGTCCATTTCAAACTTCCATACGCATCAATTTAAATGCCAAGCATTCCAGCAGCAAGTGTCTTCACAGAGACCATGCGGTCATCCCGTACATGAACTTTTTCTTCACTTTGGAATTTCTGCAGGCTTTCGCACAGCGTTGGGTCCTTTTTGCTGTCACTAATCCATGGGTTTGCAGTTAGTGTTGGCTTAACATCACCGAGAAGAGTAACACCAGATTCACAGTATCCATGGGAGCCTCGGCTCAAAACCAAAAGCATAGACTTCATAAAGTTATACAATGTTCTGTATTTGAGTGGGAACAACGTGCTGCACTGTCTTCTCATGCTAGCTGAAACATAGTGAACATGTGCATGACTAGACAAATGTGATGAATCACTGGGTCTGCATTATTCAAACAGATCTTACTGATTTTTGGCAAGACATATCCTGCAAGTTATATTCAAGGATCAATTACTGATCTGTGCTTTTTTGACTCCTTTCAAATTGTTTAGAGGGCAAGTTTGATTAATATGAGCTTGGCTTATAGTGCATACTTTAAGCACTTAATGAGTATTCCTTTACGTAATTTGGGTACAGAACTGTGTACAGAACTTGAAATATGTGTAGTGCATGTTGTTTAACAGGCAGACTCACTTTTGCATTGGTAGAAGCCATACAGCACACCCCAGATGCTACCACAGCACTTTTCACAATATTGCTGAGCACGTTCATATGTACGTGGCTCAAACTGGTGCTCCATAACAACTTTAATGTCTTCTGCTTTCTCCTCAGGTGGCCCATCCTGAATTTACAAAAACAAAGAAAAAGCATGTACAAGTGTGCCTTCAGGTATGCTGATATCACAAAGAAAAGGCTCTTTGGTGCTTTATGCACCCAACAAAACAGAACAACAAAACACAGGATTTACCAAACAAAAAGGTATCCACCTTAATCTCTTGCAGTTTTTGTCTAAGCTGAACTAGTCTGATAACCAACGTCTTGCGCCTTTCAGAGTTCTCCTCAGAGTCAAGAATCATCTCCTTGCAATGCTCTATGGCTGTTTCTAGATCTTCGATGGTAGAAAACCTAAGCAGCCCCTAAAAACAAAGCAAACAAAAATAAAGAGACGCAAGTCTGGGAATTCAATGTATAGGCCCCGCCCTCGACCAACTCTGAATGTAAACAAAGGCTAAAATGCAACCATGCAGCCGATTAGCACAATAAGATCGAAACTTGCCTCGGGGCTCGAAGAGAAGTGCTCCTCAGAAAGACCAAGTTCTGTATCAATTAATTTCATATCTACAAACAGACATAAAAACGCATAAAAAGTCAATTCACGTGATACTCCCAAATGGGTATTAACTTCAGCGACGAATGACTGCGAGGAATCTTACCATCTGCAGAGCAAGACTTCGAGCTGTGAGGCAGGCAGTCTCTTGGCACTTGACTGCCCACCAATCGTGCATTTACAGTATTGTACAGTTGACCTGCAGTTGACTTTACCGCGTCTATAAGGCCGACGTTCATTTTGGACAGAAGCATGCAGGTTCTACAGTGAAACACAAGATGTCCTAAGCATGACGTTTTACAACCAAGAGATAATCAGTAATGTCGTCAGCGGCCAGCTGTCTGGTTCTAACGTAATGTGTCGTCAGCGAAACATACGAAACATATTCCCACAGTTCACAGAATCCCTCAGTTTGGCACAGCACTACGACAACCACGGGACCACTGCACGTCCTTGTTCCTTCTCTCTAAAGGAAGCGGATGTTGCCCAGCTTGCAGTGCATTATGACGTAAAGATATCGAAGTAAAAATTCGAGGTCATTTTTTTTTCTGTTTTCACTTGCTCAGAAGGCTCGCGTACTTTCCTACGCCGTAGTCACAGCTGCTAGTTGCGAGAACCACGGCCGCCACGGCACCGAAGACCGAGACGTCTTCTATTTTCGGCTCGTAGGTGGCAGGAGCATCGTGTGGCATACTTCCCCTCCCACTTCTCCCCTCGGGACATCATCCTTGTGTTGATCTTGAAACGTTATGCCAGTGGTGCTGGTGTGTGACTGCGGCCCTTCTGCTCAAGCTCATTGCTATTGGCCTGTGTGTTTTGTCGCGTGAAATAGTCATGTTTCCCGTTAGTGTGACCACGGCACTCTTTTCGTTAACAAATTGTCTACCAACACAGTCATAATCGGAGCCTATTGGGAGCCTTGAAGGTGCCAGCAAATAGAGAGGTAAACGTTTCTCCCCGTGGCTGATCAGTGCGATAACTCTTGACGACTGGTTGTGAACGGTGCTTACTTTAATTTGAACTCTCACCAAACTTCATTGCTGCGCACGACGGCTGCTTGCACTATTTGCACACTAGAATATGTCCTTACGCATTGATCTGTCGCATCTCGCATTAGAATCTATGTTGTTTCACGTAGCCTTTGCTTGCTTACTTACCTGCAGGTTTCATTTGTCCGTATAATTTTTCATCAGGGGTGTCCTGCATGCATAAGACTGCGATGAAGCGCTCAGCTTCTCATCCTCTGCAGTAGTCGCAGGCGTAGTAGTGGGCGTTGGTGATGGGATTTCTGTTCTGCTGTTGTGCTTGTAATGTGTCACGCTTCTAATTCTCCTGCTTAAACTGTGCCTTCTTACCCTTAGAGCACCGTGGGAGCTGGTTGGCGTCCCTGACGCTTGTTCTCTCTTTTGCATGGCATGGTGATTGCATGGCTTGCTACCATCAGCTTGGGTTGTATTGCTGCGGAAGTAAGAGCCATGAGCCTCTTCAGTCCCAGGTACAGCCAGGCGCTGATGTTTGCACTCGTAGGGCTTGTTTTGCTGTTTCATCATAACAGAGCTATTGAACAGCTGATTCTTCGGAGTAGAAATTGTTTCCACCATTGCTTATGGTTCAATTTAATTTCATGCAAGCCCATCTATTTAAGTGAGTTTGGTTTGTATTCGTCTAGCTTGAGTGTTATTACTGCTGGCTGTTGTCATAACCTTTCATGTCCTATATTTCCTTGGATATGTCTTTGCTTGTGCATGTCAAGCTGCAGTTTCTTAGCTCACTGTTGAAACTGTGTGCCATGTAGTGTGTTCTAAGTTTACTGTGTACTATGTACTGTCTACAAAGTTTAGGGCCTGCGTGGCCTGGAGTCCTGATATTTACCATTAAATTATCAAAAAGGTTACCAATGGCAGTTTCAGAAATTTGGTTTAAAGTTTAAGGCTGACCAACTTGTATTTTAACTTCGGACACTGGTGGCACCAAGTGTTAGTCACCAAATGACAACAGCACCGGAAAAAAAATTTTATCGTCCGCTTCATCCTTGTGAGCCCCGTCTTCAAGAATCAATGACGCAAGAATCATCGGATGCCTGGGCAGTGAAGAAATGATGAGATACGAGCTGAAAGAAATTCCTTTGGTGATCAAGAAGGGTCTTTTGCATTGTAAAGCTCTGTGCTTTATGCAATGTGCTAACCTTTTTTGTTATTTGGAAAGCTGTAATCTTGGTCATCATATCTTCAAGATGTGGTGCTCAAAGTGTTTGCATTTGTCTTTTATTTGAGCTTGTTACATCTTTTAAGTGTGATGCTCAAGGTGTTTGCATGTGTGTCTAACTTTGGAAGCAGACTTACCACCTCGCTACATTCGTGTCCCTTTCTTCACTTTTAATACCGATGTCAGACATGCACTTTCCATCGCCATTGAGCCTAATCTGGATTGAGTGCGATGTGGATGTAGTGCTACTACATGGTAACTTTTGATTTTCATTGCTCAAGCCGGATCAAATCAATCGTAATCCATGCATCGTAATATAGGTTCTTGATTGTGATCATAGGCTGATGTCTGCACTACAATTTTACCTGCATATTAGGCAGATTTCTCAACTGCTTTAGATGCATTTAGTGACATCTGGTGTGTTAGAGCTCACCCACCTTGATATGGGACAATGTAGCAACAATCATTCTTGATCACATCTGAAAAATTCGATCCCATTTGGGCTCAGTGGTCGTCTGACACCAGTTAAAAAAAAAAAAGAAGATCACAAAGTTGGCTTCTGTGCTCATCGCACAATTTGGGTATTGTCATTGCATATTTTTGTGAGGTTATGGAAATATTTGCAACCTTGAATACAAATAAAGTACATATTGTTATTTTACTTCTATTAAAGAATTTAATATTTGCTAGTCTTTGTATACATAGACAAATATAAAGGCATATGATGAGCCTTGGGGCTTGCATGATACCGAGGTATACAGGTGATTTCTATATGCTGGCTGCTTCAAACACCCAAAATTAGTAAAACTTGACTGTAAGTGCTAAGCTATTTGTGCAGCCTCTTTTCCTAGTGAATGCTTTCTACTGAAGCAGCCATTGCTGCACACAGGTTGTGGTGGCCAAGTGAGCAGTTTGATCGATCTAGAGGTGTGTGAAGTGTTTGGTGGACATAGGGGAGAAACGAAGGGGATAGGCAAGTCATTGTTCCCCAGCACAGTCAAACCTTAGTGGGCATAATTTGGCTAGAGCTGTCTCAGTTGTAGAAAAGAATATTTCACAGAGTTGTCACACAGTTTCACTGGAATATACATATGCATGATGTGTGCTGTTGGTTGCTGGATGCAAATTAGAACTTTTATATCAAATTAGCATTAAGCCGGCTGGTTAACAAGTGAAGAATATGCTGTTATTCTACTCTGCAGTCATGTCACCTCCCTAATTTTAAATGAATTTTAACTGTGGTAAGCACATTTACAGACATGTTTCAGCCAGCATTGTGTTGCTGTGACCTTTTTAACCTTCATGATGCCAATATTAAGCGCTTAAATGCTGTATGTATATAATCCACACATTCATGCTGAATGGTACACTGGTGTGAAACATTCTTTACTTTGTTTTTCACTTTGACTTGTTGAAAAATATGCATCACTCGCACTGTTCAAAGCATATAACATGTAATGTTGTACTATTGTCAGTGCAAGGTCAAAAATGCAGGAGGGGCTCTCTCTAGGAAAAGTGTGATGTACCTGCACCCGGCCTCTCCGTGCTTCAAGAAATAGATTCCACGCGCACAAAGAGCAGGTGCCTCAGTTGTTCAGGTAGCAACAAGGAGCATGTCATAGTTATGCACCACATTCATGAACAGCCAAAACCACTAGATGGAGGCATGAAGAAGACTGCATACAGCACCAGCAAGTAATTCTAAAATAGATTGGGAGGGAGATTTCACTAACCTCCTTTACCTCCCCCCCCCCCATCTTCAAACCCCACTGGTATGGGTGAATGGCCTGTTTAATTGCTCACAGACATGAGTATCGTTTGTGTGTAGTTGACAAACAAAAAGCTCCCCCAGCAGGGTGAGGGTTTCACAATTGGCCTGAGCAAGAAGGCGGGTGCATGGATACCGAGGAGAAGAAAGGGAAACTAGGGTAATACGATTCGCTGGTGCATGCATGCCATATTTACTCAATTGTAATGAACAATTTTTAAAAGAAGAAATTTACTTAAAGATTACATGTATGACATATTAGAGTACAAACCGAAAGTGCATTAGCATAAAGAAATTCTGTTATCCCATCAAATTCACACGCTTTGCGCCCACTCCTAAAGCTTCACTGAGTGCCTGGTCTGCAAGGCATTATAAGAAATATGCTATTTCAAATGCCACAGATGGTAATGCACATGGAATGGTCTCGGCTGTTGATTGTGGTAAGGAGGCCTCCAACGGCAACAGTGAATGTTGCCCAGTCCACTATGACTCTGATTCAATAAATTTTTTTCAAGTCGGGAAAAATCGCCATTATCGCCATAAAAAAAAAATTGGTGAGTGGATAATAGAGAACATTGCATTTATCATTTTTGGCTGTGCAAATCGGGTGTGTGGTACAATTGAGGGCATGTTGGAGTAGAGTAAGTACAGTACATGTTTCCTTTGAGGGGCACTTGCTGCTGCATTCTTGACCTGTGACCAATGCATTCTTCAGCACTGATAATGATGTGCTGGTCAGACAACAGTGTGTACAGTCAGTTGGAACTTTGTTGCTCAGGCCGGAGCAACTGCTGTTTCATTGATTTCCTCATACAGCAGTGGGATGTCAATGAATGATAGCATGTAAAATAAAAATAAAAAGCACTCACATTGGAACAACAGGGGTGAAACATGCTGCTACATATTCCTAATTGGCTTTGAAAGCTGTGCATTTACACTGCTGTTCCAGAGTTCTGGAAGGGGGGTCCTGTATAAACTGGTGCTGCTGTGTTAGCAGAGGGAAAAAATAAATCCATCAGTCCTAACTGTACTGTGTTTATGTGACAATTGTATTCAGGAGAATACAAGCAACAATTCTATCATATGTGCCTATATATTGTCAACAATTACATGTGAATACATATAGTGATTGAAATGTGGTGCACCCTTTACTGTGCAAAAGTTACACATGAATATCTAATTTCCTGAGCTGCACTGGTACTTGAGAAAAAGAGCAACGAGTCACGCCCATGGTAAAACACCAACTCTGCCAATGAATGGCTTGTGCTTTGGCCATTCTAGCATCCAGGAGAGCAACAAGCATGCTACAGTTGAAACTCGATTTAATGAAGTGATGACCACGCTCAAGTTATTTCGTTAAATCAGGAAGTTTGTAAAATTGAGAAAGTAATTTTTGGTGCTTCGAAATCTAAAATTGTAAAATAGCAACAGGCAAAAGCTACTGCGGCGTCGTATTTGCTGCTAATCCAGCCATCTGTTGCATAAACCATGAAATAACAAAAGCAACCACTGCTGCCCCTACTGAAGCAATGTTTAGTCCACAGTTTCGTGCATGGGCACGGCATGCAACCTCGTCAAAATAAAGCTAGGGCCGTGACTAGGGCGCCTAGATGTTTTAACACATTGGCTTTAGAGCGAACGCGCGAAAAGAAAAAAAACGTGTCAAAATTAAAAAAAAATCACCGCTTTTTTTACTAATTTATTTCGGGAAAAACTTTGTTAAATTGAGTTTGGCCAAGTTAGTTTCGGTGATTCGGGTTGATGACAACGTTGAACCAAATGGGTACCTGCCGGGGAATGGAAATTTCTTCGTTAGATCGGGAACTTCATTGAGTCGGGTCTCGTTAGGTCAAGTTTTAAGTGTATTTTGTAACTCTGTATTGAAGGTTGCTGCTGTTCAATAAATAATATATGTTTGAAGATCAATTGCATTGCTGTAACATTGTATTGAATGAAATTTTCTTGTTCAATGCACCTTATGCAGAATATATTTACTTGTTATATTGGCATTTCAGGGAGCGCTAAATTGGCCACCTTTCGATTCTCTTCAGGAGGTCTATGTGCTCTTTTTTATCCTTTGTGCTGGTTAACTGCTGTTTGAATTGACTAAAAGAACAGCAATTGGTACATCCAGATTGATTCTGTGTCATCAACTATAAGTTGCATGACTGCCACATGAGTGACTAAAAATATTTCACATTTATGGATACTTTCTAATACACTATGTTCAGTAGCAGCATGGCCATTGAATAGCAGTCGTCATTCAGTGCACTGAGGGTGTGTTTGCAGTATCTGAGGGCACTGCTGCACATTATAACACCACTGATATTTAGTTCTATTGCTCTTCTTCATAGCCACTGATTTTCTATTCTTAGCAAGCCCCTTTTAGCCCCTTGTGCTTAATTGTTCAGCAGCTGGGTAAGCATCTTTTTGTTTTTTTCTTTCAAATGACAAGGCTGAGCAGTAAGCAGCAAAGGGAAATATTCTTCCTGTTATGCAATTCGCAGAGCAGCCATTTGGAGGAAGTTCATTTGAAACCACATGGGGGGGGGGTGGGGGCAGTTGTAGGACCTCATTTTACAGCTATGTGCTTCGATGATTTCGTAATATGAGCCCTCTGTGAATGCATTCTTTTTCTTCCTTTTTTTTTTATGCTAGGCTGATGAACTCCAAACACCAGCTTGTATCTGCGACTTCCACTTTATAAATCACAGTCACTGCAGCCACACATAGTTCTAAAAACAGCCAGGAAAGCAGGCCACTCGGCACCAGTGGGGCTTTGTAGAAATTTCTAAAATGGAGTTGTACCATACTTATTTGAGTCTAGGCTGGCCTCAATTCTAGGCTGACCCTCAAAATTTGGATGGTCGGTATGAAAAAAACATTTTCTTGAATGTAAGCCAAATGGAAAAGGTCATTCAACTGAGAAAAAAAAAATGCAACATTGTCGAAATGTTGCATTTTTGGAATTCTCGCAATGTCAGGCTGGCCTGAATTTCGTTGTATGCCTCTGCAACACAGTTTACTACGTGACAAAGCAAAGTAGACATGGTGAAGTGTCATAGTAGACAAGTGTCTGAACTTGTTCCGAGCGATGCCTTGAATGTTTACAACCTCTTTCGCCTTTGCCTATAAGATCTCTGTCATTATGGACATTCTCACTTTGTGTTCTGATAAAATCGGCGACATATTTTTCCATCTGGTGGCATCGGCCTCACTGTGGTAGGCAGTGTCTGGCAGTTGTGGCCAAACCGCATCCTCGAATCTAAGCTGACCCCCAACTTTCATGCGTTATATTTTAAAGAAAATTATCCCCCTACATTTGAGTAAATACAGTAGTTTATTCTTGAAGTAACTTGGCAGGTTTCTTCAGTAACATTAGAACAATCTTGATGCACCCACTAAAGCAGAGTTGATTAAACAAAGGTGGCTCATTGGTTATGTATTTCCTTGCTTAGTTAATTGTCTTTATACCGCAAAGGGCATTACTTCTAGTGACTGATAGTATTTGAACAAGGAATGTTTCAGGCTGGAGCCAATGTTCGAACAAGGGCACTTGTCTTTGTCAGGGCATTTCTGCAAGGCATATGATGGAGACATATGTGTAACTGCAGCAACAGCCAATAAAGAGGCAAAAAGTAATAGCAAACAGTAGTTGAACACAGGTGAACAGCAAGTACTGAGGCTACAAAGAGGAATGCTTAGGAAGAACATGAATACAAAGAAAAACAAAAAGGAACAATAAGACAAGTCTACGATTGTCTAAGAATCAGAAAAACCACAATATGTAAATCCATACAGAGAACCTAAATTCAAGTCTTTAAGATCATAAAATTTGGACAGGGATAATTTGGTTTCCTGTGATGCTATAGATGATGTTTAAGCATAACTGGAAAGATTTCATCAGTGGTAGCATCAATATTTCAGGAAGGACAAGGTTCATAATGGTTCAGAGGAAAAGAATATTGAAATGCCTGTGTACTTAGATGCACATTGAAGAACCCAGGTGGTCGAAATTAATTTGACGTCCTCCAGTACAGCATCTAAAATGGCCAGGGTGTGGTTTGTGGATGTGACAATGCATCGATAGCCGATATTTTTTAGCTAAATTGTTCAACTGAGTTTGCCCATGCTGCTTTCTCTCTCTGCTTTCAAGGGAGCGGCTCCGCACTATGGCAGTGCCATTATTTGGCAGAAGCCGAGTCGGCAGCGTAGCAGATACAGTAGACGTGGACAGTATAAAATTGACAAACTACACAGACACGGTGCACCACTTGGACAAGTTCTATGGTCAAGGTAAGAACATTTTCGAATCTTAAGGCTGTGCAAAATACCTTTATTGGCGTGGAGTTGCATTGTTGAAGTTTGTTATGTAGCAGATGATTTTTTAAAATAATTTGAGCCATCTTTTGCTTTGGGTTTTATTGTATTAAATTTAAGTGGCCCTTTACGTTAGGCACACTATAGGTAAAAAAACAACTAAACAAGCTGTAATAGGACTTGTTGGAGACCTTGTTGGTATGTACTTTGTTGGTGTGTGACACCTGTGTCCCATCTTTTTCTTGTGGAATATCTGTGATCATGCTTTAAGTTTTTTAGCTAAGCAAGCTAGTCGGGAAGTAAAATCCATGTTGAAGAAAACGGCACTGACAAAACACAAAGCAGAGAATGAAAGACAGTCACTGAGCTAACCACTTGTGTATCATTGGTGTGCATGTTTTTTTCCCTGAGGTGCATGTGTACCAATCTGCCCACTTTTCTGTCCTTTGGCAGTAAAATGCACCTTGTTTCTTTCACATTGGCTAGTTTAATTAGACAAGGTCTCTGAGCTGGGCTAGTCGGTTTACATTCATCATGGCGAAACAGTACAGTCGACGGGACGGGTGAAAAAGACAAGACATTGTGACAGATTGACAGGCAGTGTATTGTTTTGTCTGTTTCACTCGCCTCATTGTCTGCGCTGTTTCGCTATTATGGCTAGCTTACTATTTCAAGCATTTCTTTGGAAACTGTTTCAGTGAAACGGCAACTGCTCAACTTCCAAAGCCCAACAACAGGACTATTTCCACGGCTTTCTCGAGATAAAGAACATGGGTATGTTCGTGACAGCATCTACTGTGCTGTTGCTATATGGAGCCTTTACCAGTCCTACAAGTAAGAATGGCATGTTTTTTTCTGAGTCTTCTACATTGTTTAGCTTCTGTAGTGAAGTGGTCAAAGTGGTCATTTGTACATTTGTGCTATGGGGCATACTAAGGAGTACTGAAGCTCTAACAGAGAGAAGCCTATAGTATGAATGCTGGACATGTGCTAAAGATTTAGTAAGGGGTCTCTCGAGGGTAGACGGCAGCGTGTTTGCTCGCATTTTCGTTGTGTCGTCGTGTATCTGTGGGGGATGAGAGCGAGAGTGCTTACTCAGCAGAAGGGTGAAGCAATGAATGCATGGCACGAGGGAGGCCCACTACATGTGTCACATTAATCTCTGATCTAAGATTGGCACGGCCAGGTCATAACATATCCAGCTTTTGTAGATATGTACCAATTAGCACCCCAAGCAGCCACTGCATGAAGGTAGCGTGTTTTCAGACATTTGAGACGTCAGCTGTGAAGACAGAGTGTTGGCACAATTACACCTCTGCACCACATTTCTTTGTGCTTCTTCCTATAAATGTTGTCGGTGATAAAAGACAAAATCGTGGGCTTCAATTATCCTACGTGCATTTTTTCTTGTCACAGTATTTGTCATTAGACAGTACCGTGATTACTTGTTGGAAGCAATAAGTGCATAACTTGGAGGGGTCATAAAATCTTTATAATTGTGTAACGACCTTCAGTAATAGTGCTCTTTAGAGCCACTAAAGGGAGCAATATTTTGGATTTACCGACGTCTTTGTGTGATAACCATCGCAGAAATGCCGACTACTCTCCTGCTTTTGCTTCACACTAAAAATAATGTTTAGGGGGTGTAGAAGAGGCAAGATGTACTTGTGATGTTCCTGCACCTACAACCCTGTGAATGCAATATTCGGGTGTCTTGTACTCATCTCTCAACCTGTTCCTGCTCCAAGATGATATTCTATACCATCGCCGTGCTAACTACGATGGTCTCCAACTTCTGTTAATACTGCCTATAACCACTGTTCTCCACCAGCTTTACGATCACCCAACAACTGGATACCTTGGAGTAGTCTACATTTCCGACAAATTGCGACAGCGATAGGGTAGGCGAAAAGAGGAAATATTGTTATAACATATAGGGAGAAGGTACTGCCAAAATGGTGTGTCAAAATCAAAAGCCGTCCACAACGGTGTGTCTCATAGACGCCATGCAACATTTGGACGCGAAGCCTTACCAAGAAATACAGAATGTGTTCCACCTGAATAAAAGCTGCTGTGGAGTGCTTCCGGGGATTATCCTAGCCCGTTGACTTAGTATATTTAAAAAAAGAACGATGCTGCCTTTTGGGAAGCCTTTTGGGAAGCCTCTGAAAAGCCCAGGATCAGTCATCGCTGTGTGTGCTGTGTTGCGACTAAACACTCTTAGGATCATAAGTCATTTCCAGCTGACGAGCGGCTACTCTTTATCGAGAAAACTGATAACACCGGCGGGACAAGCTTTTTGGTGAAGTTCTTTGTGCAGGGATAGCTTCTAATTTTTTTATTTTTGTTTCGTTGACATCATCACTACGTCGCCACGGGAAGTTTGAAAAGTTTAAGGTCAATATGCCCCGTGGTGACACCCACGCAAACTAAACCCTGATGTTCAGAAAAGCTGGATGTAAGGGAGGGTGTGGGGTTTGAACACACCGCTGGGAGAAAGCAAGCAGGCTGAAAATACTTTCTGAGGTCAAGTCTTTGCTGCTGTCCTGGTTGCATGCAGTATGGCCTTTGTATGGTGTAAATAGCAGTGCTATTTTATTTTTGTAATTATGTAATTAAGTAACAGATGTTAAAAAAACTACTTTTTGATAATATAGTATACTGTGTTTGTACAGATATAACTTTCATTAGAAGCATGCGGAAGCAACTGTCATTCAAATCAGTTACATTTCTCTTCTCAATTTAAAGCTTCAAAGTATGGCAAGCTCATCCACTAGATGACTGGATTTTGCAGGAAAGCCAATGTCTTGATGGCAGGGGGTGAGCAGATTTGCTAACAACAAGAATAGAACTCAGCACAGCTAAGGGAAATGGGGACAATAGTGCAAAGAGATTCAACTGCAGATACAATGCTAGCTATTGTCTTCTGGTAAGTGCACTGCAAACACAAATGCAGCATTCACAGCTCACCTCTTGCCCCAGTGCCTACGCAGATAGATAGTCTCAGTGGAACCGCTTGTTGTGCTGTGGTAAAATTGCCTATTCTCACCTAATGGATGCGGCTGCACTTTGCATTGTTAGTTTGCATTGTAATCATAACAACAAATTTACATGCATGCTGAAAGTGCATTCATGCTGCACAAATTCAACCAACTCTCTCTTTCTTTAAGAGCAGCTTGGTCTGCTGTGTAGATGTGTATTCATATAAAAGCATTGCGGCCCTCCTTACGTAGAAATTGCAATAGTGGCTTAGCAAACTTGTCGCAAATAACTCACTATTGTTTACTGTTCTCACTGAAAGTATTTTTTTGTGACTTGTCTAATTGACTACTTGAAAAAACATTTTTTTGCTGTCTATTGAAGTGCGTATTGAATTACAACACCTTCAATGGAACACTTGTAGAGTGTATTAAGAAATTGCATTGTTTCCATCTTGCCTGCATGCAACAGCAATGATTCATTTAAAGCATGTTTGAGGGCACTAACATGGCTTGTTGTAAGAACGTGGTCCAATGGTTGTCCTTTTACAGATCTTGTGCACTTTCTTTAAATCTCAGAAAAATTAAATCCACTACAGCTATCTTCATAGAAATAAATTGTTAAAACATTTCTCATTGAGCTTTCCAAGTGTTGCAGTGGGGGCTTTTCATTTAAGTGGATAATGATCAAATTAGCTAATTAATCACTGCCAAGTTGCTCAAGAGGACAGTAAGCAAAACTGTGTTGGTTACACTTACATAGTGTGCACTTGGTTTTTCTGAGGCTTTACTACAAACTAGATGAACTACCCATATATTCTTGATTTTCTGAGGTGCTTAAAGTCCCCTGTTGTTTTGGTGGAGGTGTGTTATATTCGTGCAAATACAATATGAACTCCATATACGGTAACTGCTTATTAATTATAGTGATAATGCCTGTTACTCCTGAAGTCTGCATTATCTATGCTGTCATTTGCCACCTCAACATTATTTAAAACTTTGCATAAGTGTGGTTCATTGTAGAAGAGTTTACTGTTGGGCTAGTTGGTCGTCCCTATTTGAAGTAACTTAGCGCGATAAAAACACGGAAACAAGAAAGGCGGACTAGGACAAGCGCTACTCTCTGCGCCCAACAAGCTTTCGAAGCTGTGTTCTCGAATTTGCTGTGAGAGCAGGCGGGGCTGCCGCAGGAGGCATGAGAAGCCCTTTGTTGAGTGCTCCAAAGGGGTTGTTTATGCAATTCCCTTACACCCTTGTGGGCAGCTTTACATTGGACAAACCGAGCGTTGTGTAAATGACCATTTAAGGGAACATCCGCAAAAACTAAACAAAAAGGAGGATAAGGGCGCACATTTGGTGGCTCATGTTAGCGCGTGTGGTTGTGACGCTCGATTTTCTGCAACTACTATTCTGGGCAGGAGCAGCAACGCCTCTTCTAGGCTCGCTCTTGAGGCCTTCTTTATCAAGGAGAATAGAGATAGGCGTGTAAGTGAGCCTTCTATCACATTACTAGATGCTGGATTTACCTTCTTGCGCAACCGCCTATGACGTGCATGTGCCTGTTTCTCTTCTGCTTGGTAGGCGTATGCGTGACAAGAGGATATATACGTACTATCCTTCCTTCCAACGTACTATCCTTCTTCCATTAAACAGTTGTGAGTAAGCGCTTGTCCTTGTCCGCCTTTCTTGTTTCCGTGCTTTTATCGCACTAAGCTACTACTTCAAATGTGGTTCATTGCACTTGTTAACATTCAAGCCAACTAGCTTTGTTTCACTCTTCTTATGATAGTGTTATCAGTTTGATAGGCGTAAACATTGTTTCATGTGAAAGCAAATTATGCATTTATGAACAAGCAAGGGGACAGAACAAGTTGCTCATTTTGAGGAGACATTATAATTCCTTCGTTACCACACACTTGTTAAAATCTGTCGCCAGTTATTAAAGATTTCGATTGATAATTTTAGATTGTTGAAACCATTTCTCATACGCATGACGCTATACTGTAGGTAGCCCCTGCAAAGGGATTTCAGAATCACTTTTGTTTTTGTTTCTGCAGCAGAACTTTGATTCTTGAAGCTACCTTTGGTAAACTGAGGTATACGTGTTGTGGTGAGAATTCACTCGGACTTTGCCCTTCACCACTTCCAAAAAAAAGAAAGCATGTGACTCATGATTGCTGCACATCAGCATCGAATTTTTGAGATAAGAGCACCAGCTGTAAATAATAGGATCTTCCCGTTGTAGTGAAATAGTTAAAAAAACAAAAATGTTGGAATCTAAACACATCCTAATGTTACTTGTCTGCATTGTACTGTTGGAGCTTTAAACACTGTGGGCTTTGTTTTTTGCTAAATGCCTTCATTTTCTCTCTGGCTTTCTCCTTAGGAGGATTGATGACGATCGTGGGAAATCGTACGAGCTGGGCCAGAGTGTTGTTAAGTGTATGCGTGGCATATTGTTTTGCTGGATGCGACAGTCCAAGGACAAGGTTAGTTGTGGGATTTGGGTATCACTGATAGGCTAGGCTGAGATGGTTAATGTGTTATTATTTGTTGTCTCTCAGATGGAAAAATTTAAAGTGGAGCAAGGGCCGCAGCATGCTCTGCACTCAATCTTTCATCTGAAAACTGGCATGACAGTCATTCCTGAAAGTGATTATGGGCACCTACAGGTGAGCCTTCTTGCAGATTTCTTGGCACTTCACACGCAAGTTTTTGTGGTTTGACTAAGGTGTGCAAATATAGTCTTTGCTATTTGATTCATATTGAGTCCATGAATTCCTAGTTTCAAACTGTCAAATATTTATTTCCATTTGGATATTGGAGTCTCGGGGCAGAGAGACTGACACAAATGGGGAGTGTTCCAAATGTTTGTGATCTAGGACAGCCATGAATGCTGCAGAGGGGCACCAAATCCTTCTCAGAAGCCAACTTCTGTAGAGTAACTTCCAGTCATTCAATAAAAATGTCTCTCCTTTAGGCGGCCTGTGAATTTGTCGTCTGTTTGGGTCAAGCAAATTTCATTTTGACAGTCTTCTCCCAAATGCATCTAATGAATTGTCATGCATGTAGTATTAAACTTTGCTCCTTCACCAAACAACATTTTATGTGCATGGGGTGGAGGGTCGTTCTCATTTAATCATTGTCGTCATCATAGTTCACCAGATATCTAATTCACAAAGCTCCTCCGTTGGCCAGATGTCCGGTTGTGAACATTACATGCATGTATAAAATAATGTAAATAAGCCTTTTTTACTACATGAACTCCATACAAACTATATATGTCACCTTGTTTAGAAATATAAAAATATTTGGTATTTTATTCAATATTCAAAAGTTCTTTTTCTTAAATATGAATATTTACCTGATTTGGAAATTTCACTACTCTAGCATCACTAGTTTTGACAAATACTGCAATGTGTCCATCTTAAATGAAGACAGCATGTTTTGTCTCCCATAGCACCCTGTTTGTGGATGTTTTTAGATCAGAGCATTTCAATGGCTGAAATTATGCATTTTGGAGCAGAGTTCTTTTCTATTTGTGAATTACAAATGCTTACTTTTTTTTAAACTTCCAGATCGATTCAGTGTCGCTTTATCTACTGTATCTTGTTCAAATGATCACCTCAGGGCTACAGGTTGGTGATAATAGCAGTTTTAATTTTCTTCACATTAAGACTATATACTCCAGATTCAGTGTTTTTTGAGATTTTAAATGTGGGCGTTATACATTTCAGATCATTTATACAATGGATGAAGTGAACTTTGTACAGAACTTGGTGTACTATGTTGAAAGAGCTTACCGCACACCAGATTTTGGGGTTTGGGAAAGGGGCAGCAAGTATAACAATGGCACCCCTGAGATTCACTCAAGGTAAATGGAATGACTGTCAGAATCATTTAGCTGCATCAGTTTCACTTGAACTCTTTTTTGACTACCCTAATTGTGATATTTTAAAAAATACAGCTCAATTGGCATGGCAAAATCTGCTCTGGAAGCCATCAATGGTTGCAACTTGTTTGGCGACAAAGGCGCGTCATGGTCTGTCATCTATGTGGATGTTGATGCTCACAACCGCAACAGAAGTATTTTTGAGACATTACTGCCCAGAGAGTCGAGCTCAAAGGTATGGCATAAAATTTATTTTTAACTTTTTCACAGCTTATCCAGACTTCCACATCTCAGAATACAGCTTGGGAAAATTCGACACATTCCATACTATGGTGCCTCTAAATACAGCTAGAAAAAAAAAATGGTTACTGTAAACCCGCCATAATGAAGTTGAAAGGGGAACCACACTTATCTCATTATGTCTATTTCTTTGGTATAATGATTTTCTGCCTGCGTGGCGGACATTGGCTGCCAGGAAAAACTAGGTTGACTTGTTACTACCCAGTGGGTAAGCCAATGCAAAAGCCCACTGTGTACTGCCGAAGGACAGTGAAAGATTTTCTGTCATGTGTTCATCAGTGAGATGACTAGCTTCTCTAATGCAACTGTCAACACAAATAAATCTTCACCGTCATTGTATCAAGTAGCAGTGTAAACAGGTCTAATAGTGATGTCACATGTGCACTTTCAATCACAATTTAGCCTGGTTGGGATCGAATTTCTTGGTTGTGATTATCACCTTTGCATGAGCTGAGGAAAGGAGCTAATCAGAATTAAGAAATTTGATCATGATTGGGCTCTGTCACAGTGAAAAGTGACTGGGGTATTGCACTGTTTAATAAGCGTGCTGGCAGAGCGCTGAGATGGTTTTGTATGATGCTCATCACCGTATACAAGAGGATGCTTATAAACAACAGAAAAGCATTTCTCTGCACCGGCGTTCTGTGACAGGCATTGTACTGAATTGGAGGCTAGCAGTGCTCCATTTGCATGTTCAAGTAATGCTGATAAACAGATCACCCACTGAGAACTCGGAACAGGGGTTGTAATTTGTAACAATCCATTTCATTTTCCATTCTTATTGTTCATAAATCTGTGTGCCTAATAACAGTGATAATGGTGGTACAGCTTTGTCACACCTTTGTCTGACAAGCGCATTGCCAGGTAGCCGACAGCTTCTGAGAGTTTTGAACTGGTAATACAGACAAGTTACAAACAGCATTGCATGTTGCCAGATTTCAACTTTATTGGTGCAACATTATCAGGAAATTTTCATTCTGGCCTAAAGAAACCGTTTTTTTTTTTGTTTGTTAAAATGAGATTTTAAATGCATTGGTTTCTATCCAAATTTGAAGGGGAATTATGGTCACTTTATTATATGCATTACTTTGTTTTAACCCGTTTCCTTAAAACAAGGTTTGACTGTAGTGTTTGTAGAATTTACAAAAAATTGCTATTTCGCATATTAGCATTCTCGTGTCTGCTTAGTGTGTTCTCTGTTCTAATGAATCATATGGTATGGTACTACTCCTTTTGTACTGAGTACTGCAAAATAGCAGTATGGCTACTGCAGAGCCCGTTAGGGAGGGACAAATAGAATTTTATTTGTGCAGGACACTTGTACTGCGACCCTACCACCTGTTATGAAAGGTGTGGAATGTGTATGGCATTAAAGGGCATCTCTTTACAAATCGTTTCCAAGAAAAGATTGTTTTTGAATGTACCTTGTATGAACAATGTTATGGGTAATCAATTGCTTCCACTACTATGCCCTTGCAGCCTTCCCCATGTTTTTGTTGTTCTGACTGTACTCAAAGCCCTGTCACTTTGCCATTACAGAACGACACCTACCATGCTCTACACATCACTTTGGCCTCTAGATTGGGTCACATGACCCTCAATCATGTCACCTGATTTCGGAGGCCATGGTATCAGCAGAGTGATATCGGTCTCTGCCACCAGTTGGAACTTGGCAGTATTGCTCTAGCACTAGTGACATATTTACATCTTTGTTCATGCTTAAGGCACTACTCATCATGATGTCTAAAGAAATGGCCAATTACTATTGTGTTTACATGTGTATAGCAATTTTCATGAGAAGTGGCGAGGATTTTGGGAAGTGGAAAGCAAGAGTCTCTTGAGCGAAATTGTAGGGTTGCTGTTGCGAGTACAGGAACAATATTTCGCTTAGGGGTTTATGAAAGCATTGTCTAGTCACTAAGCAGGTTTATTTACCATGTTTAAAAAGATCTTGCAGGGTACCTTCAAGTACTTCTGGCCTAAACATGCTCTTTTTATGTCTAGAACACTGACACTGGGCTCCTCATGGCTGTGAGCTTTCCATGTTTTGCCACCCATGATGACTACCTGTACAAACGCACAAAGGATAAAATAATACGAAAGCTTCATCGGAGTAATTATGGCATCAAGAGATTTTTACGAGATGGCTATGGCACTGTGCTTGAAGACAGAAGCCGGAAATACTACACATCAGGGGAAACCAAAGTGAGTTCTGCTGGCATTTTCATTCTTCTCTAGCATTTTTGGAAGCAGTGCTCAGCACACTGAAGTTTATGAACATTGCAGTTATATAACCCTGCTGTTTCCTCTTGTTTCAGGCATTTGAAAATATCGAGTCGGAATGGCCAATGTTTTTTATTCTTATGATACTTGATGGTAAGCTATTCTCAGTGTAGAGTACTGGGTTTTATGTGTAGCACAGACTAAATTTTGATAACAGGATTGCTGATTTCAGTTTGACTCTTAAATGCAGTGACTGCATTTTGATAGGGCAGATTGCAAAAACAGTGACATAGTTAAATTTACGTGGACATTAAAGCATTCCAGGTGGCCGAAGTAATTAAGCTCAAGTGTAGCTTTGGGCTATTAAAACCAGTGGTAGGCAAAGATACTTTTTCGAATACAAATCGAATATGAATAGTAAATATTGAATATGATTAGCAAGTATCAAATGAATATGGAATAGTCAAATGGCAGACGCATACGTGTAAAGCAGGAATGCTTATTATGATATAATTAGGGATCACGCCTGCATTGACTATCACAAAAAATTAAGAGCCCATCCACTATGTGAAGATAGATGACGAGCAAAGCTGTTTAGTGCGTGATACAGAGGTGACCCAGAATGTTGAACAAAGGCACGAACATATTTACTGTCCAAATCTGTGGTCATCATGGCAATATAGGTATGCACACACATTCACGTATCACCTCTGTTGTTAAATGTGTCCGTCACATAAGGCAGTGAATGGCTCATACCCTCGTAAACGGCCTCCCCATTACAACAACAGAAGAGAAGTGAAATTCTATGGTGAAATGATGAACGGCAACGTAGCCAGCTGTGAAAGGTGACGCTCAAGCCATTGCTGATGATGATAGTTTTTGGCACAACAGAGCCATCTGTGGAAGCAGACGATGACAATGAACACGCGAGCAATGGCGCTAGCGCGTTTCGGTTGGTGCTGAGAATTTTTTAAGTCCTTTTTGAAAAAGTTGTATGAAACATTATCTTCAAAATCATCTGTTCTTACCCTTGTGGTTGGGGCCTCTTTGGGTCCCACATGTGACAAGGGTAGTTCAAGGGCATGTTAGAAGTGCCCGAGCCCACAGGGGTATGTGCCATTGAGCTTTGACCCTTTCTGCAGTATCGCCACGATCAGCCCACATGATGATTTGTTTTTGTCAACATCTTGGGTAGGGGGGACAAATCTTTTTTCCAGATCCTAGCCATAGACAGCTTCCCTGCAAAAATAAAGCTATCCATAAGAGACAAAGGATCAGTTTTAAACACAAGATCAGTAATTGTCATGAAAAAAAATTGCCCGGATAGGTTCTCAACAACTTCAGAGCCTGATTGCAAAAAAAGCTTTTTGAGAAAGAATGGCTGTTGTGTGACCAGCTTTCCAAACATGCTAAATAAATGGTTTCCAAAAAAAAAAAAGAAAGATCTGAAGTTGTGGGGAAAAGAAGAAAAAGGAAATCGGCTGAAGTATTTGATTTGTATTCATAACTTTGAATATTTGCATACCCCTAATTATAACCCATAGGTTCTTACCTGTAGTTCATTCAACGTTAAAGTTCAGTCTTTGGTGAACTCAAGTATTTGTCTGTTGACTTATCACTTAATTATTTGTCTAATTAACACCCGCCACAGTTGCTCAGTGGCTATGGCGTTGCACTGTTGAGCATGAGGTTGTGGATTCGTTCCCAGCTGTGGTGGCGTTATTCTGATGGAAGTGGAACGCAAGAATGCTTGTGTGCCATGCATTGGGTGCATGTTGCAAAACCCCAGGCAGTCAGAATTGATCTCGATTCGTCTACTATGGTGTGCCTCATAATTGGATCATGAATTTGGCACGTAAAACTCCTGCTTTTAATATAATCTTATATTTGCCTAATTAGCAGTTTTCGTTGCTCTCATTGTATTAGCCTCGTTTTCATATGCTGTGATTTAATTTGGTAATTTACATAGCCTGAGCCATTATTCATGATGTTTGGACTGAGTTATGGGATGTTCAATGAAACCCCATGGTTTACCTTCCCAGGGATGAGGCTAATGGAGCTGTGTGTCCACTTGGTGCTACTGCCTTTTAGGCTGAGTGACTCAAATTTAGTGCACCAGAGATTTATCTAGGGATTTTGACAATGTCTTGCTGATCTTTGTATGTTCTCACTGTTTGGGCTGGGAATTACTGCAGTGGGAGCAGTAGAGAAAGGCGCAGGTAAGAATCATCGAAAATTTACCTGCAGCTCATATACTGGACTGTGCTTGCCAATGTGAACACCTATAGTGCCGCCCCAAGGGCAGATGATGCCATGCCAGCAGATCACTTGTTAAGTGTTGTCTAAATTACTTGGTATTTATTTATTTATTTATTTATTTATTTATTTATTTATTTATTTATTTACACCTGGGGGATGCCAAGGATTGGGTATTCATTCTGATATTCTGTGATTCTAGATTACCCTGCAGCAAAACAAGTGTTTTGGGATTGAATCCATAATCTCAGGCTCAGCAGCAGAACACTACGGCCTTTGTGACTTTCCACTGATTGCCAGGCATTCCTGATTATGATAGCTTCCAAACAAAGATGGCAGCAGGCTCACCAATTCTTCCTTTCTTTTTTGTCTAGTTGACCCTCTCTGTACAGACGCAGGTAAAAAACAGAGAGGGAGCCCTCTCATGAAATCAATGTGATACGTCAAGGTAGAAGATAACAACAGAAGTGCTGTGCCATAAAGTAACTTACAGAATTTTTTCTAAGTGGCATTTGCATGACTTTACTGCTAAGTTTTTCTAAACTGTCAGGTATTTTCATAAGAGGGCACTGATGGTAGGTGCCATGATAATGAAAACAACAGTAGTGAATTAAAATAGTGGAGGGAGAAGAGGGTCCTAATTTTTTGTCAATTTTTGTCATCTGTAGATTCACTAAAAAGGCACTGATCATCATGATCCAAATACTCTAAGGAAAAAAAATCTATTATTTGAAGGTCGCTATATGATTGAGGTTAATTTATTCTGAATTGGAGGAATTGAGAACTAGCATTTGGCATCTGATTTTTTAACATGGTCACCAATTGCACATCACACTTCCCAACAATGACATGATGTCATCCTGCAATCCCCGTTGCCAGATGTCAGCTTATTAGCTGCCTTGTACAGCATTTTTGGTAATAATGTTAATTGTCGTGGCAAGCAACATGAAAGACGTGGACGAATGACAGTATTAACCATTTAATCAGAGTGAGAGGATAGTCTGGATAGAGTGGTAGAGGAGGTAATGACCATTTTGCAACATCCATACCTTGCTTGATTCTGTGCATGTAATAGGCTCATCTACAGAGCTTTTGTGTGTGGCCTGGTTTAGAGATACAGTAGCTTGGCACATCGTTAACGTCCAGTGTTTTATGAGAAAGTGTCAGTCAGTTGTCTCATCCATGTAGTGGCATAAGCGTAAGTATGTCTTGGCCCGTTATTCGTTGGGTGTGTATCCTGCTATTTCAAGTAAATGCAGTTGCAGTTGATATGCAGAATCCTTGAGGTATCTCAGTACCCACGGTGGCGGCGTAGTGGCTTTGGCGTTGCGCTGCTAAGCCCAAGGATGCGGGCTTGTATCCCAGCTGCATTGGTTGCATTTTGATGTGGGCGAAATGCAAAAACAGTCCATGTGCTGTGCATTGGGTACAGATTGAAGACCCCCCAGGCAATATAAATTAACCTGGAGCCCTACACTACGGCGTGCCTCATCATTGTATCTTGGTTATGGCACGTAAAACCCCAGAATTTAATCTTCTCCGATGCTGCCTTTCATGTATGCAAAATTGTCCTGAAGTAACTATGAATGAATGCAGTAATGAACAATCACTTTCTATGTTTGAATGAGCTCAGTGCATTTTTGGGTAAAGTTTTAGAAACAGTGCTGGCCTAGCTCTTTTACGATAGATAGAGGGTTAACAAATTGGTAAAGAGTTAGTTTTATATCATTGTATATTAAGTGTATTACCTTTTTATTATTAAAGGGGCCACGATACCAAATTATCAAGCTTGAATTATGAATTGCATGTTGAATTGTATGTGTCCCACAGCAAGCTGGTAAAATTTTTGTGCATTCAGTGTGGTAGAAAATTTGCATCTTAATTTTTTTGTCGCAGTTGAACCATATAGCAGTCTGGCAACGCTTAGTAGTGATGAAATGAATTGACCCCCCGGAAACTACTCCCTCAGGTAACAGAAGTCGATCTAAGAGGCCTTGCTTTTGTGTACTGCAAACACCGCAAGTCATTACAGGAGCTGGAAATACATCACAGTTGCCATGCATTGTTTTTAGAGGTGGGCGAATATCAAATTTTTTGAGTATGAATCAAAAGTATTAAATATAGAATCGAATAGTCGGACGAAGGCTCGTATATTGATATCAGGAACATTTATTTTGGTGTAATTGGCTACCACACTTGTGCATACTAGTGATAAAGAGACAGCCAACTATCACAGACAATTAGAATCAGTTTTGAACACAAGGTCACTAATGGTCAATAAAATGACTCCACAAAAAGCCTCTCGGCATCTTTACAGCCCAATTGCTCCGTGGCCCTTAATTTCCTGACGTGCACTCCATGTCCGAATGGCGGGCATTGTCAGTGGGAGGGGTTTAGAGCCACGATTTGAAATTGAAATTTAAAGTTAAAATGCGTGCTGACAGCCTTCCTTTTTGTTTTATTTTGCAACCATTTGGGCCCTCTACTCTCAGCTACAGTAATAAAGTAAGACTAGTCAGATGACTATAGTCACAGCCCCCTTAAAGAACTGAAGTATTGCAGAATAGAAACAAACATATTTTGGTATTTTTAAAATGTTTTTTTATAAAATATGTTGATATATAGAAAAATGGTGTCATGGTTGCGTAGCATATTCCTCCTGATATAACACATGAGCACACCAAACATTCTTTTACTTCCGTAATGAAAGTTTTCCTAAGCAAGTGTACTCGCATTCTTCTTGTAGAAGCCTCTTAATGCCATTCTGCAGCAGTAATATTCATTATAGAGGCTTAAATTATCAATGTAACTTCCATTAAATTTTCATTGAAGTCATTCGCTGTTCAAAATTTGACATTTTGTTAACTGTGTCTTAGAAAAAAAGCACAGTGGCACATTGTGGAGTGGAACCAAACATCCTCTTGCCGCCAGTTGTGTTCCCTAGTTTATTTTGTTTGTTTTTTTCAGTCTGTGTAATTATTTTAGTTAGGTCTAGCTAGGCAACATATTATTTAAGGGGGGATGTGGCAATTGGAGTGGTCAAATTGTCAAAATTTTTTATTTTCCTATTAATTTTTTCGCAATCCTCAGACCGTTATTTACCTCATGATGAAATATTATTACAAAATACATGGTCGAAATTGAGAAAACAGCACTTTCCTAGAGTACCATCATCAAAAATTGCTAAAACATAGAGCTTCGGATGGCACCATCGCACCACAGATCGCTCGGCTATTCATTGACACAGCACCGCCACCTTGGTATCATCGTAAAGAGGGAGAGCTCTTAGCTGAAGATAGCCACGGAGACTTATTCCTCAACCGAAAAATGAACCAGCAAACGCGAGCAACAGAAGGCAAAAGTGGCATCGCGATTGGGCACTCTAGTCATGTGGAGCACCAGGTGAGCTCCTATTGGCTGTTGTAGATTTGAAGTGCTGACGAACCTCACACGCGCATTTGTGCAGCAGCAAGCTGCGTGTTCTGATCAATGTGATTGACGATCATGTCAGCTTAACACACATGTCCTGTGATGAGCCCAAAGGAAGTAAGTTTCGAATGGCCCATGCGTACGGAAGACCATGAAAGGCATGGAACAGAGATAGAAAACTAATCGTAAAAGTGGCTGCTGCCAACCTTGTCGACGAGGCACGACTGGCACACCTGGGTGACCAGGAAAGCGCATCTGCGTGCAGTGCTGATGATGTGACCGTGGGCCATAGTGACAACTTGACCGTGGGCTATGGTGACGGTGCGTCCACGTGCGATGGTGACGGCGTGTCTGCATGTGGTTGTGACTGCAACATGATATTGGGGAGAGCAGAAGTTTTCGCGTCATATATTCTGCTGCCAGATTTCAGCTCCAATTCTCACTAATGACAAGGTTGCGCAACGAGAGGATACAAGAGCGGACGGTTTGAATGCGCTATCACCTACCTCTGCACGACGCATCAAAAAGGCAACTAAGCTGCAGGAAACTGCTGCAAAGAAGTGAAAAACTACACCAAAGTGTAAAAAAAATTTGTCCTCACAGGCAAAGGACTACATCCCAGGCAGATTTGAGGTGCTCAAAGTAAATATTTAGATGTTTACAACAAATGAAGCTTTTAGCTCTGTTTTCCAGCTTTCATTTATTGTGCAGTTGCTTTCAGTCATCCCAGTGCCACTTCACAATGAATGAAGATAAAATCATTCTGTCTTTTGCACTTAGATCCTGAAACATTGATGAGTGCAATAAAGCTGTGCATTTTTATCTGCACCTCAAAAAAAAAAAATTATAATGTTTTTTTTTTTTTTTGTAAAAGTCATTAGTAAGACAATATGCATAGGAGAGTAAAAAAAAATTATTTGTGCTCATTTTGGCATTTAAAAACTAACCCATTGTCTTGTTGCACAGAATGAGCCTTTGTGAATATGCTGGTGTGAAAATCTTGGTGAGCTTACATGTAATTAACTAATTAATTTGGGGATGACCTTTAAAGGCTGTCAAGTGTTGAAACTCTAAAACTATAACAGATATCACAAAACTGATTTCAGTTATGATAGCAACATAACAAATCACACCTGCATGCCAAATTTCATGAATTTATTCCCATAAATAAAAAAAAAGTTTTCATTGCCACATTCCCCCTTAAGTTTTATGTATATTTTATGCAACTGAAGTGTCAATTAAATAGTTGTGTGGAATGAAATGAAGTTTCTGACCTGCGTAAGGCAGGCAAACACATTGCCTGGGGCTTGGATAATTCTTTAATTCATTAATTTTTCTTTCCTTTAAAGCGAAGCTGTCTTTGCCTCTTCTCCCCATTTTTTGGCTACTGGCTGCTGCTGTCTTGCCAATTATACAGCTTGGGCCACTGGTTATGTGCCACTGACCATGTGTCGGGTGCTGGGAGCTGGTTGTTGGCTCCTGTCTTGCATGATTGCCATTGTGGGTATAGTGTAGACCAGCATCGGATATACATAGTGGAAAATAACGCGGCTGAGAGTCGCAGATGATATATGCAAGCCCCAACGTGATCTCGAACACAAACACATTTTCTTAATCACATCATTGCTGTCATTCCTTCGTTGTCCAGTAATAGTGCAGACCCGATACTGAATATAGTCTGTCGTCATTCTGTCATCCGCCATGGCACCCGCCATGGTTGCTTAGTAGCTGTAGTGTTGGGCTGCTATGCACGGGGTCGCGGGATCTAATCCCAGCCACGGTGGTGGCATTTTGATGGGGGTGAAATGCGAAAACACCCGTGTACTTAGATTTAGGTGCACGTTAAAGAACCCCTAGTGGTCCAAATTCCCAGAGTTCCCCACTACAGCGTGCCTCATAATCAGATTGGGGTTTTGGCACATAAAACTCCATAGTTTAATTTTTTTTTCTTTTAGTCATGTAGTCATCACCCCATCGTAATCATGCAGTCGTTGGCGTGCCATTGCCATGCTGCTGTCGTCATTCTTTTGTGGTCATGCTGTGATCCTCAACCCTTCATGGTTACGTCATCATTCTGCCGTCGTCACTCTGTCATCATCACTCCCATCGTGGTTCCATCATCATCGTTCCATCGTCTTATCTAATTGCCCATCTTTTTCAGCACCACTTATAGACACAGACAGGCAAAAGAACACATAGGACATGTGCTGATTACACGTGAGCAGCAGCTTATAAAGTCAAACCTCAATATAACAAAGTTGTACTTGCAACAAAAAAACTTTGTTAAATTGTGAATTTTGTTAATTCGAGGTTTGAAAGTTTCAGCAGAAAAAATTTTTTAACGAATTCTCAGCACATTCCTGGTGGTTAGTACCTTGTGAGTAAGCACTTGTAAAGAAATCGCAAGAAGGTCGGGCCAATATAGTGCAGTTATGAGCTCCAGACCGTGTGGTGCAGATCATGCTGAAAGCAATGCATTGACGTCGTTCACGGCGTCCGAGATTTGCGTATATTGTGTCATGCAGCTACCGAGAGCAATGCATTGGCGTGATTCACAGCGTCCGAGATTTGTGTATATTGTGTCATGCAGCTGCCGAGAGCATTGCATTGGCGTGGTTCACGGTGTCCAAGATTTGCGTATATTGTCACACAGCTCTGTGAATCTTGGATGCCATGGCTGACTGTGCTTAGTGCCCGCCGCCGTCATCAGATGGCGGCAACAAATTTTTACAAAAATGTCAAAAGGTATAGATATTCGTCTTAAAAAAGTTTTTAAAAATTTTGCAGTTTTGCCAGAAAGTCAAAGCATTGATGGTAATAGCAACGAGACTACCCTAAGTAATGTTCAGAGTTTTATCAGTGTCATGTACACTTAGGCAAACATAAACAAATCTCACTCAATGACTCTTAGAACCTTTCTGCTTTTGGACAGCCATGTGCACCCACAGCAAGGGTAGAGGAGAAGATGCGTGCGCCGTCAGGAGAGGGCAAATAGGCGCGCATCTCTTGCCCCCCACCTCAGTGCATGATTGATCACCATTGCTGTGAGTTTACTTCCTCCCCATCTCCTTTGTGCCCGAACAAAGAAATCGTCAGCTCTCATGTTTCTTCGAGCACTGAGTGCTTCCCTCGTACCTTACCATACAAAAACACTTTGGCAGCATTTTTGTCACCCTGATTATTCACATGGAAGGATGCTTGCAAATAAATTTTGCCTCAGCCAACATTTTTATAGTTTTTTACTAGATTGACCAACTTTACAAGCTCCAAGTACATGGTTGAAATGGCCAAAAACTTTGTTAAATCAGAAGTGTGTCACGAAATTACTTGGTTGAATTGTGAAAAGCAGTAAATAGTTTTCAATGGAACTAAGATTGGGAAATGAAAATAGTTTGTTACATTGTGCATTTAAATAAATTGAGCTTCTTTATATTGAGGTTTCACTGATACAGCATCATTCCTTGCAACCCGCATCTGCACATACATAGTCTGCAATCAGATATCTGATGCCAAAAGTTTTGATCAAATGGGCCAACTTCAAACCGAAAAAGGCTTCACTGGGTGCCATATCCACTTCCAAAAAGGCCACTCCTCAATCGCATAAATCAGTCGAGAGGTGGCCAGCACACGTATTGTCATACTTAATTATTCTGCTATTTCATGTGTTTACCTGTCCTTGTGCCTGTAGGTTGTGCTTGTGTTCCAAGATAGGAAAACATTTGCGACAGTACATGGCAAGGTGTGCGTGTGCAAACCCGGTCAACAAACTTTTATGCTCCCTTAGCCTTGTGTTTATACACCTTCCGGTTTGCCCCAGGTACCCACTACCACACCTTCCCTGCATGGTCCTTTAGTCTCCCTATCTGTTTAAGGAAACTGTCCCCCATCGCGTGAATGCATAACTTTTGAAGGGCTGACTTCAATACAGACCCAACAATACTTATTTTAACAAACTCTGAGTGCATTGATGTTAAATCTAATAAGAATTTGCATGCCCCAAGGCTACACTTTTAGCAGACGTGGTCGTCCCAAAGCTGTAGTAGCAAATCAAGAAACTGTGATGCCCTTCCATAGCCTCTTTTGAAGTGAAGGAAAGCCCTTTACCCAGGTCATTAAGCTCTGCGTTCCTGTCCTTTCTTTTGTGTCTACAAACACAAGACAATGGTCTGCAAAACTGAACACATTTTTTACACTACTTCCAAGCTTGTCAGCAACTGCCCTATACTTTGTGGCCAGGAATATCCTACTAAGCATAGGTGCTACCCGGGACTATACACTTCTGACCTTTGCACATAAAAAGTGGTGGTGTAAAAGGTGGACTGGTACCAACTTGCCCAATTTGCAGCATTCAATTGTCATCATTTCATTGCTGTTACTCCTTCGTCGTCATTCTTTTTTCACATGCTGTCATGATGCCTTTGTAATCGTGTAGTCATTCCATAGTTGTGGTTCTATCATCATTGTTTCGCCGTCATCAATCTGTCGTCATCACTCAATCATCGTCATTCCATTGTCTTGTTACTCTTTCGTTATTCCTTCTTCACATGCAGTCGTGATGCCTTTGTAATCATGTTCTCATCATTGTGCAGCTGTGGTCACTCTGTACTCATAATGCTGCGGTTGTGAGGTTGTTGTGGTTCCATCGTGATCATTGTGCCATCATTATAGCATTGCCGTCCGATTGCCATCAATACCCAATACCCATTACCAGAGGCAATAACCAGAGAAGTCTGCAACAGAGAGGTACACAACCATTCGGAAACATAAGCCATCCCCATAGTGGGTGCATGCATTTAATGTGCATTTCTGTTGTCCTTAAATAGAGGCCGTGCCTGTATCTAAACATTTGCGTCAATCCGTTACACTTGCCTGACCACGTTTAGTTAAATATTAGATTGCTCTTCATCATTACCATTTTATTTGTGCTAAATAACACTGCATTTGTGTCATTTTTTGCAAGCATTTCGGTCAGTAGTGTTACGTTTACATAATGTTTACTTTACCATTTGTGCAAACATCACTGAAAGCTTCACGTAACACCGATTTCCACATAAACATAAAAAGGTCCGCCGATTTCTTTTTCTTTTTCACATGTGTTGCCATGTGGCATAATGTGGAAATAAAATTATACGTAAATATGAAGGCCCATTTTATGAACATACGGCAACGGCGACTTGTGAAATGCATTAATTAATTATGAAGTCTTACAGGGTGCTTTTAATAGTCACTCCCAAGTTATCTTGGAGAAGAGATTCATTCTAATGCTTTTCAGTGCTGCCAATAGCAGGATTTATATTTAAATTGGTTAAGTTCAATGTCATTTCACGAGACCACTAGTTTTAGTTATGTTAATAGTTAGGGGAAATAAGGGAGTACTGCCAACTAGAACGCACCAGTGGTAGCAGTGCACAGTTAGTTTTGCTCATTGAGAGCACCTCATTATTTTATAGGCTGTGTTTCCTTTCAGTCCGCACATTTGTCTTTTGTTGGGTTATTTGCAGTACTACATTATTGGTCTGTGAGCCTCTGCTGCAGAGATTATGTTCGCACTTCATCAATTTGGGCCTTATTTTAGTGTCTTATTCATTTCTAACATCCATTTAGGGCTACACCTTGTGTGAGAGCATGTCTTATTCTGCTTTCAGGTATCTTCAAGGGCTTGGATGATCAAGTTCAGAAGTACAAGCAGCTACTAGCACCAAGATTGAAGAGGGACAAGTATGGAGGTAATTTGTCTTGTTAGTCATCAGACATTTGGGAAATGCTGTGTGTAATATTTTTGGAATGTGCCAAGGGTACGTTTCCCATATTGGCAAAGGTGATAACGCATCCTTAAGCATTGTTTTTATGCTGCTTGTTTACTTTACAGTCTTGTTTTGCATCTTGGTAAAGTTCTAAGTTAATTCATTGGTTTCTGTTTATGGCACTGTGTAATTTCAGATGGCACTGTAGATTCTCCGTCAAGAAAGCCCAAAGGTAAAATGAGGTGTGCTGGTTTTGTAAACTTTTTTACTTCTTAGGTCTATACAAATTTAACAAACCTTTTGTTAATGTGTTACTTTATCATTGTGACTATTTTCTTTATTTTCTGTCATCAGTGTTTGTTAATGTAATCAGCCCATTTTGATATCTGTGTAGTATAATCAAATGTTTGAGTGTGGCAAGTCTTTTCCCTGCTTGTTCAAAGTGTCAACATGAAATAAAGAGTGGCGTCATCACATTACTACCTGTTGTGGTGGCTTTGTGGCTGTGGCACTCTTCTTTTGAACATGAGTTGACATGATTGATTCCCTACCACACTACAGCCTCTTTCCAGCAGAGTGGAATGCAAAAATGCCTGTGTGCCCATATTTATGTGCTCCTTAACATAGCCCATGTGATCAAAATTGATTTGCAAAGCCCACTGCAGTGTTTCGCATAGTTCAGGCACTACGCTTTGATGTTAAACTCCGTCACTCACTTTTCACATTTTGCATGCGAGGGAAATAAGAAAGTTAGCTGTTGTTATTATAGGCACTCTCTATAGTTCTCAAGAAAAAAAAAAGATCATTCATGTAAACTGTATAATGTATGTCACATGTGCAAAAAGCACGTTTTTTTTTTTAAGGCATAATATTGAACGGAAGAATAGGTATTGCAGAAAATAATGTAATCAGTTACAGTAACAAACAAATTTGTTTTAAACATTTTTTATTAAAAAGACAATTAAGGTGCCCTTTTGCTAAAATAAAGGGCCTCTCACCAGGTTTGGGCATTGCAAATAGATGAGTGGGGTTCTTGGACCACGTAGTGATGATTGTGTCTGTAGAGTATTGCTGTAGTGCCTAGAATATGCTGACTAGTGTGCTGAGCGCAGGCGACGCAAGCACACTGGAGAATGGTGCCCGCCAGCAGCACCACATGGCACATTGCTGTGTGAAACACTGCTGGTCTCCCGCACACCACGTGCTCCAGAATGAGCTACGTAGTGCACGGTGCATATCATCAGTTCTCATTTATGTAATTACAAAAAAAAGGATTATTCACTATATTCGAGCTCAGTACTTCTATAATCAGCATTATATCCAACGCATGTTCCTGCATACTGCACCAGCTGTACCAACACTTGTGCCTGCGCAATGGGGCAGCCTTGTAGGGCTGCATTGCTGCTTGTTCTTAGTGATCATACTGATGCCATTGTTAGGCTCTGCGTTTTTAAAAATGTCCTGGTCATACAGCCACTTCTGGGCTCTGACACAGGCTGCATTGCTGGCTCCGACATTTATGCTGACCATGGCGTCACATGCCAACATCAGCTTTCACCGTCGATGCACAAAAACTGTTCTGTAGCTCCTCTTAACAGCTCTGCAGTAAAAAAATTTCTACCTGCTTTGCACTTACAAACGATCGTAGCTTTTGCTGCCATTGCTATTCTTCTATATATTTTGAGCTTCATTTTGTTACAAATATTCCTTCGACATCTGTGCAGCTTCCCATTACATATCCAACTGCCATTCTAATTTTTACAATCAGTGTGCAGAGTGGCACTTATGCCATATAGCAGGAGCTTAGTAATGTTCTAGCATGAACTTCCATTTGTGGGCAAGTGTTCAGTGGGGACAAATGTACTCGCCTCTTCTGTATGGCACACTAAGAGGAAAGCATGGCCACTCATTTTGTGAGTGGCCATGCTTTCCTCTTAGTGTGCCATACAGAAGAGGCAGGGACCATGCTATAACCATTAGCCCTTGTTTTTTCGCTCTGTCCTTACGCTTTCTCCAACTGCTTAAACCATTCTTGAAATGGATAAAAAGACGTGCGATACCATTATTATGCCCATCTGTGCGATTGGCACTTGTTGTTGCCGTGCCTTGGCTGGACTTCTGTCATGAAGAAGCACCCATATTGCCCAACAGATGCTTCTACGAGGTGCCATTCCTACAGCACAAGCATCCCCTGCCATGCCTCGAGGAGCATAGCACAGTTACGCACACAATCTGCGGCAAGCTGGAAGCATTATGTGTAGCTCATTCCTGTTAAACCACTTTTGTTGTCCAAATATGTGGCTTTTACGATGCTTTGTGCAGGGTTGAAGAGCCTATATGCTCCATCAGCCTTCCTTCCTATCATTATTGTGTTAAAGATGCATGTTTGATAAAGTGGTATGGCAAAATGTGTAGTGATTCAGTAACATTGTTAGAAAGATCCACGAGCACATTTCAGTGAAGTAGGATAATGCACCCAGAGTGCATGCTGTGCAGTGGTCAACAGAGTGCAGTGACTCTTAGCAGCATTCAACTAAAGCCATATTTGTGAGCACAGCCAAGCTATCTACAGTGATGGCACTTTCAATGGCTCTCTGTGTCCCTCCCTATCTCTCTTCGGGCCATTAACAAGAAATATAAATTGCAGCAAAACATAAAATTTCAGGAGTTACGGAATTTACAGAATTTCAGAGTTACAGAGCACCTGTAATCTGGAAATGACTTAGAATAATAAGACACACTCTTTGTTCAAGAGGTAACCACTTGTGCATAGTGGCACAAAACACATCCATTCTTTGAAGAGTTTTGTCTTGGACAGCTTCACTCATCGCTTGCATCTGGCACAAAGGGCTTCTTGAACAGTTCTTTGCATTTGGATGTTTTCCACGGGACACAAAAGACGTACACACGATAAAGGAAAGGACCATAATGTGAATAGGAGTAAGGAACAACATGCAGCCAAATGCAGCAAAAGCAGCGAAATGAGACTGGGAGCAGCAGCGCATGTTGCACGCTCCCAATGAGCAGCACCTACGGAAGGCCACTGTGGGCAGACATCATAGCAATGACCACAATCTCTTGTTGGAGAGTTCCAGCACTTCGCACATTACTCAATTATATTGTAGGCACTATAGTATTGCATCGTTGTACTATGCAAAAACAGTTGAAAATTGAAATGAAAGCCAACACACATCCGTTTTCTCAAGGAGCCACTCTCCCCACCAGCAGCCAGAACGCAGCAAGCAGTCGCCTCCACGTTGCACACTCAGCCTACAGTGCACAAATAGTCATCAGCAATGCAAACAACTTGGGGATTCCCGTGAAATGCAGGTGTGCAATACTGCCACTGGAAATGCACTGTGCAGCAAGAAAAGGAGAGAGAGAAAGGTGGTGGGGATCATGACATAAGCATCATGTGGGCCCTCAGCTCCATTAAGGGAGAAGGCAGAGAAGGAATGTTGCTTGGGCTGATCGAGGCAGTGGGGAGAAGCTCCTTGTACCATGGCCTCCGAACATTTCATTTGCTTCTGTCTCTGCTATTACTAAACACTTAAAAATTCTTGCATTGTAGCACCCACTGGATGATGCTTTTCAACTTCCAATGTATAGTGAAAATTGACAGCAGAGCCTGGTGAAGGGCCCTTTAAAATATCCACCAGACAATCCTCTCATCTTTTCCTAGCATAGTAAAACAACTAGTTTTTTCTCCTTAAATTGCAACTGAAGTGCACCCCCCCCCCCCCCCCCCCACCTTTCTTTACGCATACTGAACTGCCTATTGTATGAGGTGCATCCAGAACAGAAGTGTTAAAAGTGCCAAAATGCAGTTTTCCTTTTTCAAACAGATTGAGCCTGCACTGTCAATGTGTGCACAGCATTGTGGTGTCACTTTCCACTGCACAGTGCTAAATGAAATATGGATGGTCTCCTACAGTTTCGCATGAACTGCGAGGTTTGTGCTGTGATCAGGATTTTGCATGTTCAGAAGGTGGCGCTGGCAGAGATCCACAGCATTTGTGTGCAGTGCATGAACCAGACATGAAAAATGGTGTGGTCAAACCATAGTGCAGGCAATTCACTGATGGCCAATCCAATGTGTCATGCTGTAGTTGAAGCAGGAAACACAGGTGTGAAAACTGTCTGTCACTTTGGAAAAATGACTGCTTGGTGTGTTGAAATTTTATCAAACTTGGTAGAAATCTGCTGGAAACTTTATGGATGTGTCGTTTTTCTTAGTGATTGTGCATCAGACAGTTTTTACACTCTTGTGCTTCACGCATCAGACAGCAGGGACTGCCTGATCTCACTCTTTGGTGGCAGACTTGTACGATACCGAAATGCAAGACTTAGTGCCATGCTACAAGAAATTTCCAAACAAGGATAATGAGCATGTGGAAAATCAGGCTATGTGTCACTGTATCTACAGTAATAAACATACTAGTTCTTTCCCTATGTGTTTTTCTCATTTAACAATCAGAACTTACTTTCTAGATGCACCTCATATAAAAGAAACTTTGTCTTCCTTTCATAAAAAACTGAAAAGCCAAAGAACACAACTTCCATGCCCCTGTCAGATGCCCCTGAATGACGTGATCTTTTTCTGCCTCGTCATTGCACAAGCATAGCTATGATTTCCCTTGCTTCATGCTTACCTGAGATGGAAGCAGTGAATCACTCATGGGAGTTGGCTAGGGGCATCACAGTTGTGCTTTTCAGCATTTCAGTTTCGTTTTTGCGGATGAAATTAGTCGTTTTTTGTTACTCTGCAGAAATTTGCAGCATCAGCCTTTTGCAAGTCCGAAAGTTATGAACACAGAATTTAAGTCCTGCATCATACTACTCTTTTGGTTAAAACTTAGTCTAATTTCTAAAAATTAAAAACAAGTTGCCCCTGGGGTAAAATGAATCCTGAAGAAATCGTTGTGTGTATGCGTACATGTGTGTGCACATGCACACACGTATGCCTACGGATGAAACTCTGTTTTTAGAATCTTTTTCACAAATTTTATATTCCCGTGTCAGACTTTATTTGCAAAATAAATTAGACCATAGAACTTAATTTACAAAGGATTCTGAGAACAATATTTTAAAAATAAACAGACGTAAAGCATGCAGTTGCACGTTGGCTTACATGATAATAGGTTCACTTGAGGGCACATGTCTGCACTTGTGTAAAGAGCAAATCTAGTCCAATTTAAATAATCGCCATTTTCTTGCACTTGTGACTGTGCTTATTGCTGTCTGCTTGCACATGTTGCCTGTGCAACTCAACAGTTTGTGCACATTGTTTTGCCAAGAAATGTAGCCATGCAAGGAAAAGTGAAACCTCTTACAAGTTTCGCTGAACCTCCGTACTCCTCTGATATTTGTTTACACATTTCAAATGCTGCGACAACCATTTTTTGTGAACGCGGCAGCACTATGCATCACAGGGATTCCACAAATTCAAAGAACCATCCCGTGCTCCTCTCCTGGCCTTTTCCAATGCCTCATCAGTCTTGGTGACATCAACAGGGTGCTCCAGGTCACATCGCCAGGGGTAAACGCTGTTGATCAGTCGGTTGACAAGGGATGACAGCACGAACATGACGAGAGCAGGTTGTGTGTTTCGAGAATGGAGGGGGGCTTGCCCATGTGCTCCACTCAACCTTTTATGAAGCTTTCATTCAGCCAATGTTGCGCGGAGGGCGATCTGGGGCAGACAATGGAGGATCCTTTCTTCTGGTGTGTTGACGCGACCCAAGCTTTCACTGCACTGCATGGAGTTGGTGAGAGTACGCAGCGATGAAGAGAGAGACTCAGTGAGGAGGGTGGTGAATGAGAGCTGGGAATTCGTGGCAGCTGCATAGTCATTCATTAAATGCCAGTAACATTGCTTTCACTGATATGTTCATCCCAGACTAGTTCAACCAGTATGTAACTAGTTTTCTAGCTGCTAGTGGTTCAAGGACCCTGTAAGCATCAAAGCCAAAGCTGCCATTATTTGTTTCACAGTATGAGGACACCGCTGCACCCTAGATGACTGCAAGAAGTTTCAAATGACGAGATGCACTCTGTTAAAGAGCCTGTTTTGAAGCCAAGACATGTTACGGATTTGATCTATGTCCTGAGGAGGTTTGCTGGCTCCTAGGAGGGAACCAAGGATCAAGGCTATGTTGAGTGTTCCAAAACAGAACAAAAAGTGTGTAATGCCACTCTTGATAAACAACACTCAAAGAAAGAACAACAAACGTCTTTTGGGAACAAATTATCTACACGGCATATTTTTGTTTCTCAATATTACAAACTTGCGGCCCCTGTCAATTTCGCAAGATCCAAGTTAGGTAAAGGAATCTGCAAGATCCAAGGAACGGGTAAAATAATGAGAGGGAGCAATGGGCTCGATTTTTAGTGACCATATGACACCCGAGAGAGCATACAGGGAACCAATTGTTCATCTTACCGCACTGCCTAATTATATATGGGAGTTAAATAAAAATGGAAAAAAAAAGTTCAAGGAAAGACAACTTTGCTGCTAGAAAGAGCCAAACGCACAGCTCCTGTATGACAGGCCGCACTCTACCAATGAGCTGTGGCGATTGTTTTCCCTCCATCTTTTTTCTTGGGTACCTATTGCACAATGCAGACTGATTTTGGCTCACACCAGTGACGGAGCCTTTTCTTCCATCAAGGCTTCCACTTTCCAATACTTCCACTTTTACATTTAATAATATCAATAAAGGTTGAGACTGTTGCAAATTTAGCCTTCATCTATAATTGTATTAGACAGGTCAATCGTTGAATGCTTTGTTTTCAATGATAACAAGGATATTGCATTTACATAATGATATTGTCACAGTTTTGTGAGCTACTGCCACTGACCCACCTTGCACATATTGTGTAAAGAATTAGCTATTGTGCACATATTGTGTAAAGAATTAGCTGTTGTTACCAGGCACTGCTGTGCTCTTCGAGCAACATCTGTTTGGGATGTCCTCAAGCACTGTTTTAGTCATATAGTCATTTTGGCTGTACAGAACATCAGAAACCTCCTGAACGCTGTAGTACAGTCAAACCTTTAAATAACAAAGCCACAACTGATGTGAAAATACTTTCGTTATATCCAATATTTGTTATTAGTGTATAATTATTACATGCCAATATCGAAGAAGAAAACATATCTACTTTGATATATCTATGTTCGTTATACTGAGATGCGACTGTACTCTGTGTCCCAACACAGAATTCAACATGACCTGTTTGTACTGACTTTTCCATTGTAGTGCCACTTACTGCAAGTTGTCTGCTGCAGAGCAGTTTGCGAGCTTGTCAGAGAAGGAAATTCTCGCATGACCTCCGCTCATGTGTTCCCATTTATTGTGAACCACATTGTGCATTAGTATTGTTTTCAAAAGATGACCTTATATTGAGAACTATATGGGTTAATCTTGTAATTGTGCAAATACTGCTGCTGTCGACTTGTATGCATCTAGGTTCTGGTCATGTTCTTCACTTTAACAGGGGCTTTTGCAGGCATTGTGCATGTGCAGTTTGTTGTATTCTGCTGCATGCTACTGACCAAAGCTTGCAGCCTACAAGCACTATGCTTGCTAACCTACTTGCGTCCAGTTTACTCTTTTCTTTTTTTTAAATCTAGTGCAGACAGCTATTTGTAATATTCTGTTCCATCTATTTACACACTTCTATTAACAGCAGTGGTGAAATTTGATGAGATCCTTCACAGGATATGAGCATAAATCATGCTTATGCAGACAAGATTTATCTCGTAAAGCAAGTTCTTTCACAGAACACAAACACATACATGAATGCAAAGATAGAGATGAGCTGAACGTTTGGCTTCAATGGTAGTTGTTTATGTGAGCCCATGACCCTGCCGTTGGGGTGCAAAACAGTTCCACGTGAATTAATCACAATAATGTAGCACAAACAGACATCTTTCTTTTGCACTCACAGCATCCGATTAGGTATGACAACCTTTGCCAGGTGACGTAAAGTGTGTTGCAGGCAAATGCCAAAATATAAAGGGACAATTTGTCATGCCAATTCAATCATGTTTTGTTTTTCGTCGAAGCACACACTGTGTTTTTCAGGGTTCGTTTTCCACATACATGGGAGTAGAAAGGCTGTATTAAGGATAAATAGTTTGCTTGTTTACTGTAGTGGTTGTTTGCTGTAGTATTTGCTTGCATAGCAGCTGCAGCATTTTCTGTACTTTTGAAAGTTCAGTGTCAAAAGCCAGGTCTAATGTTACCTTTTTTGCTAATTATTATATATTACGGTACCTCATTATTTGCTAGCCCTTCTTGTTGCTTGTTTGTATATGTAAGGAATAATAAATTAACTTAGAGTTAAAGGTTGCATACCTTTGCACATTATTTCCGGGACATACAGATTGGGCTAAGGATGGAATGAAAAAATGTGAAGGTAAAGCTAGGCTGAGGCTAAAAGGAACACATTAGTATCTAACTTTTGTATAGCTTCAATACTTTCTATTTTTTTATGTGTGTGTATGTGATAAACAACTTTGGGACACAACATTGTGTGCATTAGAATTATGGCAGCTGTGGCATAACTTGCCTCAAGTACACTCTACAAGCTTCTTTTGTGGTGAAGAGGAGTAGGTAACTGGTGCACTCAACAGGTGAGGCTAATTTGTCATGAGAAATTATAGGTCAGCCATTGAGGCACATAAGTTTGTGCAGGGTTGGACATTGCCACTAGGCATAACAGAACCTAGGAGAATAGATTATGTGCACTTTTATTGATGTTTTATTGCATAATGTTGGAAATAGTAACTACCCAATTAAGTCGGAAGTTTGGCTGTCATCTTAGAGTATCTGAAAGTATACACTTCTGGGAATTTTTTAAGTGATGCTGCAATATTTCAGTGTTCCCTCCATCATTGGGTGTTAATGCTGCCAGGCATGTGCTCATCAGCTGCACTTTGCTCTATTGCTTATGTGTGCTATGTGGCAGCATGATTTTAAAACTATGCTTGCTTTCAATTGTTTCGTTACTGGCATGTGCATGACCTCTGCACATGCTTCCTTTTTAAAGATAATTAGATTTGCTGCCAGGATTTTCTGTATGCTACCATGCTAATTGCAGTGTCAGGTTCTTGGAAATTGTGGTCCTTGTAGTGTGTCGCCCTGGCTGTTCTGAAGCATGTAATTGGTACTAAAAGGATGCACACAGAAACGAAGAAAAAAAAAATATGACTAATACTGGCAGCCAGTGTCATCGTCAGTGTTTTTCCTTCTCTCTGTTTCAGTGTGTATTTTTCTTTTTCAGCAATTACAGACTAAGCCAACAACAAATCCTTTTGAAGCACCCAGACTGTTCTCATCTGTTTCTTAAATTGTCTTCCTTATCTCTTTGAGAAGTAATAGCATATGTTTGTTGTGAAATTTGGCATTCCTAGGATAGAAAGGGTTAAATGGTTGATGAAAGCAGCATAAAGGCAGTGTTGTCAAAATCAGCAGCTTATGTCTGAAGAACTGTCGTATTGCATTTGCCTCTTTAGTACCTACAATTTTTTGTTGGACTGGCTGGCAACATATTTGCTGTGTTCCATATTTGCTTACATGGTTGTTGGAGTGGGAGAGGCGGAATGCTTTCAATTGGCTAGCCTGAGCACATTTTTATTTTGCGTCTGTTGTTCTACAAGTGATCCTTGTAGTCTCAAACAAGTCTCTACTCGAAGCTCTTCCTCGACTCACTGGGTAGAGCACAGTACCACCCCTCTACTGAAGAATATTCTGTGCTTAAGTGATGCTCCTCTGCGATTGCTATGACTAGGAATTGATTGAGAAACGCAGCCCTGGTATGGTGCATTTGCCGCTGTGAGCACCTGAGTACAAAATATTGACTGAAGAATCGCCATGGAGTGTCATCGAAATACTGCAGCCACTTTAAACGAGAGATAGTGTTGCCATCCACTTTCTTGAGTGAAGGTGGAGTGTTGAGTGAAAGAATGTTCTAGAATATGGAGGCTAATCTTTAACAGTGGAGAGCTCATTGAAATCTTTTGTGTGTCCTGTGTTGGTATTTTTGTTTGTAATTAATTTTATTGTAAGAGTCTGTTTATGTACTAGAGAATCAGCCAAATGTGCTGCCATCTAAATTTACAATTTTGCCACTCAATCTGTGTCTGGCACATTTCATTACAGACTACATTGTGCCTATGTACTTCTACGTCCCCAAGGAGTTCCTTGATGCGGAACGAACAGATCCAGGATCACAGCCCAGGTTGCCAAGCCCTGAAGGGGACGTGGACAACTTGTTCATGATGGGCCAGGCATTGTACATAATCTCCAAGCTTTTATGTGAGTCAGCAGTTTGAGCTTGGCTCTTCTATTTCTAATGTTGGTGTATGACTGGGAGAATGTGATTAGGCAGGCTTATGTGTATTTTATATGCTTGTGAATTAACTTTATGCATACGCAGGCTATCTCAGCATTCTGCTGTGCTTAAGCTAGTCATTTGTTTTACACGTGTGTGCAGTGGGATAAGGTTTCCAGGAATTTTTCTTGAGTTGTCTTGGACCATGCTGTTGGCTGAATTATCAGGTGCTGGGCTTCCATCAAAAGGAGTGTTGGGTGCCTGTGAATTAATTGACAGTGATGAAAAGTGCAAGAGCAGGCTTGTTTTAGGGCAGTTCTTTCTTTTCATTGCATCAGAGTAAAAATGCTTTTAAGAGAGATGATTCTCAGTTTATTAATAGATGTCTGTGTTTCTTTCAAGTTATTATCAAGCATGTCTCATCTAGTGCCAGTCACCTCTAATTAAGTGACTTGTTGCACAGTGGAGGGCCTCTTGCACATCTCTGAACTGGATCCAGTACGACGGTACTTGCCCTCTTGTAATCGGCCTAGACGAACTGACAGATACTCGGCGTTTCAGGTGGGCCATATGTACCTCTGTGTTACATTTCCTGTGTTAATTTCCCATGTTTTTGGTGGTGAAAGGTAGAATTGGCAGCTCTGATATCTATGTTCAGTATATATCTGCAGGTTTATTATGACAAGGTTGAACTGTTGGGATGATGGACAGCTAATAACTAATTTGTTGTAGTGAAGTGTGATAGTTTAGCTTAAACAGTGTACCTGTTCATAATCATTTGTATACTTTTGTTTACCTCTTTGTTTAGAAGCATCTTTTGTATCAACTATGGACATATAAATTTGTGTATGCTATTCGGAAACTTCAAATATTGAATATAAACTGAAATATGAAGTCATTTATAATGTGTAAGTTAAGGCATGAGCTTAGTTTAGTACCTTTTTGCCATTTTGCTGAGCAAAATAACTTTTTTTTAATTGTTCAGAAAAGAAAAACTAAGTTCATGTAGAAAAACAGTGATATCATTCTGAAAGGACTAACATCCTGCAGTCAGTAATGTCATGCCAAAAGGATTAAAGTACTCAAGTTAACATTGTACTTATAATGACTATGACCAACTATGACTACCTTAAGTTTGTACATTTATATGTATTCATCCTCATTTGCTGCCTGTGAAAAAAAAAATGCTTTGTAGCTGAAACAAACAGCCATTTCACTAGTGTCATCTCGCATCACTTCTATTTACGTCTAACTTGCTCTGCTTCTCAGGCAACAAGTTGCTCCTAGCCAAGGGCGCTTGTTCAGGTTATGTGTATTTACTGTTGTG
The DNA here is from genome assembly GCF_023375885.2 of Dermacentor andersoni. Classification (NCBI taxonomy): domain Eukaryota; kingdom Metazoa; phylum Arthropoda; class Arachnida; order Ixodida; family Ixodidae; genus Dermacentor; species Dermacentor andersoni. The sequence goes on along the minus strand of NC_092814.1, from coordinate 89,913,827 downwards.
CAGTGTTCTGAAGGACATGGTAAAAAATTAGTGTGGTGTGAACTGGTCACATATTTGCCCTAGGAGCGGTGTATATGCTGTTATAGACTATGCCGTTCCCTTTTTTTTGGTGCTGCCATTTCATGCATTTAACTCGCATATGGGATACCTGGGCTCTGATCCTCACAGGGAAAGGCAGTTGTGAGTATTCTCGCCATCCTGCCTGCACGCTTCGCTTGCAAGCCTGGAAAAGAGCCTCTAGTGTTATATTGCTGTCCACCAACCAGCCTCACTTTTGAGAGCTTTGCTTTCATGCATGGCACTTAGCCTGAAATCTGACCCTTGGCACTGAGCAGACCAGCATTGTGCTACTTCATACTCTAGCAGCTGAACAGGCTGAAAGTGACCCATGGGTTGCTTTGCAACGAGCCAGGTAGCTGTATTTCAAGGCTGAGAACCACTTGAAAACCGTTGTGTACATTTGTGTGCACTGTAGTGTTCAAACAACAAACAAGTATACGATATTGCATCTAGGGGGATGCTATGGTACTATGACATAGCCATGTCTTGCACGTGTCGGCACATGAAGTTTATTTGTACCAGCAGAAACTGAAAGTGTTGGTCAAAGCAGAGGTTTACACAGGCTGCTCTGCTTTCCAGAGGCACACTGAAAGGTCTTTAAGATATTTGTAGTGACAGTGAAAGAGTGCTTCGTTATGAGAGTTTATTTAACTAATGCTTTTTGTGTGTTCTTTACAAATGTCTAATGTTCTGGATGCTGTGTTATCCACACATTGTGGCGATATATAAGGCTAATTTTTTATGTCTGTTAATGACTTTTTACTTCTTTACACCTTTAGATCATTGTGCAATTAAGTAATTAAATGTACATGAAACCACTGGAATTTGCAGTCAAGGCAATATGTTCATGCTAGGTACAATTCAGCTTTAATTACACCCATATTGATTGAAAATTAACTTTCATGCAGAAGTATTTATTGCACAGCTGCACCATTGCGCACCCCATTTTATGTGCCTCTTGTTTGTGAGGCATTCATTTTGCATGATATACTGCTGTTGAGTTTCTTTTTTTGCTTGAGTAAGGTGTTACTTGGTACTGTATGCATGACCAAATAAAATGCATAAGATTTGCATGCTGCCTTATGGCCATCTGCTTTGATGTTATTAATGAATGTCAACATTGTTTTGTCATACAGTAAAACCTAATTGTAACAAAACTTAAGTACTGCTGCTGACTTAAACATTGTAGAGAGTAATGGGTTATAAGAATAAGAAATTTGGGTATTTGGCAAGTTAAATAGTGTAAAAATTTACCATTGAAGGAAAAAAAAAGGTAATAAAATATTATGCAGATCCAATGCACATCTTGGAATCTATGTGACGTGAAGCTCTTCTGAAGCTGTTAATCAAATGCTCTAAGTTTCCACATTTCATTCCTGTGGTGTAAAGGAAACTGGAGTGTGCGTATGTGACTCTCGTGTACCCGTACTATGCAATGTGGCACGCAACAGTCATCTCAAAAAGCTAGTTGGCATTAGCAACTAAACGGTATACAGGTGATTGCAGCCTATTGGTTAGATCGAGCTGATGTGCTTGGGTACCGAGGTTTAATCCCACCATCAGGCACATAATTCAATTTTTTTGTAAGTGTAAGGTATTCAGCAGGACAGCAGCGGTACCCAGAAGCCACGATCAGGAAAGTCCAGTGTTTGGAAATAAAACTTCGCTTTAAATGTATTCAAACAAAAGTACTGAGAAGCAGGATGCGACACTCCTGATCTAATACTTACTACAACATTCAAGTGCCAAGACAATGCCATTGTTATAACCAATAAATGTTATATCGAAAAAATTGCAAAAGAATTGCACAAGACAAAACAGAGAGAACAATCATCAAAACATTTTAACTAGACAAAAAAAAGTACAGTCCAGTCCACTTATAACATTACCGGTTTTAACAATACTCAGTTTTAACAGTGTGCAGCCATGTCACAGTGAACTTTTGTGTGTTTTATGGTAAAATAAACAGCTTACTAGAGTTTTCCCTTGCTGCATTATTTGTTATAACAATTAAATCTGGCTACTGGGTGTCTGTGCTGAAAGGAAAAGGAATGCGATGTCTTGGAAAATTAAAAAAGGAAAAAGAAAACGGGGAGCTATCGCCCTTGCCTGTGTGCTGTGCACGCCGCTTACCTTCACCTTGCCTTCATTGCATCGCCAGCCTCTCGCACCTCTCTTCCATCTCCCTTCCACTCCTCTAAAAAACAAGTCGGCGGGGCTGTCAGCATAGTCAACTCATGTTTTGGAGCTGTGGAATAGAAATGGGAGAGAGACACGCAGTGTGTGCAGCACAGCACGTAGGCGGGTGTAGCGGCTCACATTTCTTTTCTTTTTCGGGATATTGTGTTCCTTTTCCTTCTGGCGCAGACACCCAGTAGCTAGATTTAATTTTTATAACCAATAATGTGACATTGTAACATTGCAGTAAGTGGTTTATTTTACCATAGAACACTCAAAACTTCAGGGTTCCGCAATTGCTCATTGCTATATTCAATGTATTGTTAAAACTGGTACTATTACTAAGTGAGTTCGACTGTGCTCTCCAAGAAACTGATATTTGGTGGACAATCCGCCATGTTCACCTCATTAATTTACAAACTGTAACATAGATTTTATCCATCTAATAAATTACTCTAAATGCACCAGAGCTTAGGAAGTTGGTACTATTGTTTTGATTTGGCCACTTTCTTACTGCGTCTTAGCAAGAATTTTGCAGTAAAGCTAGGCAACTAAACGGGGAAATCTTTGAAGTACTCACTGGTTGTTGGACATTGTATGTGTGTTGTGGACTGTGCAACTGGGTGATGCATGAGCTTATTTGTACTTAACTTTAGCTCATGCATATAGAAGTAGTGAAGTGACTTGGTGGTCAAACTCACATTATTCATTTTATCCTGTATTGTAATCTTTATCCCTGAATGGATGTATATGTATTCTTTATTTCCACTAATGGTTTGCATGTGCCTTCATTTGGCCAGTATTGTGGTACTTACTACACTGACCTCTTGATTAGAAAATATTAACTTTTTCTTGTCACTTGAGTGTACCGTATAGACTCGCATGAGGGCCACACTTTTTTTTTTTTTTCGCAATTTTGATCAGGTGCGGTCCTTACACGGGACTGCACCTTTTGGTCAAAATGGTGCCGGTGCAGCCAGCGACTTGTGCACACTCCGGATCTTGTGCATACCCCGGCTCTCGCCATCTAGTAGCAGCACGCGGAAGTACGCAGTGCACGAAAATTAGGCGATTGCATGACCAAATGCGATTGCTTCTCCGTTGGAAATTCTTTGCAAAATTTTGGGCAGCCAAGTGAGGGTGCAGCCCTTACACGAGTGTATACAGTATATCAGCACGGAGACCTCTGGAAGTGTACATGACAGATTTTAGTGGGCAGTACCTTGCTTTTAAATGTTTCAGATTTTAGCGTGTCCTCCGTTATGCGCTGAGCACTGAACTTACAAGCTGAGGTAGAACCCATGGCCACAGGCCCATCTCAACGGCACAGTAAACAAACTTCAAGAAATATGTTTGCTGCAACTAGTGCCATCTGAGATTTTGTCAGCTTCATTGGATTGCAGTAATTTCTCTTTGCACTGACATTCGTTTGGTTCTGTTTACATCTTCTCTTCTTCAGAAAAGGAAGCAGTAACTCCTTTCTTGCAGTTCATGAAGTCAGAATGCAAGCAAATTGTGCTGTTTAATGCCTTTTGCACTTCAGCTTATATCCAATAATGTCAACAGATTCTAATGAGAGATACCCTTCAGCGCACTGTTGAACGTCCCACATCATATGAAAATGCATGACTACGTATGCTTGTGTTTTTCATTGTGTAATTTTTTTTAAATGTCCAGTATCTATTTGGCGCAGTTCTGCAAAACACACTTGCGCATTCTTTGAGTAGTAATTTGTTTAAATTTCCACAGCAACATAGGAGCATGAAACAAAGCAGCTTTCCCAGAAGCAACAGTCGGTTTACTGTGTTCATCTTCTCTGACAGAGTTATCTTGTTCAGGAATAAGCAATGATGACTTCTGTAAGCTCTGATTTGACACCGTCACTTGCTTGAGTGCTGTAAGCCACGCTGCGCACAGATTTATAAAGTGGCCATGATGTCCAACTTTATTCTGCCTTCTTTTCAATGGGCATAGTATGTTGTAAAATAAGAAAGGGAAGAAAAGGTAAATTTAATTATTTGTGGTCATGCCATGAACAGTTGCAAAGCCCAAATAGTGGCTGGTAAATTTGGCCACCTAACTGGAAAGCATTATCTTCCGTGTTTTTGACCTAGAGCAAGCATCTAAATGAAAATGACTGTGTGGCATATTTTAGAGGCATTTCCATTTTTTTTCTTTAAGCCACTACATGGCAACAGGTTGTTTGACAACAGGTTGTTTCCTTATTGTGAGGTTTCACTGTACTCGTTTGTTGAATGTTGGTCAGCGTTTGCCTTTATGTGTTCACTAATTAATGGCGCATATACACCAGGCTAACTGAAGACTGTGCTGCTTGGTGTATGCATATTTTACTGTCTGTATCACAGTCACTGATGCCTGTGGGCTACCACACATATCCAGAGTGCAGCCACAGACCTGGTGGTTCAAGTGGTGCTGATAGCCGAGAGCATGCGGCTACAGGCTATGATGGCAACATATGGCATCCAGACTCAGACACCGCATGAAGTAGAACCTGTCCAGATATGGTCTCCAAAGCAGCTGATGAAGGTTTGTTATTTTTGACAGCATTTGGACAGATTGGAAAAGAGTGGTTGTATTGCAACCGAGCTATAAATGGGTGCTTGATTACTGCCATTCGAATAATTGCTTGTTTACTTCTTTGTTGCAGCAATATTGTTTTGATGGGGCAAAAAAAGAGAATTGCCCTTTTATTTCACAATTTAACCAATGTCATTTAGTAGGTATGCAGTCTTGCATTACATGCATCACCCTTTATGGTGCAAGGACTCCTCTTTAACCACGGCATCTTTTGCTGATCATGAGTGTTTATACTACAGTAGAACTTCGTTCATACACTTTGGAAAAAAATACAAGAGAAAAACGTGCCAACTGGAAAGACGTACGATCCGAAGTAACTAAAAATATTTGACAGACTTTATTATTGTTGACATCTACACAATGCGAAGCGTCGCGCGGATTGTTGTGGTACGAGACACCGACACGCATCGATCTAGGGCGGCCCGAGATGTGTTTTATTGTTTTCCTATTGCGTGGTGTTTTAAGAGGGCGACAGGAAACTGAAAAGGAATCTAGCTGGTTGGCGAAGCCGGATGCCGCCAAAGCGAAACGTGATGCCCACATTGCGCTGCCTGCAGAAGGGAACGGCAGCACGTTTGGATTATCGCCTACTAAAATCGTGCAGTGTGCTACCAATGGTACTACGCACCACGTGCTGTAAAACAGATAAGTGAAGGTGCTTATCACAGTAGGTTCAGCGGCGATAGCTGTGAATGCGGTGCGCGATGACCCGGGCAGATATTTACTGGTACCGGAATAAGAAACTGTGCGCACCGTCGTTCTCACGCGAGACGAGCGGCCATATACTGTTCTTGAACCCATGCGCCTTGCGCCTTTTCTTGTTCACGCGGGGTCTAATGGCCAGAAAATGTATACGATCGCAGTCTGACAGCAGGGAACGGTGGCGCATTTTGGTTATCACCTATTAAAAGCATGCGCTACGCTTCTGATGACACCACATGCTGTGAAACAGATGGGCGAAGATGCTTGTCGCAATAGAGTTGGCGGTGATAGCTGTGAATGCTGCGTGTAGTGACCTCGGAGAAGATTTGCTGGTACCAAAATGAGCGATTGAGTGCACGCCGGCATTTTCATGTGAGCTTGACGGGCGAGTATTGCAGTGAAGCTGCCTCAGCGGGCAGTTATATACTGTTCTCAATCGCGCGCACCTCGCCTTGCGCATTTTCTTGTTTACATGGGGTCTAGCAGCCGGAAAACGTATTGTACGATCGCAGTTTGGTGACGTACTGAACATTGATGCCGAAAATCGTGTTTTCCTGGGATGTATGAGCCGTTAAAAATTGAGCGTAACTCTGTTGGGTCATTTCTTATGTTGTTGTTTTTGATTGCGAATGTTGGCGCCAGTAAACATACTTAATGGGAACGTATCAAAAAGGTTCTACTGTATCATTAGAGTTGCTTGTATAACTGTGGCATGAATCATAGTAGGGCATTGGACTTCTTGAAAACTAGCAAGTCTACTTATTTTTAAAATTTAGCCAAGTTTGTAAATTGTTTGTGCCATGAAGTAGGTTTATTAGAGACAAAAATAAGTAGAAAGGCCTTATTCTGATATTTATTTATTTATTTATTTACAGAGTACCTACATCGCCATAAAGGCATTATGTAGGGGGGAACAAAATATAACCAGTAATACAGAAAAGCTTTTGGACAGATATACTCACAAACAGAAGCACTACAATAGCTGTTAGAGAAAGGCATACAAGTAACGTGAAACAAGCAGGTTCCAAGATATATAACACATACGTTTGTTTTACAAGAGCGCCGTCACAGCATTGAATAGAATAGTTCGTTATTTGACACATTTACTATATCAATTGATTTGGGGAAAAAAGAGTAGTAAAAAGTGTTTGTTCTGCAGTTATAGGCTGAGATCTTTTTGTTGTTATCACAGCGAGTCGATATATAATCTGGTTCCAGGAGATAGTTATAGCGATTAATACCTGTCTGATTATTATATATTCGGTGCAATAGTTTAAGCCTTAACTTCTGCCTACACATATGTAGTAGATCCCATCCTAAAGTGGCCTTCATGCGTGGAAAAAATTGCCTGCTATTGTAAGCATTTAGATAATGTGGGAAAGCTCTTAGCTTATAAGAAAACAAACCAGCATTCCTGCTGATATCTGTTACATTCCACCAGCATCACACCAGTTTTAATCATTAGCTACACAATTTTAGCATGTTTCAATCCTTTCAGAAATGTAATGGTAGTGTTACACTTTATGTGTATGATATTTCTTTAAATATTTCTGGCTTACCAATATGATAATGATATTCATCATTATCATATTTTTATTCTTATCTTAGCATTCCTAAATTACAAACAACTTTCTGGACCAATAGCCAAAGGCTATTGTATTCTTTTCCTGTAACCATTTTTGGCACCTATGAAAAAATTGCCTGCTATTGTAAGCATTTAGATAATGTGGGAAAGCTCTTAGCTTATAAGAAAACAAACCAGCATTCCTGCTAATATCTGTTACATTCCACCAGCATCACACCAGTTTTAATCATTACCTACACAATTTTAGCATGTTTCAATCCTTTCAGAAATGTAATGGTAGTGTTATACTTTATGTGTATGATATTTCTTTAAATTGCTGTTTGTCTTATAGACTGCACGTCAGCTTTTCTTCCTCCTATCCTGTTTTTTATTATTATTATAATTATTATTTAGGTCTACGAATTCCTAGGTGTGAACCGGAAGCTTGGCTTGAAGGGAAGACCGCAGCGTCCAATTGGTGCGTTAGGAACAAGCAAGGCAAGTCCTCTGAAATTACTACTTGTTAGATTGAAGAAATGTTTTTCAACTTTGACTTCATTCGTTGAGAGGCATGCAGGTAATGGAATGAGCTAAAAAACCCTTCATTGTGAAGAATCTTCAGTACTTTGGCCTTTGCATCATTTTATTGCACCACATTTCCAGCTGTTATGATCTTTCTCTGCAGCTGTATCGAATATGTGGGCAGACGGTGTTGTGCTATCCGCTTATCTTTGAGGTCAACGACTTCTACCTCTCACATGACATGGCTCTACTCATCGATGATATAAAGGTACTTAAATACTTTTGTGTTCACTAGTAATGTAAACTGGTAGCAAAGTATTTGCATGTACTACCCACCACGCCAGCTCAGAGGCTGTGGCGGGGAGTTTATTCTGCTAAGCACTAGCTAGGCAGCTCAATACCTAGGAGTCTGATGTTAATATCTACAATAGCACAATGAAATGGTACCGAAAGATCAAGGTGTTGGTGCCAGCTGTCTTTTGTATTTGCATCTTTTCTGGCTTACCAATCTTAGTATGCCTAATGTTCTGCAAATAAAAACTGAAAACGCTGAACCTTTGTTATAAGAACGATGACTCTGCAGTGCTGGTGTACCAGTGATCCTTCAGTGCAAGAGATATTGCGTTTGGAAATATTATGCAGTACTGGGCATGTGGTAGCTTCGAAAATGTGGCTAAAGGTGCAATTAGAGGCACAGTGAAATACTGGGTCTATCTTGAAGCACTTATTTCATTCTTATGTGGAGTAATTTTTTTTCACATTTGCTAGGCTTCAAGTCAGGTCTTGCTGTGCATGATGGGATGTCTCATGCCTTGTACACCACCCTGCCCAGTCATTTTTTTTTTTTTTTCATCTTTGTTGGTTTGTTTATTTTTACAACTGGCACTTTTGCTGCGTGAAAAAGCATGAAATTATTGGAAAATGAGTGGGGAAGGAAGAGCATGGTAGCTGATATTCACCGTACTCAGTTTCACACATACCAGGCAATGCATTGGAGGCTAGAGTTACTTTTCATATTGCCTGGACTTGGGACCAAAAAATATTGCATGCCACATGAAATCCGGACATAAGAATGTGTTGCATCATTTGGAGTAACAATGATTTTGTATGTTGTAATCGCAACATATGAAAAAATTATTGCATGGAAGAGGTTGCATATATCTGAGCGTATTTACTGAGGAACGAGCGCAGAGACATGTTTGTTTCCACAATACACTCATGAGGAAAACATTGTGTGTGGCTTACTAAAAGCCAAAACAAAACAAAAAACAGTATGCAAGCACTACATATTTGATGAAACACTAGCTCTATCTGTTAAAGTTTTTTTGCATGAAGTTATTCAGTGGAACATGTTGTGTATCAAAAACCAGTTCACCACGAAATATGTGGAGCTATATATTTCTAGGTCCATACTGCTAGTAGTTGCATAGCTTTCACAGCGTCACCTGTTTAATATGAAAAGGAGTATTAATTTACATGATGCACACTGCCTTGAATGTGTCATTTGTTTTCTTGTTGCAAGAGTTTACATTCTGACACATGGGCATTTACAAGTTTGTTCTCTTTTCCTTTCTCCAGAATGAGCTGACGTTTGTTGGAAAGTACTGGCGCATGTCTGGTAGGCCCACGCTTGCCATTGTTATCAGAGAAGACAATATGAGGTGTGTCATTTTCTGATCAATTCTTTGGATTTGTAACTGTTATGGCTGGTAACTAAATACAAGATAATTTTCTCTGCAGCTTTAGCCCTGTACCGCATGAATTTTCGTTTTGTTGTGATAAAATTAGACACATCTTTGTTTGTGCCAGAAATGCCCAAAGAAACCTGAAATTTCTAAAGAAACACGTGATTTTATAAACTGAAATGGTAACATATCACATATGTATGCAGTTATGGTAACATATCACCATAGCTATGGGTATATATTATAACTATACAGGGTGTCCCAGGTAACATTAGCCAAGCTTTTAAAAATGAAATATAAAATGTAAGAGGACGCAACCAATGGTATTCTGTCAGCAGTGGCATACTGCACCAGGAGGGTCTTTTTATAATAGCATTGTCAATAATTACCTGAGATTAATTAATGAACTTGAGCGTTGAAGAGGAGGACAAAGGCATTGAGCAGAGTTAATTCTTCCCAGTAAAGCCTAGAATGCAAGGACGCCTGGGAGTAGCACCTGAAGTGCATAATCATGCGGCTATTTACATAGTTTCGCATTTCCTTATAATGCAGAAAGAAATCATTACGCGAGACATAGCACACCAAAACAACTGAAGCAGGTGTTTTAAAACACAATTATTACTTTTATATCAAAAATGTACCCTGAACTCAGTAATTAAAAAGTTTATTAATTAATCTCATCTAATTATTGATAGTTATGAAAAAAATCCTCCTGGCGTGGTATGTCACATTGACAGAATGCCATTGGTTGCATCCTTGTATCATCATCATCATCAGCCTGGTTACGACCACTGCAGGGCAAAGGCCTCTCCCATACTTCTCCAACTACCCCGGTCATGTCAGAATTGTGGCCATGTCGTCCCTGCAAACTTCTTAATCTCATCTGCCCACCTAACTTTCTGCCGCCCCCTGCTACGCTTCCTTTCCCTTGGAATCCAGTCCGTAACCCTTAATGACCATCGGTTATCTTCCCTCCTCATTACATGTACTGCCCATACCCATTTCTTTTTCTTGATTTCAACTAAGATGTCATTAACTCGCGTTTGTTCCCTCACCCAATCTGCTCTTTTCTTATCCCTCAACGTTACACCCATCATTCTTCTTTCCATAGCTCGTTGCATCGTCCTCAATTTAAGTAGAACCCTTTTCGTAAGGCTCCAGGTTTCTGCTCCGTAGGTGAGTACTGGTAAGACACAGCTATTATACACTTTTCTCTTGAGAGATAATGGCAACCTGCTGTTCACAATCTGAGAATACCTGCCAAACGCACCCCAGCCCATTCTTATTCTTCTGATTATTTCAGTCTCATGATCCGGATCCACGGTCACTACCTGCCCTAAGTAGATGTATTCCCTTACCACTTCCAGTGCCTCGCTACCTATTGTAAATTGCTGTTCTCTTCCGAGACTGTTGAACATTACTTTAGTTTTCTGCAGATTAATTTTTTAGACCCACTCTTCTGCTTTGCCTCTCCAGGTCAGTGAGCATGCATTGCAATTGGTCCCCTGAGTTACTAAGCAATGCAATATCATCAGCGAATCGCAAGTTACTAAGGTATTCTCCATTAACTCTTATCCCCAATTCTTCCCAATCCAGGTCTTTGAATACCTCCTGTAAACACGCTGTGAATAGCATTGGAGAGATCATATCTCCCTGCCTGACGCCTTTTTTTATTGGGATTTTGTTGCTTTCTTTATGGAGGACTACGGTGGCTGTGGAGCGGCTATAGATATCTTTCAGTATTTTTACATACGGCTCGTCTACACCCTGATTCCGTAATGCCTCCGTGACTGCTGAGGTTTCGACTGAATCAAACGCTTTCTCGTAACAAATGAAAGCTATATATAAGGGTGGTTATATTCCGCAGATTTCTCTATCACCTGATTGATAGTGTGGATATGGTCTATTGTTGAGTAGCCTTTACGGAATCCTGCCTGGTCCTTTGGTTGACAGATGTCTAAGGTGTTCCTGATTCTGTTTGCGATTACCTTAGTAAATACTTTGTAAGCAGCGAACAGTAAGCTGATCGGTCTATAATTTCTTTAGTCTTTGGCGTCCCCTTTCTTATGGATTAGGATTATGTTAGCGTTCTTCCAAGATTCCGGTACGCTCGAGGTCATGAGGCATTGCGTATACAGGGTGGCCAGTTTTTCTAGAACAATCTGCCCACTATCCTTCAACAAATCTGCTGTTACCTGATCCTCCCCAGCTGCCTTCCCCCTTTGCATAGCTCCCAAGGCTTTCTTTACTGCTTCTGGCGTTACTTGTGGGATTTCAAATTCCTCTAGACTATTCTCTCGTCCATTATCGTTGTGGGTGCCACTGGCACTGTATGAATCTCTATAGAACTCCTCAGCCACTTCAACTATCTCATCCATGTTAGTAATGATATTTCCGGCTTTGTCTCTTAACGCATACATCTGATTCTTGCCTATTCCTAGTTTCTTCTTCACTGCTTTTAGGCTTCCTCCGTTCCTGAGAGAGAGAGAGAGAGAGGGCTCTTTATTAGAAAAGCAGAGAATTTTGCCGGCGCGTATATAACCACTGGCATGCTACTCTGTATAGGGATGGGGAATGGGATTAAAAGATTCCAGAAAAGAGTTGGAGAAAAAAAGGATAAAAGTAAATATGAAATGTCCGAGTGGACCTGATACTAATATTTACAGGTGACATGGCGGGTAAATTTAAGCTTTTGTATAGGAAGGATGCAATTTTTAAAGCTTTCCTATTTGACCAATTTCTGTCAGGTAATTGAACAATAAATCCAAAACCCGTAGCTGTTTTGAAGGGCCGGGCATTGGACATTACTTTAGTCTCTCGGTAACGTTAACGGTTCGTGGCAAATCATGTCCATTTGGTGCTCAAAAAATTGTCTCTCGTCGCGGTACGCGGGGCATTCTAGTAATATGTGCTCAATTGTCTCTAAGTTGCAACAGTTATCACAGTATGGGTTAGTGATAAGTCCTATGCGGTACAGATAATTGTTCGTGTATGCCACGTTCAGTCGAAGACGATGGTACAATGTCTCTAAGTGTCGAGGAAGTGGTCGTGGAATTTTCGGTCTCATTTCTGGGTCAATGTAACGTAGGAAGTTATCTTGGTGAAGTGGCAGATTCAAGATGCGGTCTTTTTCTTGATAGGCATATTTTTTTGCCATGTTTGAAGCGTCGGCCTTTGTAAAATATGTTCTTTTGAACTTGCGGTATTGGAGTCCATTTCTGGCGGCTTCGTCCGCTCTTTCATTTCCCGAAATGCCGGCATGGCCAGGTATCCACTGGAACTTTAGGCAATGACCAGCAATCTTAGCCCTGTGGTGAAGATAAGCAATGTCAAATGCTGCTGGTTGATTATTGCAACGCTTGTGCCTGTTCCAGATACATTGTAGGGCTGCTTTTGAGTCTGTGAAAATCACCCATGTCTTTGGCGGCTGCTGTCGAAGTACATACACAAGGGCCTCCTTAATTCCATATAGCTCCGCTGAAGTAGATGATGTCGCTCGCTCAAGACGAAACGAGAATCGTTGCCCTGTAGAGGTTACAAAAAGTCCGCATGATGAACCATGTGGAGTTTTAGAGCCATCTGTGAAAATGTGCGTTGCGGCTGCGTATTCTTTGTGCATATATTCTAAAGCTATCTGATAAGTCGCTGCTTGAGGCATTTTCTTTTTCGCACTGATTCCAGGTATATATGGCACGATTTCCAGTGGGGACAGTGTCCATGGTGAAATGTTTCGCGGCATAATTTGTGACGCCTGAGCAGGAACCGAAATAGATATGCTTCCGACGGCCTGCCCAAAGCTAGATGTAGCACGGGTTCTGGAAATATCCTTTAAAAAGTGAGTCTTCGTATGAATGACGTGGCGGAGGTGTATCCGAAGTGTCTCCTGCGAACATAGCACTTCCAGAGGCAGGCATCCAGCTTCTGCTACAGTCCCTGAGCGGGACGACCCCTTCGGAAGGCCAAGACATATGCGAAGGCAGTTGTTTCGTGCTGCCTCGAGTTTTCTCTTGCTTGTGGGAGATATTTTGTGCAGGATCGGGAGGTAATATCGTAGTGTTCCGTCGACGTAGGCCTTATGGAGGAGCACCATTGATCTACAGTTGCTGCCCCACTGTGATCCGGCTAAAAATCGGAATACGTGCGAAGCCGAGGAAATCTTCTCACTCAGTTTTTTCACTTGGGGCGACCATGTGAGGTTCCTATCGATCGTCACTCCAAGAAACCTTTGCGTCTTGACGTATGGAAGGGCACGACCACCCAACACTAGTGGGTATTTTTCCATACACCTCCGCATGAAAGCCATGGCAACGCTTTTGTCGGGGGCAATTTCAGACCCCTTGGATTTAGGTAGGCCGATATATTTGCTAGCGCTCTCTGGATGCGTTGTTGGGTGGTACTGCGGGAACGCGCCGCACTCCAAATGCAGATGTCGTCCGCATACAGTGTGATTTTGACGCCAGGGGGCAGGTTTCTTTTCAGATGGATGAGGACTAAATTAAATAATACCGGGCTTAACACAGCTCCTTGCGGCACTCCTTTCTCGACGGCATAAAGCGCCGTGGGGCCATCCGGGGTACACATGAGAAGTTGGCGTCCTTGAAGATAGTCTTCAATCCATGCGTAGAGCCGTCCTCCAAGACCAAGGATTTCCAAAGCGTCAAGTATTGCTTTATGATAGACCGAATCATATGCTGCCTTAATGTCTAAAAATAATGCAGTAGGTATGTTTCCAGAGACCAATTCCTCTTCAATTGATGAGATCAAAGCAATGACATTATCAATTGCAGATCTATTTTGCCGGAAGCCATTCATTTCCTCCGGGTAAACTTTTGCAGTTTCCAGGAACCAATTTAGTCGTTTGTAGATCATTTTTTCGAATAGCTTCCCTACGCAGCTAAGCAGAAATATGGGTTTGAAGGAGGCGTAATTTGTTGGCTGCTTCGCTGGTTTCAATATAGGAATGACTTTCGCAAGCTTCCATTCCGTAGGAACCTCCCCAGTTATCCATGAGGCGTTGTAGCACTCCAGAAGGCGTAGGCGAGATGTGTGGCATAGATTTGCGAGCGCTTCATAGCTCACGCCGTCATGGCCAGGTGATGATCGCTTGTTTACGTCGCCGATTGCTGCCGTGAGCTCTTCGATGGTGAATGGTAATTCTAAGTCAGGAAGGGTAGCTCGAGGTGGAGTAGGCTGACGACTTGCAATTTGCCCCAAAGGTTGTGCCCCGTTGGAAAGGAGCCTGCAGTACTGCTCTGCCACCTCTTTCAGGGATGCGCGCTCATGTAATGAGAGGGCGATAAAAGGATACAGCTGTTGCGGCTCTTTGCAAATGCCTCTGACGACTCGCCAGATTTTGCTTAGCGGTTGTCGTATGTCCAGTGTCTCACAAAAGTCCCTCCACCTTTTTCGGTCCAGTTTGGTGAGGTAACGTCGTATATGTCTTTGTGCCCGTCGACAAGTTCTGAGGTCTTCGATATTCTTCGTACGTAGAGCCTTCCTTTCGGCACGCCTTCGAATGGCACATAACCTTTCAAATTCCTCGTCGTTTGTTGGTACATTACAATGCTTACTGGCAGAGCGGGTACTTTGTTTGAGGCAATGAGCTATTGTCAGTATTATTTCCGTATTCGTAGTTGAGGCTGTGATTCCTTTGTCTACGGCTGCTGTGTAAGCTTCCCAGTCTACCGACTTCAGTTTCACTTTTCTGGGCGACGTACGAAAATGAAGGGCAGAGATTAGGATCGGGTAGTGATCACTACCTCGAGTCTCGAAATCTGTACACCATCCGAACATAGGGGCCACTTGACTTGATACGAATGTGACGTCAATGCAGCTAACAGTCGTCGGATTTTTCAGGTATGTTATGCTGCCATTGTTCAAGGGCTCTATATTGTATTTTGCGAAAAGCTTCGCCAGCTTGGCACCCCAAGCACATGTATGTGAACTGCCCCAGATCTCGTTATGTGCGTTGAAATCGCCACAAATAATATGTGGAGACTGAGTGTTTGTCAACAAGTTTTCCAATCTTGTCACGTCGAAAGGTGATCCTGGTTCCAAGTAGACGCCGATCAGGGTAAACACTTTGGATGCAATCACTGTGGTTGCGCAAATATATTTGTTCTTGTCATGTGGTGCTACGTCAATCGCAGAGGCAGGTATGTCGTTGCGAAATCCAACGAGCAGTCGGCTAATTCCATTTTGTCGCCTTGAATGATGAAAATAATACCCCTTTATCCTAAAGTGCTCGTCGACGCGAGACTCGGAAATGACTAAAAAGGGAATCGGTACACTCGCGTAAGATGCTTAAAGTCTGCTAACTTCGAGCGCAAGCCGCGAGCGTTCCACTGGAATATAGTACATGTGCGGAATTGTTTGTTGGTGGACACCGCTTGTGAGACGATTGTTGGCGAAGCCATCGTTGCTACTGCGAAGAATCACGGCTTTGCGCTGTGAAAGAAGACGACACTAGCGGTTCCAAAGCCAGGATGGCCTCTATTTCAGGGATGCTCTTAAACGATGGGCTGGCACGGAGAATAGCCTTGATTGCGGCGAACATCATGGGAATCAGCATACTTGATATCTCATTTGCAGTGCTACCATCTAACAACTTTTCTTGGTTCTTCCTGTTCTTCTGCTGCGACCTTGAGGATACTTGTTGCTGTCGTGGGCTTGAGGTTATATCACTTGAGGGCTTTGATGGATTCCTTGCAGTTGAAGGCCTTTGCTGGTTTTCTTTCACGACTGAGGCGTAGGACTTTTTCAAAGCCGTGTCGCTGCGCTGCACCGTGTCGTGTTGCTTTTGGTTTGTAGATGTATACATCACATCCGGATTCGGTGGTGGTTCTCGTCGTTTGCGCACTTTTCCTTGGATTTGCTCCATCGTCCGTGCAAGAGTGGCTGATTTCTTCTTAGGACACCCTCCGTATGACGCAGCATGCTCAGCTCCACAGTTTGCACACCGAGGCTGGGAATGTGACGTACACTCCTTATGCGTATGTGAACCAGCGCATATCTTGCAGCGGATGGGGCCTTTACAATATTTCGCTATATGTCCATGTCTTTGACATCTGAAACATTGAGTAGCAGACCCCATGTATTCCGTCACAGTATAACTGCAGAATCCAAGCGACACTCGGTTTGGTAAAGGGGCGTCCTTAGAGAATTCCAGGATGACCGAGCGTCTTCGGGTTTCCGTTACTACACCATCTTCGTTAGGGACGTAGAAAACTTGCCTTTTAGCAGATATGACTCCTCGTTCGCTCAAATACTCCTTGAGGTCGTCATCTGAGTACTCAACAGGAACGTTCTGTATCCTCCCGTACGTGGCAGAGTAGGAGTATGGAACTCGAGCTTCTACAGGAATACCCGATAGATCTGTCACTGTGAGGAGACGATTGGCTGCACAAGTGTAGACACTGTCACCATGAGGCTGCCATCCTTGTTGAGACGGTGGCTGAGTATCTTTTCTTGGGCTGTTGTCACGACCGCAGAAGCCAGAAGATTTGGGTTTACTTTCCATAAGCTGCTGTCAGGCTGAGTTGGCTTGAATATAACAGGAACACCTACGGCTCTTTTCTTTTTGTAAGAGACAACAGTGAAGGCTGTCTGGTCCATCTCTTCGTTGTCTCCTGCAGATTCCCTTGTGTCGATGTCATCTTCACGTAGCCTTTTCCTTGCTTGCTCATCTTCTCTGTGGTCTACAGAAGCAACGTGCTGACCTGATTGCTGATTGCTTGCGACGGATGCCATCAGAGCATGACGAAGGGCGGCCGACGGCGGAGGCTCGCCGCGCTGCTTCGGTCCGGTGCGCTTCGGGAGCCGCTTGCTGTGCTTCTCTCGCAGGACGGTGACCCCCAGGCCGACGTTCGGTGAAAGAGAGGCACAAAGAGTAAAAACGCGCTCTACACTTGCTAAAAAAGACTTAAAATTACAGACGGGCGTTCGGAAGCGAGCCTATCACTCGTTGTCTTCTTCGTCGTCTTTTTCTTCCTTCATCCCTGAGAGCATGTTCAATTCTATCCATATTATACTCCCTTATTTCAGCTGTCTTACGCTTGTTGATTAACTTGGAAAGTTCTGCCAGTTCTATTCTAGCTGTAGGGTTAGAGGCTTTCATACATTAGCGTTTCTTGATCAGATCTTTCATCTCCTGCGATAGCTTACTGTTATCCTGTCTAATGGAGTTACCACCGACTTCTATTGCACACTCCTTAATGATGCCCATAAGGTTGTCGTTCGTTGTTTAAACATAAGGTCCTCTTCTTGAGTTAAAACCGAATACCTGTACTGTAGCTTGATCCGGAATTCCTCTATTTTCCCTCTTACTGCTAACTCATTGATCGGCTTCTTATGTACCAGTTTCTTCCGTTCCCTCCTCAGGTCTAGGCTAATTCGAGTTCTTACCATCCTATGGTCACTGCAGCGCACCTTGGCAAGCACGTCCACATCTTGTATGATGCCAGGGTTAGCGCAGAGTATAAGGTCTATTTCATTTCTAGTCTCGCCATTCGGACTCCTCCACGTCCACTTACGGCTATCTCGCTTGCGGAAGAAGGTATTCATTATCCGCATATTATTCTGTTCTGCAAAGTCTACTAATAGCTCTCCCCTGCTATTCCTAGTGCCTATGCCATATTCTCCCACTGACTTGTCTCCAGCCTGCTTCTTGCCTACCTTGGCATTCAAGTCGCCCATCAGTACAGTGTATTTTGTTTTGACTTTAGCCATCACCGATTCCACGTCTTCATAGAAGCTTTCGACTTCCTCGTCATCGTGACTGGATGTAGGGGCGTAGACCTGTACGACCTTCAATTTGTACCTCTTATTAAGTTTCACAACAAGACCTGCCACCCTCTCATTAATACTATAGAGTTCCTGTATTTTACCAGCTATATTCTTATTAATCAGGAATCCGACTCCTAGTTCTCGTCTCTCCGCTAAGCCCCGGTAGCACAGGACGTGCCCGCTTTTTAGCACTGTATATGCTTCTTTTGTCCTCCTAACTTCACTGAGCCCTATTATATCCCATTGGCTGCCCTCTAATTCCTCCAATAGCACTGCTAGATTCGCCTCACTAGATAACGTGCTAGCGTTAAACATTGCCAGGTTCAGATTCCAATGGCGGCCTGTCCATCCTTATATATTCTATATTTTATTTTTAAGAGCTTGGCTAACGTTAGCTGGGACAGCCTGTATAGAAATACATTTGAATTGGAGAAAACCTTCAAAAACTATCACAACCATTGAAAAACTTGAAACCTTGCTGTAATAAATGCAGGGTATTTTTTGCAGCTTGTGTTAGTACAAGTTTCTTTAAAGTGTGATGACAACTTCCTTGATTTACTAATTTGTACCTGCAGTATCTAAGCTAGATCTCTTAGTGAACCTCCATTTATGTTAATTTTTGCTTTATGTAGGCTTTAGAAGCTTTAGAAGCAAAAAGAATTTCTTCTTCCTCTTTTTCCAAGATTGCTTTGTTGCTTCTCTTGTCTTTAGCTCTCGGAATGCAGCTGGCCCCATGCTATGTCTTTTGTAAAGACTTCTGGAATTTTTTCTGACGTATTCATCGCAACAATAGTGCTAATCAAGAGTATAGCGTGTATAATGTTATATTTTGCCACCAAATTTGTTTTCTCGCAGCAATACGAATCTCTGCTCTCATCCACGAAACAACCCATTAGTGCATACTGTATCATACAAATAATGCTTCGCTCACAGAACCACTAGAATGTCTTTCTCATTTCATACATCACAGTAGGCTGATAAAGAGCAAACACACCCCATGCTATTTTTTTTTTCCCTTGCTGCTTTCCAGTATATTGTTATGAAATTAACCTGTTTATTTACGAACTGCTTGTGCAGTGTGTAACGAGCTGTCGGCTTACATAATTCAAAAGAAAAATAACTAAAAAATATTTACAGAGTTAGTCGGTATGAATTCCATTGCTAGAGATGACACGGATTCATGCTAAATGTGTGTTGAGTTTTTTAGGTTAGAAGTTGTTCTGTATATATAATATACATGTTGTCCCAACTATCATGCACCAAGTTTTAAGAAAACACTGATTATTGTATGCAAATAAGGCCAAATGTATGTTGTTTAGAGTCTTGTTCAGAAACTGACAGTAATTTTTAATCCCTGACACTCAATTATTTAACTAAAAGTAATTGTCTGACTTTTTCATTGTTCTTCTAATTGTCAAGGTGTCAGTTAGGGGATTGTAGAGAATCGTTAGAGAAGCCAAAACGGGGGGGGGGGCCCGGGCCCCCCCCCCCCCCCCCCCGAAATCAAGTGGCATACCCCCCCTCCCCACCCACGCCACCACTCCTCACACATTCCTAAAGCGCCGCCAGATCAATGTTGAGACTTGGCAGCTGTTCATCGGTCAGCATTATGCTGCCTTTTTCACTCCTTTTAGATGGCGGTAGTTATCGGCATCTCTTGTAATGTGAAGGACAGTGTTCTCATAGATTCCGCACCCGCGCGATTAACTCGAGATGCGTTCAGTTGTCACCATCTATTCAACCGTCACGCGCATAGCTGTTGCTTTTGTTAGTTCAACCTTCTTTGTTTAGGCTGATCCTGGGACTAGGAGAGGGATGCGGCTGTTACTCAGCTGGTCTGTACTCTCATGGAACGAGTCGCGACCGGAGAAAACGCCAATTGCGTTTAACTTTTCCCTTTGCTTCATTATTTCTTTGAGTTACGGCTCGCCGCGACGCTGGCAGATGCCCGGAACCATATACACGTGATATGGGTTAGATGTAACACACCGGTAACACCAGAACCGGTAACACACTCCCTCACCAGAGCAGGATTGGCCACCCTGGTGCAGTACTTGGCCACAACCTCCTATATGAACACAACAATCAAACCCCGGCCCTCCGTCCCCAGCAGCTGCGAAGCAACTGACCACGGCGGCGGTCAGACCTGCGACGCTGCAGAGGGTGCTAAGAATCCCTGGCTCCGGACAGGCCGCCATTGGAATATGAACCTGGCAACGTTTAACGCAAGAACATTATCTAGTGAGGCGAGTCTAGCAGTGCTATTGGAAGAATTAGAGGGCAGTAAATGGGATATAATAGGGCTCAGTGAAGTTAGGAGGCCAAAAGAAGCATATACAGTGTTAAGGAGCGGGCACGTCCTGTGCTACCGGGGCTTAGCGGAGAGACGAGAACTAGGAGTCGGATTCCTGATTAATAAGAACATAGCTGGTAACATACAGGAATTCTATAGCATTAACGAGAGGGTGGCATGTCTTGTTGTGAAACTTAATAAGAGGTACAAAATGAAGGTTGTACAGGTCTACGCCCCTACATCCAGTCATGATGACCAGGAAGTCGAAAGCTTCTACGAAGACGTGGAATCGGCGATGGGTAGAGTGAAAACAAAATACACTATACTGATGGGCGATTTCAATGCCAAGATAGGCAAGAAGCATGCTGGAGACAAGGCAGTGGGGGAATATGGCATAGGCACTAGGAATAGCAGGGGGGAGGTATTAGTAGAGTTTGCAGAACAGAATAATATGAGGATAATGAATACCTTCTTCCGCAAGCGGAATAACCGAAAGTGGACATGGAGGAGCCCGAACGGCGAGACTAGCAATGAAATAGATTTCATACTCTGCGCTAACCCTGGCATCATACAAGATGTGGACGTGCTCAGCAAGGTGCGCTGCAGTGACCACAGGATGGTAAGAACTCGAATTAGCCTAGACTTGAGGAGGGAACGAAAGAAACTGGTACACAAGAAGCCAATCAATGAGTTAGCGGTAAGAGGGAAACTAGAGGAATTCCGGATCAAACTACAGAACAGGTATTCGGCTTTAACTCAGGAAGAGGACCTTAGTGTTGAAGCAATGAACGACAACCTCATGGGCATCATTAAGGAGTGCGCAATAGAAGTTGGTGGTAACGCCGTTAGACAGGAAACCAGTAAGCTATCGCAGGAGACGAAAGATCTGATCAAGAAACGCCAATGTATGAAAGCCTCTAATCCTACAGCTAGAATAGAACTGGCAGAACTTTCTAAGTTAATCAACAAGCGTAAGACAGCGGACATCAGGAACTATAATATGGATAGAATTGAACAGGCTCTCAGGAACGGAGGAAGCCTAAAAACAGTCAAGAAGAAACTTGGAATAGGCAAGAATCAGATGTGTGCATTAAGAGACAAAGCCGGCAATATCGTTACTAATATGGATGAGATAGTTCAAGTGGCTGAGGAGTTCTATAGAGATTTATACAGTACCAGTGGCACCCACGACGATAGTGGAAGAGAGAATAGCCTAGAGGAATTCGATATCCCAGAAGTAACGCCGGAAGAAGTAAAGAAAGCATTGGGAGCTATACAAAGGGGGAAGGCAGCTGGGGAGGATCAGGTAACAGCAGATTTGCTGAAGGATGGTGGGCAGATTGTTCTAGAAAAACTGGCCAGCCTCTATACGCAATGCCTCAAGACCTCGAGCGTACCGGAATCTTGGAAGAACGCTAACATAATCCTAATCCATAAGAAAGGCGACGCCAAAGACTTGAAAAATTATAGACCGATCAGCTTACTGTCCGTTGCCTACAAAGTATTTACTAAGGTAATTGCAAATAGAATCCGGAACACCTTAGACTTCCGTCAACCAAAGGACCAGGCAGGATTCCGTAAAGGCTACTCAACAATAGATCATATTCACACTATCAATCAGGTGATAGAGAAATGTGCGGAATATAACCAACCATTATATATAGCTTTCATTGATTACGAGAAAGCGTTTGATTCAGTCGAAACCTCAGCAGTCATGGAGGCATTGCGGAATCAGGGTGTGGACGAGCCGTATGTAAAAATACTGAAAGATATCTATAGCGGCTCCACAGCCACTGTACTCCTCCATAAAGAAAGCAACAAAATCCCAATAAAGAAAGGCGTCAGGCAGGGAGATACGATCTCTCCAATGCTATTCACAGCGTGTTTACAGGAGGTATTCAGAGACCTGGATTGGGAAGAATTGGGGATAAGAGTAAATGGAGAATACCTTAGTAACTTGCGCTTCGCTGATGATATTGCCTTGCTTAGTAACTCAGGGGACCAACTGCAATGCATGCTCACTGATCTGGAGAGGCAGAGCAGAAGGGTGGGACTAAAAATGAATCTGCAGAAAACTAAAGTAATGTTTAACAGTCTCGGAAGGGAACAGCAGTTTACGATAGGTAGCGAGGCACTGGAAGTGGTAAGAGAATACATCTACTTAGGACAGGTAGTGACTGCTGATCCAGATCATGAGAGTGAAATAATCAGAAGAATAAGAATGGGCTGGGGTGCGTTTGGCAGGCATTCGCAGATCATGAACAGCAGGTTGCCATTATCCCTCAAGAGAAAAGTGTATAACAGCTGTGTCTTACCAGTACTCACGTACGGGGCAGAAACCTGGAGGCTTACGAAAAGGGTTCTACTTAAATTGAGGACGACGCAACGAGCTATGGAAAGAAAAATGATAGGTGTAACGTTAAGGGATAAGAAAAGAGCAGATTGGGTGAGGGAACAAACGCGCGTTAATGACATCTTAGTTGAAATCAAGAAAAAGAAATGGGCATGGGCAGGACATGTAATGAGGAGGGAAGATAACCGATGGTCATTAAGGGTTACGGACTGGATTCCGAGGGAAGGGAAGCGTAGCAGGGGGCGACAGAAAGTTAGGTGGGCAGATGAGATTAGGAAGTTTGGAGGGTCAACATGGCCACAATTAGTACATGACCGGGGTAGTTGGAGAAGTATGGGAGAGGCCTTTGCCCTGCAGTGGGCGTAATCAGGCTGATGATGATGATGATGATGGGTTAGATGAGGTGGGAAATAAAATAATGTGAAAGAGTGTCCATCATGAAACCCTGCAATGACCCTTAAACCCATAAGCAAGATGACTGTCGCCCGTTACCTCGTCTGTTTTTCCCTAATTGTATAGCACTTTTTGTGCAAAATTGGCAACTGGAAACAAAAATCGCAAGGAGTTGAGAAATTAAGCGATCTACTAAGGGAGAGAGCCAAGGCAACAACCAAACTGCAAGCAAAAGCGAATAATAAAAAAGTTAACCGTTGTTTATGAGAATATTTATGGATCAACATCTTTTTATTTAAAAAGGAAGTAGAGAAAACGCCGCCGGAAGTGGAGAACAATTACTTGTTTTGAATGACGCTTCTACAGTTATTGGTCGAACCGCCTCACGTAGCCACTTCTCTGCTCTGCTTATGTGGGTGTTTTTCTAACCTTTCGCGGTGAGCGCAGTACGTCTAGAATCGCAGAGTCGCGCGCTCTACGCGGTTGTATGGGACTGGCGGCCGCACAGCGTTACGCAATTCGCGGAACTGTCAAAACTAATCAACAAGGCAAAAATAACTGATATTCGAAACTATAACATGACAAAGACTGAAGAAGCTGTAAAAAATGAACGCAGCCTGAAATCAGTAAAAAAGAAACCTGGCATAGGACAAACCATGATGTATGCACTAAAAGATAAGAAGGATAATATCATCAGCAATCTCGAAGATATAGTAAAAGCAGCGGAAAAATGCTAAGCTGAGCTGTATACAGTACCCAGAGGAGTCACGATACCTCACTTAGAAACAGTAATGAACAGGATACAGAAACTCTCCTATAACTAGCGATGAGGTCAGAAGGGCCCTGCAAGACATGAAACGATGAAGAGCGGGAGGAGAAGGGGGAATAACAGTCAATTTAATCAAAGATGGAGGAGACATAATGCTTGGAAAACTGGTGGCTCTTTATACGAAGTGTCTATCGACTGCAAGGGTCCCAGAAAACTGGAAGAATGCAGACATTATACTAATCCACAAAAAAGGAGACGTTAAAGAATTGAAAAATTATAGGATCATTAGCTTGCTCCCAGTATTATATAACATATTTACCAAAATAATCTCCAATAGAATAAGGGCAACACTGGATTTTGTCAACCGAGGGAACAGGCTGGCTTCAGGAAGAGATACTTTACAATGGATCACATCCATGTCATCAATCAGGTTATCGCGAAATCTGCAGAGTACAATAAGCCTCTCCATGTGGCTTATATAGATTACGAAAACGCATTTGATTCAGTAGAGATACCAGCAGTCATAGAGGCACTACGTAATCAAGGAGTACAGAACGCTTACGTAAAAAGCTTGGAAAATATTGCTACATGCGTATGGTATTTGTTTGTTTGAACGAGGCGCGTGGGCGCCATCACTCCAGAAAAGAGGAGGAAGTACGAACTGGGCTCGCGCTGTGAATCTAACTGGTCAGCACTGCAACCGTTGTTGTAAATATAATCTGTAAATAGTTTCTCGTCTTACTGACTCGTCCTTCGCGTAAGAAAATCTACATAGGTTCTACCTTAAGTCTACCTTAATTCTACACAAGAAAAGCAGGGAGATACGTACAGAGAAAGGGGTCAGACAGGGAGACACAATTTCTCCAAAGCTATTCAATGCGTGCTTAGAAGAATTCAAGCTATTAAACTGGGAAGGCTTAGGAGTAAAGATCGATAGCAAATATCTCAGCAACCTTCGGTTTGCTGATGACATTGTTCTATTCAACAACAATGCAGACGAGTTAAAACAAATGATTGGAGACCTTAACAGAGAGAGTGTAGGAGTGGGGTTGAATATTAATATGCAGAAGATGAAGATAATGATAAATAGCCGGGCAAAGGAACAAGAGATCAGGATCACCAGTTGGCCACTAGAGACTGTGAAGGAGTACGTTTACCTAGGTCAATTAATCACAGGGAACCCTGATCATGAGAAGGAAATTCACAGAAGAATAAAAATAGGTTGGATCGCATACGGCAGACATTGCCAGCTCCTGACTGGAAGCTTACCATTATTATTGAAAAGTAAGGTGTGCAATCAGTGCATTTTGCCAGTGCTGACATATGGGGCAGAGACTTGAGAGCAAGTTAAGGACCACGCAAAGAGCGATCGAACGAAGATTGCTAGGCATAACATTGAGAGAGAAAGAGAGCGGTTTGGAACAGATAGCGGACGGATATAGACGATATTCTAATTGACATCAAGAGGAAAAAATGTAGCTGGGCAGGTCATGTAATGCGCCGGTTAGATAACCGTTGGACCATTAGGGTTACAGAATGGGTACCAAGAGAAGGGAAACGCAGTCGAGGACGACAAAACACTAGGTGGAGCGATGAAATTGGGAAATTCGCGGGCGCTAGTTGGAATCGGTTGGCGCAGGACAGGGGTAATTGGAGATCGCAGGGAGAGGCCTTCGTCCTGCAGTGGACATAAAACAGGCTGGTGGTGGTGGTGGTGGTGGTGGTGGTGGTGGTGGTGGTGGTTGTGGTGGTGGTGGTGGTGGTGATGGTGATGGTGATGGTGATGATGATGATGATGATGATGATGATGATGATGATGATGATGATGGAGGTGGTGGGCCCCGCCCGAAAGAAAATCCTGGGTATGTGCCTGTGTTCTGTCATCACTGCCACTCAGCCCACGGGGTGTCTACCAGCCGGGAAAACCGGGAATTCTCAGGGATATTGAATTGTCTGTAAAAACTCAAGGAAAACTCGGGGAATTAGTGCTTCAATCAGGGAAAATTAGCTGTCATTTTATTGAAAGGGAACGAAAGTCGCCCTACTGCTGGCTCGAGTAAAAGAGAGGAATCGTAACGAATTGTCTTTGACGCCGTGTCGTCGGCTGGAGCAGTTGCCAGTGCACAGTCAACGACTGATTTTCCGGACGCCCGATATTTGTGAGATTCCCGATAATGCGTACGATTTCGCGGCACCACCACGTGCCCCATGGGGTCAATGTATAAGAACGTCTGTAATTTCAGACGCAAGAAGCCTTTGCTGTCCGATTTCCCGGACTTTTCCGCAACCGCAGGTCCGAAGCGGCGTTAATCAAAGCCAACACCGCCGTTTTGATTATCTCGCCACCTCGAACCAGCGCTCTCGCACGCAGATCCGCTGGCAGCCGTAGCCACCACCGCGGCAACGCTAGGCTTAGCTGCTTCGACGTTCGCTGTTAAGGTTCTTGCCGTTCGGTGCCGTGTTTTTCATTGAAAGAATTCGCCGCTGTCAGTAATGGCCCTGACTCCGTCTCTGTAATGCTCGCGATTGGCTTCGAAGCTGAGCATGGCGCGTTGCATAATGCCGATTCCCGAAAGGCAGCTTCGCCTCAGAACAGCCATGTTACGCGGTGAAGCTTAACAAGCGTAGACGCAAGCAATTGTCACGGGACACACGTATTCCATAATTATACACGTGTGCACCCGCCGTCTCCTGTCCCAGTACGAGCACCGATATGCCTAATAAGTGTACTGGCAGGCCTTCAGAGCTTTCTCGGGCTTGCCTGTGAGGATCTGAGCCCTTAAGGGCAGTAAAAGACATGCATCCTTTTTCGGACTGCCCGATTTGATTTTTCGGACGTTTTCGTGGCCGCTAGGGAGTACGAAAAGTCGGACGTTGACTGTACAACTGGCCAAGAAGATGCTTCAAATGGTCCGTGGGGTGAACGCGCAGTGGAACGAGGACAAGAACAGAAATGACCGTCGCATATGATCGGGAAAAGAACTGTGCCGCCTCTTCTTTGAAGGAGCTTGAGCTCAAAAAGCAAAGTGTTGGCTGATGCAAAGATGGGCAGGTGACCCTCATCCAAATCAAAATGAACTCTTGAAAGTAGTGAAGCACAAAACGGAGGCATTGAAATGGAGGCACTCAATTTACAATGGGCTTTGTCATTTTTCTTTTTTGAGGATATTTATTTGCTGTGCATTTTACTATCCCCTACCTTCAGTTCTCTATTTTGAATGAAATAAACAATACTCCTTACTATTCAAACTGGATTAAGTTGGGTTTCTTTTATTAATGCTTACTTGAGAGTGACAGCATTGGGTGACGTGGTGTCCTATCCTGTCTTGACATAAAATAAAGTTCTGTGTCGCTCACGGAAAACTTGGAAAACTCAGGGAATTTGGAAAATGCCAGCTTGGTAGACACCCTGGCCCAGTAACAGAGGAAGAGCTTGCTTTCCTTCGAACACTGCTTGATAGCACTACTGTTCTGTGTGCGTGGGTACTCAATCACATGTTATTTTTCATATTTCATGGGATTTCTCTATTTGCCAGAAAAAGCAAATGCACTATGTGTACCTTGCTGGAAACATCTCAAAGTGGAGCTCCCTTCTGCTCCACTTGACAGCAGCAGTCTCCTGAGCAGAGTGATAGCAGAGGACAGGGCTTATACCCTGCCAAATGCAGAGGAGCGCAGGGTGGAGGAAAAAATGGGGCATGTGCTGTGGGCTCAGCTTTCCGAAACATGGCCATCATATAGCTTGCGAGCACTGGACCGGGCTAGCTGAAATGTGCATCAGCAGTTTGTGATAACATTGAATCTACAAGTTTTGTATTTTATGATGTATGGTGGAGTTCTTGCAGCACACCCTATGCCACAAAACCATGTTGCACTTGGCAGATGTCTTTAACTGGGTACATTAAAAGGTGATATAAATTATGATTTAGTGTGAACTCTGAAAATTGAAGCACCGTATCATTTTTAAGAAGTTGGCAACTATCTAATAAAGAAAAAAAGAAGACTTAGTATCTCTTTAAACAGAAATTGTTTTTTTTAAATCTTTCAGTCTAATGAGGAGTTGGGATTAACATTAAATTTCTATTTTCTGGTCTAGAGATGCCCACTTCAAGGAACTGCTAGACCTCCTAGCGATGCTGAAAAAGGGCCACTGTGATGGGCTGAAAGTGCGTTTGGGAAGGCTACAAGTGAGTTGATTTATCACATTTGTGTTTTTATTTAGAGGATAATTAAAATAATGGTGAAGGGGAAGAAAGTATCTGTATCTTTAAATCGTAGTTACATCTATTCTCTGCCTAGCCATGTGCCTGGTTGTGCGATGGTGTACTACATGCCTAGTTGGTCATATGTACTTAATGGGACGGCCATGTACCATGACTAATGCATGACTTGACCAAACAAAGGTCACGCATGAAAGAGAAAAATTGTCATCCCCCTGAGTAGCACGAAGCTACAAAGGAAACCCATAGATGACAATTTTACCCTTTAATGTATGGCCTTTGCTTTTTGTTCGGGCATACTTGTGCTCAGCACGACTTGCTCTATATGAGGATATACAGGAGTGTGGTCCTGGGTAGAATGGTGACGTCATTAAATATCATGCTTCGGAGTGACTGATGGACGCTTTCACTTTGTCCACCTAGCTAAGCACAACTCCTGCAGACTTTTGTAGGTGTGCATACAACTATGCATTTAAGTCTACAAGTTTGCTATTACTTTTGCAAGCGAGACAGCTGGAAAAATGGCTGAAGAGCATGTGTCAATGGAACGCTGCACAGTTGAAGAATGACAAAAGACTTTGTTCAGTAGTTTCAAGCAAGATACCAAAGGGTGTCACCATTAACCCTCTGAGGGTAGATTTTTTTCGCCATATGCGACCGCCCAGGGTTGATAATAATATTTTTTATTGCAGATTCCAATTCTTCTTAGGGACCGTAAAGTGAGAAAAAAATATTTTGTGTTGGTATATATGTACTCTTCATTCATGAATAACAACAATAAAAAAGGAAATAAACCTACAAGAATTAAAAATTTTATGCATTGTTATACACATATTTCAAGGCTTTGAAAATGCGCACACGAGAATATTTCGCAAGTCTCAAATGTTCCTGCTCTTACACTAATATGTACGTCCATAGCGTAATCAAACTGCATAGGTGCGCGCACTCAAGAAAACTGTGTGGTTGTGTGCCTGTCAAAAAAGCAAAAGTGTGACAAACTTCTGCTAATCTTCATCTTATCGCCAACCAGAGGCAATTAGTTTTCCCAAGTCTCCAAAAAAAGAAAAGAAACGGAAATGCATGCACGGTGGCGTCCTTCCTATACGCACCCCTGTAAGCACTAAACGAGCGAGAAACAAGCAGTCACTCTTTGAGCAATCAGTAACGAGATAGCCATCAGTTTTGCAAGCGCAAGAAGCCGAAACCGCCCGCAGAACAAAACCCAAACTGCCGCCCACGTGCACGCGCTAATGTGCTGGCGGCAGTATATAGACGAGCCGGAGCAAACTAGCTCTAAAACAAACCATGCAACGAAAACCGAGAGAGCGAGGCGCGTGAAAAAAATTCTCTGTATTCCCACACATAGTGGCAGCACATGACAGAAAAAAAAGTTAGGAAATTGGTGTGCTTTTTAAACGTACAGACAGCGCCGAAAACATACGGCATCGACCATTTTGGACTTGTTCGCAGCGCCGTATATTTACGTCATTGACCCTCAAAGAGTTAAGTCTGAAAACACGTGCCAGCATATACTTGCCTTTTGCTCTTCTTACTGAGCTAGTACACTTGTAGTGTCCACAAAGTGTGGTTATGAGCTGATAACCTCATACTATATTTTTCAGAGAACAATGCTGTACTCAAAGTGGTAAAAGAAAGGAATGAAAAGGTGCACTCACTGCGAGATAGGTGCATGGAGTTGTATCCCAAACTTGCACTCCATAATGCTGTGCTTGCTCATTTAATATCACGCCTCAGTTGTGTAATATACTGGGTGTACCAGTTAACTTGGACCAAGATTTAAAAGAAACTCAGGAGCTCTAGAGAAATTGTACCGACTGCATAGTAGCCATAGTCATGTGTATTTACAGCCAGTAGTTCTTTCATCATGAAGTATTAATTAATTAATTGCTTTTAATTAGTGAACTTTTTAACTATTGCTTGAATCGCAAACATATCAATTACAAAGTTGTAGGACACCTCAAATAACCTCCGAATCAAGCATTTGCTTGATGCTCAGATTTTCCTCATTGTTTTTTTCTGAAAAAGAACAAAAGCATGCGAAACATCCAAAATACGAAATAGATACATGCTCATGCTCTGCTACTCAAGCACTCTCAAACGAATAGCCACGGATACATGACTTTACTCTTTACCCTCACAGTAGTGTGCGCGACGCCAGTGCGGAGGCCGGAACCTGAAGGTCACCAGTGTGGAGGACTTCAAAAAAAAAAGGGGGGGGGGGGGGGTCATATGCACTCATACCGTGTATATCTTCATCAGAAACTTGAAGACTGAGATTTTGAAAACAGACTTGACTTTGCCAATTGGATTTTCACGAAATGTGAAGAAGAGCTGGACTTTCTCACTCGCGTGCTTTGGGCAGATGATGCTAATTTCTTCAGGAACACACAAGTTAATCTTCACAATGCACACTACTGGAGTGATAGGAACCCCCACTGGCTGACACAAACACGACACCAATACCAGTGGTCGTTTCATGTGTGGTGTGGTATTTTTGATGGCAACGTGATTGTACCCATCTTTTTTTTTTACAACACACTAACGACGCAGTGCTATGTCAACGACATCCTCGAGGGCCCTGTGAACGACGTCATTTGCAGCGTCCCACTTGCGCACCTTCAGAACATCTGATTTCAACACAACGGTACTCCTGCGCATAGTAGTAGTCAATCTCGAGCGTGGCTCGACGAGCTTTTTCCTAGACAGTAGATTGGCCGGCACAGACCTGTACCCTAGCCTGCAAGGTCGCTGGACATGACGCCGCTGAACTTCTTCTTGGGGGGCTACGTGAAAGATTGCATGTATGGCAGCGAAACTACCACACCAGACGCTGTAAAGGCGAAAATAAGCAAAGTCGGCTGCAAGATTCTAAAGTCGTTGGTCAAAGCTGCAATAGCACAAGTGTTGTAAAGAAGCAAGTGCTGTATTGCTTCAGACGGGGACCTGTTTGAGCACATGCTATAAGTAGCAGTGGAAAATAACTGCTCACAACTGGTGTAATATGTGACTGTTTAACGCATCTTCATGATGTCACCCTATCCTCACATGAAAAAAAAACTTGCAACAAAGATAGAAATGGGTAAAAAACTGCTTTGTTTTGCCTCTTTTCCAGAGTTCAAGAGACAGGAAGGGTAAATGGCTAAACCAGTTGCACCTTTGGATGTTTCTTTGTGGGTGGCTGAGATGTCTTACGTGCTTTTGGTTTATTTTTTATAGAAATCAACTCCTGAGTAGCTCTTTTCTGTTCTTTTGATAGCTGACTTTTTTTCTTTTTCATGCTCTTTTGCACAGTGTTTTTTTTAACATTGTTTGAATTTCTTTTGTAGCTTTGTTTCATGGTACGCGAAGTTAAAGCTATCCCGAGTGCCTCATGATCTCTCAACCTCTCAAGCCATCCTACACGGCGAAGCCCTGTACGATGCGGGGATAAATGAACGCGGCTGTATTTCTTTCAAAGGTTGCTTGGAGGCACTTGAGTAGCGGCGCGTGAGCACGCATCTATTTCATATTTAGCGTATTTCGCAGGCTTTTCTTTTTTTTCTTAGAAAAAACAACCAGGCATGCATCAGCGCGAAATAAATGCTTGATTCGGAGGTTATTTAAGGTGCTCAACAACTTTGTAATTGACATGTTTGCAGTTCAAGCAATAATTAAAAAGTTTATTCATTAAAAGCAATTAAATAATTAATGCTTCGTGATTTAAAAAATACTGGCTGTAAGTACACACGACTGCTGCTACTGTGCAATCGGTACAATTTTTCTAGTGCTCTTGGTTTTTTCTTTTTTAATCTTGGTCCAAGTTAACTGGGACACCCAGTATACCTCGCATACCAGTTGTCCCACATAACTTGAGCCAAACTTTAAAGATATGCAAATGCGACGTAGCTGCACAGAACCAAGGTAATGTTTTTGGCCGTCGCTTGGAGATACTCAGACTATTTTTCTGTGTTCTGCCTAATTACACAATTAGTCTTAATTAATTAATCAAGTTCTCAAACATTATAACTAGATTAAAAGTGTCAATGAGAAAATGTAGAGCAACATGAAAAATTTTCAATCCAGATTTGTGTTGATCAGTACATGGTATATAAAAGTGTTTTGCCAAGCTTGAGAGAAGCCAGCGAATACGAAAAAAGTGCCGCGAGTAGCCAGTCGCACACCAATTTTTCGCGTATTCATGGTCTTATTTCATGTTTGGATAAACACTTTCATGTACCGTGTATTTAGCGACAGAAAGCTGAATTGGGATTTTTCATGTTGCTCCACAATTTTCTCACTGATGCTTTTCACCAAATTAAAATATATGAGAAGTTGATTAATTAATTAAAACAAAATATGTAATTAGGCAGAATGCATAAAACATCTGCTAGCAACGGCAAACGACATTAACTTGGTTCTGTCGAGCTACGTGGAGTTTGCATATTCTTAACGTTTGGCTCAAGTTACATGGGACAACTGGTATTGTGGGGCTTCCTTTTTCCCAATTCTACATAACTTTGTTTACACTAGCTGCGAGAAGGTTTTAAAGTGATAGCTAGAATTGAGCAACCTCCCTAATTTCTGCCAGTGCTGTTGTTGCCTGTGTTTGTCACTGGAATTGCAGAGTACTTTGCCAGAACTTTATAAAGAAATAAAGAAATGTCACAATGCCCTGCCAAGGATTCAAACCCGGGACCCATAGAATGCCAGTCGAAGATTGTACCTCTCTTACTGCACGTGGAATGATGCTGTGCCTGGTCTCTTGAGCAATCATTAACATAATTGGTTGATGCCACGCTCTGCAGCTTATCTGTAAACCAGTGCCAAAGGGAAGAAACATAAACAAAGCCAGTTGGCAAAATGTGAAAGGCAGGAGAGGAAAGTGGAAAAAGAAACTGTCATGTCTTTCGCTTCTCCAACATTCGAAAGCACCACCTACACAAATGGAAGGTGATTCACACTAGAGACACCATGACTAAAGTTTCTTTTCCTCAAAAGGAGAACGCTTGCCTACATCTGTGAATGTTTATAACAAATGATACTGCACTGAACAGTGCAAGATTTACACCACAAAATATTGTGCCCGCTGTCTCATTACCGCTTTGCATTATAAGTAAAATAAATTTTTTTATTTACCTTTTTACTCGTTTCTGTGATGTCAGTGTAAGAAGGCAAGGTACCCTACCTCCCTGTATCAGAGGCTCTTTCTCACTACCTTGACTTGCAGCTGCAAATGACTTTCCTTCCCTGCCTTCTCCCATATCAGAGCCGAGGACCCATGTGGCATTTACATCAAGACCCTGTCTACTTTATTCTTTTCCTTCTCTCTTTTTTTACTGCATGGAACAATTCCAGAAACTGTTTTGCATGCTCTGCATTTTGCAGAAACCTCCAAGTTTTTCATGCTGCTGGCTATTTGTGCAGTGCAGGTGACACATGTGATGTGAAGTGCTACACAGGCAACAAACATTACTGGCATGTAGAATGACTCCCCGAGAAGGGCGCAGGGGCTTTTGTTTCCATTTTCAGCAGTTTTCATCCCCTACAATGGTGTACTGATGCTTTGCAGACATAATCAGTACTGCATGATATACGCACTGCAATTGTTTGCGACACCCAAACCTAGTGAGAGGCTGTTTAGAAAGTAGAAATAGGTAGAGAATGAGCTACTTTGTTAGTGGTGACAGACCTGTTTAGTAGTGTTTGAGGTAAAGGGTCATTCTCAGTTCCAAAAATTTGAGCATAGGGGAACAAAAATTTAGATTGAAATTTCGCCATGTTATAATAAGCAAGTCCCATTTAACATTGGAAAAGGCAACTGTTCCTTAAGGGCTAATGTATATTTTCCCAGAGTGTGATAAATGCTGCTACAAAGCTAATCTGTTAGAGGTACCTTGGACTTGTGGCTGGTGTTTGACTGGCTGCCTAGTATGTAGCACCCCACAAGGCGCAGTGTGATGTGTGTCAGGGAGAGTGCATTGGAGGAAGTTTTATAAGGCTGAGGCAGTTGAGGAATGAGAGCTCAATAATTAGGACGGCTGTGCAGGCTGGGCTACATGAAAGAACTACACACATGTTTACAGACCATATGTGACTTGCTGGCATGGGCCACATATTTGATATCTGTGATCTATAATTTGTAAAAATGGAAAGCGGAAATGTAATGGAGAATGGTTAGTTAGCATTATGTGTCACCTTTCTGAAAAGTTTCAAAGTCACCATTTTCCTGACCAGAGCTCTCTAGTCCTCTTGCCATGGCCTTCTTCGAACTTTCAGTGCTGCAGAGCAGATTTGAGAGCAGCTCTTTTTCTGTTTGAGTTCTACATGAGCCCTGCCTTACACCTCAAATTATTTTTTTTTTGTCTTAGTTACCTATAAAGATACGTGCCACCAAAATAAAGCTGTTATTGCAAAGCTGTTGTTGTAAATTTCACTTAAAAATTGTTGCTGTGCACATAACCTTGTTTGTTGGCTTTATTACACAGAATCTCATTTCTTCATCATGCATTGAGCACTTGGATTTCCTGCACCTGCTGCCACATGATGCCCTTCCCAAGTTTGATGCCTTCCAGCAGCTTGAACATACCAACACTGGCTACCAGAGCCTAACTGATGTGTCCAAGGTCCACAAATACAGCGAGCCATCTTATGATTATTCGGTCAGCAGTTTCTAACATACTCTTCATGCTTACTTGATTTTATGTAAGAAGCATTCCTGCTTAGTGATTTTAATCAGTCACCTTAGCTACATGCTGATGAATGTTTTCTGTGTCTCTTGTCACCAATTGTGTGTGGTGCCATTAAAGCTGGTAGTGGTGTCAACTTACACGAGACTAAGGTACCAGATTTTAACTGCTTCTTCCCTGTTTTAATTTTTGTTTGGGGTTTTACATGCCAAAACCACAGTATGATTATGAGGCACGCCATAGTAAGAGACTCCGGAGTAATTTGGACCACCTGGGGTTCTTTAACGTGCACCTAAATCTAAGTACACGGGTGTTTTTGCATTTCACCCCCAATGAAATGCAGCTGCCGTGGCCGAGCTTTAAAAAAAAATTATCTTTTAATATATTAAATGCTTATTGTCATTTTGTTTCTTTTCTTTCTTCTTTTTCTTTTCTCAGATATTCATTTTTGTCAGTTACTGCTGTGCAGGCCGTGAGAAAAATACTTTTGACCCAAACATTTCCAATATTTTATTTCACATCAGTCATGCTTATCTAGCCATAATTGTGGGACACTGAAATGAATTCAACTTTTGAATGCATGTTGTAGTCTAAGACCAGGAACTCTGTGATGTCAGCAAATTTTTCATGAACAGCTCCTTGTGATATGTTACTGTGAGAAATGGAGTGCTGGTAATTGGCTGTATGGGTAATGGCCAGGTAAAATTTTCTCCTGAGCAAAGGGGTGTCAGTATTGTTCGAGTATCGATACTTTTTCTTTTTTTCAATATAGTTTTCTTCTTGCTGAGTAACAATCAGCACCACCAACTTTATGGTATAGTTCAGGTTAGCTTCTTTGATTAGTGCAAAGAAGCTTTATCTTTGGTATAGTACCGTGTAAAGTGGTTGCCTATGGTATAGTACCATGTAAAGTGGTTGCCTAAACCAGCCTAAAGCACTTTCCAATGGGCGAATAAGATTGCTTGGAGCTACTATTAAAGTGCTTCTGGGAGGGCTCACACCATTGTTGGTGATGGCACTGCCGATGCCAGCTCGAGACTTCACAAGAGCACTTTCAGAGCTGTTCCAAGTGCTCCCGTTCACCTACTCGAAAGCTTCAGCACATTGCTTCCGTTGGAATTCCATATTCCTGGCTTTTTAATGGGGCGAGCTGCAAAAATTAGCCTTTGCAGGCCTGCTGTCAGGATCAGTTGAGTTCCATTTCTGCTTAGCTATTTGCAGTTGCAGCAAATTTCACATGCACTAGATGAACTGTCACTGTGTCAAAGGTACTTATCATATCCTCATCAGTTTCTCAAGTTCAGTAGGGATGAAGTGAAACTTTATAGTGAAGAACTCATTGACATA
This sequence comes from Dermacentor andersoni, assembly GCF_023375885.2. NCBI lineage: Eukaryota > Metazoa > Arthropoda > Arachnida > Ixodida > Ixodidae > Dermacentor > Dermacentor andersoni. The sequence continues at coordinate 89,877,673 of NC_092814.1, read as the reverse complement.
CCTTTATTGTGGTTGGCACAGTTTAACCATAATTTGCATTTCGACAATTGCTGTAAATACTTGCTGTGAAGTGCTATGAGCTATCATTTGTCTATACACTAATTAGTATTATTGATTACGATTAAGACATCTGGTAATGAGAAGATAAAAAAAAATTGGCTGTTCATTTTTTGTATAAAAAAAGCAAGGAAAACAAGCAATAATGGTTGTCTAAGGCATCTAGGCTCTTCTGTGTTTTTTTTTTCCCAATCTAGACTATCCAAACTAAATAATCTATTTAAACTATATATAAGTTTATTTTTCTCTAGTGTAGTTTTCACTCAGATTTACTGAAGCATGCCTTCATATGTTATCAAATCGTGTTAAAGAAGTCACTGTGTGCCATATTGATTAACAAAAAAATCATAAGCCATTCAATTCTGTGAAGGTGGCTGACCAGCGAAGCTGTTTAGCGTACGACGTAGAGGTGTCATAGAATTTGGAACGTAGGTACGGACTCATTCGTTGTGATTTTTATATACATTCGCGTGGACAACGGGACCGCCACCCCGAGGAGCCGAAGGAAACTAGACATGCGTGTCGTTTCGACGGGACTGTCACCATGGGAGAGCAAAAGGAAGGAGATAAGCAAGTGCTTGGAACGCCAACAAAGAGAGGGGTGCGAACGTAGACATGGCCGACGCAGGTCAAAGTGTAGTATATGTTTTTATTAGCTTAATATCTGATAGGGGTTGTATTTGGACCTAAGACATCAAAGTTATTTTTGCAAGTTGGCAGAGTGCTTTGAAGCCTGCTTCACCTCTGCTACGGGTCGGCCCGGTATTGCACTATCTTCAGGATCGGCCCACAGTTTTTGGTCTATGGACATCGATCCGCTGAAAACTAGCCATATGCAGCTTCGCTGTAAAATAGTTTGAATTCATAGCCACCTCTTATTTCACCAGATAAATTTTATTTTTATTTCATCAAGTAAAGTTAGAGACCCACTAATGTTTGTGTACAATGCTGTCTCTTGGTTACCCCATATCTTTATAGCCTTTTAGTTGCTTTGAGACACTTGTAAAGCAAAGGGGTGTGCAACAAAAGCTTCCACATTTTGTTGCAGTCATTCTTTTCAAAGTCAAACAACGAAATCATAGAGGCCTTGGTCAGTGTGGACACACTGAATGGTCAGAGCCAACTGCTGGGCATATTGTGGAGCAGAGTGAGCCCAAGTTTCACCATAGACGGAGGCACGTATCTCTTCTTTGTAACACACGTCAGCATGGTGCAACCACTTGCATCAAATTCAACCTTTCTTTTCTTTTTTATTTCCCAGTGATGCTCAAGGACAGGCTGGAAAAGCTGACAAGACAGGCAGGTGCACTCAAACACTGGTAGGATCATTGCACTGAATTGTGGTACAGTTAAATCTCGATATAGCGAACTCCAGTATAATGAAATTCTCGATATAGCGAAGTATTTTACTTATCATAACCTCTTATCTATAGAACACCATGTATTTAGAACCTTGATATAACAAAGTGTATTTGTATGCGATTTCAATATAACAAAATTTCACTGCCGCAGCAAAGGAATACCGAGACAATTGAAACTTCTGCGGATGCAGATGCTCAAATGATTGAATTACAACCGGCTGCTTGCAAACACACTTCTCCAATTGTGTGCTCCGTGACGAGAGCGACCACTGAAGTGGAGCACCATCATATTCTGCATAAAGTCCAAGTGCGATAAGTTCCTATCGCACCCCGCGCATTTGTGCTTTAGGTGTGAGTGAAAGTGTGCAAGAGTGAGACAAGAAAGATGGTGGCTTCACGAGTGCCACCTTCCCGCGCAAGCGAAGGGAAAGAGGGGGAGGGAGCGAGCTTGTGGTAACGCGATCAAGCGCACATGAGGGGACGAGGCGGGGGGGGGGGGGGGTAAGTTTACGCACATCCCGATTTCTGGCGCATGTCTCAGCTGTGGCTGCGCATGGCTATAAGCGCGGCTGAACGCATACGCAGCCGCGCACACTGTTTTAGAGGTAATCTGCCGCCTGTGCGAAGAGTGGGCTTGCCGAGACAGCGTCGCACCATGTAAGCTCGCTTCTCGCACGTTTAGTATTGGAGATTGCATAATCTCGAATTTTGGTGAGCCGTTGGAGTGAGAGGCAGACGAAGCATTTGCTCCGCACTGCCGCCGCTTTTCATGATAGCGTTGCCCCAGTGTGGGGGACGTTATTAGCGGTGGGGGCGGAGTGCATGCGAAAGCGTGGCTGGCTTCGCTTAATTCGTACCGCTGAGATATGAAGATATTGTCGATGTGGCATGATACCATACCATTCGTCGCCGACTCCCAAATTCATCAAAATGAATTGTTTTCTCATTCATGATTGCTTTTTTCTATTGCCCTATAATTTCGAAAATTCTGCAGCCCCTTTCCTTGTAAGAAAAATCAATCGGCAACTGTACTTATTTGCATAAAAGATTGAATTTCATTACAACTAAATTTCGATATAACGAGACAAATTGCCAATTTTACTGACTTCGTTATATCGAGGTTTCACTAGTTATAGTGATGCACAGTAATTCCTGTAATGTGTTACAAGTACTGCCTGACTGGGAATTAATTTAACTAGTCATTGGCAGTGGCAGTTCAAGGAGCTGTACTCTGTGATGCTTTTGAAGGATGCATAAAACTTAATGTAAGGTTTTATCTTCTTTTGAAGTTGACCTTGTGGTCTTGCCTTCATACATACCTGCATTATGGTTTTACATTCCCTTATAATATACCAATGCACTATTATATGTAACATAACTTAGTAACATACATAGGCAGTTTTTTCAATATACTTGTTAAGTCAAAAAACTGTACACAAGCAGACAGGAAAGCAAAAGAACTGTACTGTCGTCCTCCCTCATCCTATTCATGTGCCCTTTCTTTCAATTCAATGACTATGTACCAGCTAGCCTAACAACAAACTATCTATCATTGTACTCATTAAGAAAAAATACTGGCAACCTAGGCTGCTGTTTAAGATCGCAGCAAATGTTGCCACATAGTTGGTACACTCAGTGGTGTCTAGAAGAGTGTAACTTTGAGAAATGAAAATGGTGTTCTGCTGATTTTTTTTTTTTTCATTTAACATTTTGTTGTCTGTTTGGTGAAACCTTACCATGTGTATTTATTATGATATATGCATGCATGCCTTCTAGGGCAGTCGTGCGTCGCTGCTCCAGCATATTGGGAAAGGTTGTGGACAGTCTCAGTCCTTACATCACAGCCATTTTGGTCAATGGAAAACAGGCAAGTTTGGTTCCTTTAGCCACACAATTCATCAAAACTGTCTGATATACAAGCGTTTGTAAAAAGTGCACTTTTGTGCAGCATGAGCTAAGTGAATTATATATATTGGTGCAAAATTGTGATGAAAATTTTCTTACATAGTCTCGCAGGCTTTGATATTACAAATAAATCTTGTTAATTCTGCATAGTCAAGCTGAAGGTTGATTTAGATGTGTTGGATTAGTCAACAGTGAAAAATAATTAGGAATCATGTATAATGTGCCTTGTGGATTATTTCATAAATACAATGCAGGCTTTTTGTCTCTAATTTCCAGTTGAAATAGACCCCGTGCTATGTTTAGAACTGTGCTCCCAACATAACACTAAATTTTCTTTCTTATTTCTAACTTTTTGGCCTGTGCAACAGGCTTTACCACTGAGTGTATGAGTGATGGAAGAAAACAAAAAAACATTAAAGTTTGTGTGATGAAGACTACACCTTGTATGCAATATGGAGCAACACAACGAAATTTGGCATTATTGGGGTGTGGTTGACAGATATAGTTAGAGGAGGGCTATTGTTTTGTTAGGTCATACTGCTCATGGTTAATAAGGAGCCTAGCTAGGCGGGATAGATAATCTTATTTCAGTTTTGTGTATTTCCATATCGCATCCAATTTTAGTATCAATTCATGTAATTTTATTAACATTGTTTTTAGCTTTTGTTTAGCTTTGTTTAGCTTCTAACATTGTTTTTAGCTTTTGTTTTGTGTAACATTGTTTAGCTTTTCTCTTTCAGTTATATCAAACATTTTACAGACACCCATTCATATGTGCATGTGATATATATATGTCACATTGAAAAAAAAATTATGTACTAGATGTTTTGATTTCAACATTGATTTCACCGGGGAATAATGTGGGAAATGGAGGTTGATGCACAAGTGAAAAGATTTCTTTAATAAACTGACATTTGGCTATTGGTCCTGCCTCCAATGGCGTTTCCCTTTTTTTTCTGTGTATACACAGCTAAATATCCATATAATGAACTTCAATATAGTTAAACCCTGATATAACAAAGTTGGCAAAATCGGCAGTTTGCTTCATTATATCTAAATTTCGTTTTACTGAAAGTCGACCTTTCATGCAAATAAGTACAACCGTCAATCGATTTTTCTTGCTCGGAAGGGGCCGCAGAATTTTCCGAACTACCGAGCAATCAAAAAAAGCAAATTTGAATGAGAAACCAATTCATTTTGATAAATTTGGGAGTCGGCGACGAATGATACGGTTTCATGCCACGTATGCCAACGATATCTTCTCGGCGGTATGAATTAAATGAAGCCAGCCACACTTTCGCGTGCACTCCGCCCCCACGGCTGATAGCGTCACCCGCACTGGGATGATGCTATCAGGAAAAGCGCCAGCAACGGGGAGCGAATGTTTCATCTGCCTCTCGCTCCAACGAGTCACCGAAATTCGAGATTATGCAACCTCCAATACTAAGCAAACGGTAAGACAGCTTACATGGTGCCATATCATCTCGGCATGCCCACTCTTTGCCCATGCGGCAGATTACCTCTAAAGCAGGGTGTGCAGCTGCCTGTGCACTCGGCTGCCTTTACAGCCATAAGCAGCCACCGCCAAGATGTGCACTACCTTACCCCCATTCCGCCCCTCCCCCCACACCCTCACGCGCTTAATCGCGTTACCGTGAGCTCATTCCCCACCTCCTCTTCTGCTTTGCTCGCGTGGGATGGTGGCACTCCTGAAGCCACCATCTTTCTTATCTCAACCTTACACACTTTCACTCGCACCTAAAGCACACCGTGCACGGGTGCGATAGGATCTTTTTGCACTTTGACTTTATGCGGAACATGATGGGGCTTGTAATGCAATCATTTAAGCATCTGCATCCACGGAAGTTTCCGTTTTATTGTCTCGGCATTCCTTCGTGGCAGAAGCAAAATTTCGTTGTAGTATTGAAGTTCGTTATATCGAGGTTTAACTATATAATGAAATTGGCGATATGACGAAGCACTTCACCTGCCATAGAAACGCCATATATTTTGAACCTCAATATATTGAAGTGTGCTTATACACGATTTCAATATAATGAAATTTCACTGCCGCTGCAAAGGAACACCGGTCCAATAAATGGAAACTTCCATGGACGCAAATGGTCAAATGGTTGAATTACCAGTGGCTGCTTGTGAATGCACTTGCCGTGTGACCAAGAGTGACTGTCGAAGCAGAGCAGTGTCATGTACCGTATTAAGTCATACAAGTGCACAACCCATGCGCTGTATGCTTTGGGTGCAAGTGAAAGCGTGCGACGGTGAGCCAAGACGGATGGTAGTTTGATGAGCGCCGTCTTCCCATGCAAGCAAGGGGCAAACATTATCGCGGTAACATGATCAAGCGCACACGAAAGGATAAGGGGGAGGGGAAGAAGTTCGGGGTAACTTGACACACGTCTCCTGTTATAGCATGGCCGTGGCTGCGCATGGTTGTCAGTGCTGCTGAGTGCATACACAGACCGTGTGCCCTGTTTTAGAGGTAATATGCCGCATTTGCATAGAGTGGGCGTGCCAAAATGCCATGGTATCATGTGTACTGTCTTCCCATGCGTTTAGTACTGGAGGTTGCGTAATCTTGAGTTTTGGAGTCGCATTTAAGCGAGAGGCAGACGAAGCATTCGCTCCCCGCTGCCGGTGCTTTTCATGATAATGTTATCCCACTGCGGGTGACACTAACCGCTGCGGGCAGAGTGTACACGAAAGTGTGGCTGGCTTTGTTTTGTAATGCCAATCTCGAGATCTCATCGATGCAGCATGAAACCTTATCTTTTGCGCCGACTCTCAAATTCAACAAAATAAATATTTTTCTAATGCAAGTTTGCTTGTTCCAAATCTCTGATAACTTGACAAAGTTAGCGGCCCCTTCTGTGTCAGAAAAAAATTCACCGACGATTATGATACTCCCTAATGCGAAATTTGAGTGCAGCTCTGTACGTGTGATCATTTCGTTATATATTGGCCGGCGCAGACCATCTGTTTTGTGCGGCACGTGCAAACAAGCAAAGTGGGGCGTGACTGCCCCGCTAATCTGGAGATTGCGAGAGCCAGCATGTGGGTGACGCGTGGGCGTGACTCACAGCAGCTGCCGCCGACAGACCTCCCATACGACAGGTGCTACTCAGGCCATCGTTGCCACACTACACTTTTCTTCTGATGCTATCACCATACCCTCCTCCGCTTTTGTCCTCATGGTTCCGCTGCACCCTCCTCTCTTCTTTCCTCCTCGCATCTTTCATCTCCCACGGCGCCCCATGTTCGCTCTTTCATCCTTCACTCGATCGCTCGGTTACGTTGCAGCAGGATAGTAGTTTTATCGGCTGTATAAACTTGTAAACACTCGCTTACTAATTAAATTAACAAGCATTGTGTCACGTGCATACAAACATTAACACATCTTACTCGATGACTGCGTACACTTGATGTCAAAACGTTGTAGTGAGGAAGCGCAGCAGCAGCAGCGAGTGAATCGACCTTCGTGCTGCCTCTCGCTTTAGCGTGAACTGAGCGGCGAGAACACAGCGCACACGAAACTATCAACACTCTGTGCACTCTCTCCCAATCGCAAGTTGATGTCAAGATAGGGCCCATGCAGCCACGCCATACGCAGCCACCACCGGAGTAGAACCCCCCCCTTCCCCTTTCCTCCCCCCTGTGCCTTGTGTACAGCAGAAGACGGCATGCTTCCTCCCCGCTTTCCTCCCTTGCACACCACACATGATTGAGCCACCACCATTGGCTCGCCCTCGCACGCTTTCACTCGCACGCACAGCATGCGGTATGTGGTGATGATGTTATTGCACTTGAACTTTATACAGAGCATCTTGGTGGCACCGACGACTACAGCGGAAATGCATCGGGAGTGTTCATATAGTTGCTATCGCAATAAAATATATTGCCGACTGTACTTATTTGCATAAAAGGTTGAATTTCAATAAAATAAAGTTGATTTAATGAAGCAAATTGCCGATTTTGCCAACTTAATTATATTGAGGTTTAACTGTATATGTCTTTGTTTCTTTAACTTTTGGCTATGGTTGCTATATGTGGGGGAAGGTTGTGTCATGATTTTTAGTGACACATACTCTCAATAATACCACATATTATGCAATATTGTTTGCTTTTTCCTTTTTTTTTTCTTTCTCTTAATCCAACCTCAGATCACTGTGGGTGTCTTCGGCCGAGACGAAGCTGTTATTGATAAGCCATTGACCCCAAAGGAGATTAAGAGCATCATCTATGCACAGTGCAAAGATCATGTGTACCATTCAGTACTGCTTCAAGAAGTCATTGTTTATGTCGGTCGCCTCATCTCCACCACACCAAAGCTCTTTGAGGGCATCCTCAAGATCAGAAGTGGGCAAGTTCATTTCCTTTGTTCACGTAGTCCTAAAACCATCAAGGTGTCATGTGGCAAAATTCTACCTTTTGTACACGAAAATCTGTGATCAGATGCCTAGCTTTTGATGTTTATTACTACACAAGTCTGGGAACTGTCTTCAACACTTTGCACAATGCAAGAAAAGGGCTAAATAGTTGCTTTTCTTTTTGATGACTTGCACTTAGGAAAATCCTTGAACAGCACAAAAAGAAAATGCTGCACAAAAGAGCAAAACACAGTCAAACGCCTTTATAATGAAGCCCTCCGGGACCTCTAAAATTCTTTGTTATGCAGGTCGCTTCATTGTAAAGATAAGGCTGAGAACGTCCACCGAAATAAACCTTTTATTTATTATAAGTGAAAGAGATAGTGAAAGAAGTCACTAATTTTCTTCTGCGCACTTCCCCCAACGAAATGCACAAGTGCAGGCGAACTTATGTCATCGAGGTTCATGCTCGCTCCATTATGAAAACTGGGAGCAAGATACAGCTGCAAACTTTCGAATGTCATTATTGCCACCATTTGCCTTTTTTTTTTTCGTTTTTTTTCTTCTAATCTTCAGGCTTTTCTTCATTGTTGCCTTCATCAACCTTCACCTCTGCCTCGTCCTTGTAGGCTTCGACAACATCGTCAGTTGTCCATTCTAAGCTAATCATGTCGTTGTCAACTTTCACTTATTCATCAGCTGTCACACCTGCTGCTATGTTGCAACAAGTGACATATAAGTTGAGTTGAATGATTGCTCGAGCTGTGCAGCAAGACTAAATCACTCGCTGTGATCGGCACACTCATCAACCACATCGCTAGTTTTAGTGCTGACTGCAGCTCATTGGTGGCTGCAGATGGCAGCAGCAGCACTGCTAGCTGCATTCATTGTGAAGCAACAAATTAGCCATCGGGGACACCTAAATTCCCTCGTTTTACAGGCAAATTCATTGTGTTGGTCTTCGCTATAAAGCCGTTTTCAATACACATGAAAGATAGGAATTCGACCAGGACATATGGAATCCTTTGTTGTACCAGTAATTCCTTTGTAGTTTCATTCGTTGTAAAGGCGTTCGGCTGTACCAACGTTATACAGTCTGTGAGGGAATAAAAGATATGTGCATGTGATCACCCCATCAACTGCTTCCGCAAGCTTAGAATTTGAGGTGGGGTGCACATACTACAAAAATGACATGTGTTTCATGTGTATCACGTTTGGCAAAGATACAAGCTCTGCATAATTTTCAGTTTGATGTGTTTTTTTTTACCATAAAGTCACTTGATAGCTTGCACTCGTCATGTATGGTGTTCCCTTTGTGTCTTATGTTATTCTTTAAGCACTACTTATTAAAATGACATGTTGAACTTTTTGAATATACTGTCTTGTTTGCGTAGTACCATATAGACTCGTGTCAGGGCCGCACCCGTGTCAGGGCTGTTCCCCCAACTTGGAAGCCCAAAATTTTGGGAAGAAAAATTCCAATACAGGAGCAACCGTGTTCGGTGCCCCGATGATGTGCGTGCACTTTGGCGAATTGTCGCGTTGCGTATTTCCGCATGCAGCTACTGGATAGTGAGATCTACGCATTGACCTCTGATGCAATGGTACATACGGGGTGTGCACAAGTCACCGGCTGTGCCGCCACCACTCCAAGAGGTTCAGCTTCAGGTAAGAACTGTGCCTCGTCAAAATTGTGAAAAAAAAAGTGTGGCCCTTACACGAGTCTATACAGTATCATTGCAAGTCTAGGAAAATAAAGGCAATTGTTAAGGATGGAACTCGACTAGAATATTTTTTTACATACATCTTTACATGATTCATAATCCATGACACTTATGCTTTAAAAGAGTAGCTTCTGTGTGGAGCTGGACAACATCTTCATTTTTTATTACAACTGATTATCTTTGAGTCATGTTGTTAAGCCATATCTTTTCTGTTTGCTGTGAGTGTATATTAAATACCATTTGACGTATGCTCATTTTTCTTTAGGTCTGTACTCCATGCAATGAATCTGTACCTCAAGTTCACACAAGCTGCTCCTCCGGTATGCAATTTGTTGTTTTTTGTGCATAGTGTACAAAGTACTGTAAGGCATGCTTCCTGTTTTCTTTTTTCTGCCCTTACTTCAGACACTAGAAAGTCTTTCTCCAAGTGAGCTGAGGAAAGTTGTGTACAACGTGTTCACACTGCGTGACAGCACTGATGTCAAGTGAGGATGAGCTTCCCACTTCCTTATTTTCTTCATAAGTTTAATAAATTTTTGCACCTTTAGCATGTATCGGCACGTAAAAAATTGTTGTTCTGCTCATTGCGCTGAAGCTTGCATCTGTGTAGATCCCGTTTTCTTTTCAATATTCAAGGCTTTGTTGCTAGAAATGTTCCTTGGCCTGTAATAGTTGCCAATGCACCATATTTGTTCATGAACCAGGTTGTCCCAGCATTGCACGAGACAGATAGAAGGGGCACTATGCAGAGTGCCCAAGGACTTCTTTGACAGAGTGTGGGATGTCATGACACGGACCCCGGGAGGAATTGTTGTTGCTGGGCATCATCTACCACAGGTAAGACCCGACTTGAAGTTTGCCCAATGTTTATATTGGGATTAAAGGAGTACTAGTGTAAAAGTTCAGAGATCCACATGTTTCTGCCGCTTTCAAAGTGTAGCTAGCCCAGATTCCAATTTTGAAGAGCTTCGAGAGTACTGCGACTTTGCAAACCTTCCAGCAAATGCAGCCGATAATCACGTGGTATTATTGCAAACTGATGATGTGCACTAGATGCACCAGGTAACCCAATGTTATGCCACTTCACTCCATTGAAAGCTGGAAGCCAATAGTACAAATAAAGTGGTGTGTTTAAGGTAATGCAAGATGTGGATGGATAGTGAAAATCCAAAGACACTGTAGACAAACTACTGAAACTACCAGTTGGAATGCACCACAACTGAAGCTGCTGGTCGAAATGCACCTGCTAGCTCTGGTATAAACCATAATTCACGGGACTTAAATACACTAAGCCATTTCCTGTGGCACCAAACCACTTCTTCCTTTCCTATATCACTTGATGTTAGTTTTTCACATTCAACATGAGAGAAGCAATAAGCAGAGCTGCTTTCAAAGAAGATACAAGGATGCCCCTTTGAATCGATGGCATAGAGTCAATGAAAGGCTGACTCTTGGGCCTCTTTTAGAGAATTAAGGATAACTAAAACTAGGTAGTTTTGGATGCAGCTACCACCGGCCTGCTGTCTTTTGCTTTCATTTGCTTTCACGTGTACCTGTGTCCCAACTCCTCCATACAGTGCCGTGATGTGCTGCAGTTAGAAGCCAGCCAGATATGACACATATATGCTCTTTGTTGTCAACTTGAAGTGCGTTCTAACCAGGGTGTTGAACTGAACCCAAACTGCAATTTTGGGCGGAACTGAACCTAAACCCAAACCAATATTTTTGGAATATACCTGAACCCAAACTGAACCTGAGCTCAACAAAATAATAATGATCACCAGTTCGGCATGAAACGGTTCAAGCATATAAGGCAACAATGGGTGCTCAATATTTCGCATGTTTCTTCATATAACTACTTCATTAATCGACGCACCCTACTAGCAGATTGCTATAACTCACAAGTTGCGTTGCGTGCAAGAATGTGGATAGATGATGAGTATTTGCTGTTAACTATGGCCACCTTGGCAGAGATGCTTGCACTTCCAAAGCCGGCCATGCCAGTCTTCCGTAGCCAAAAAATTGTTTCAGGGGCTCTGTAGAATCAAAATTTCTGGTGATCCTCCCTATTCAGCCATTAAGTCAACATGTTACAAAAACTAGATAAACACGGAGAGCAGAAAAGACAGTGACCTCGAGGAGATATATTAACAAGTTCAGCTGCATGGCTTATTGTAACCAAAACACTGCGGCTGCTAATGTATGCTGTCACCATCTCAGTGAGCAGTACCTGCCACTGTAAACAGCATGCAAAATATGATTTTGTTAAGGTACCATAGTTGAATGCATGTTTGGTATGTAGCAAAGCAGAGCACAACGCTCGTCGAGTTTTGGTTATTATTCGTGGGACACAATGGGCATGCTTTCGATTTCTTTGTCCACCCTTAGCCAGCGCAAGACTATGCACCACGTAGAGATATGCAAGAAAGATTGACATATGGTTCCACACAAACCATCCTTGTTCATCATTCAGAAATGTCAATGTCATCACCTAGTTCTAAAGAAGCAGCAAACTGAGTATAAAATGTCAAATGCTGGCTTTTTTTTTTTTTTCTGCAGGCTAGAAGTTTGAAGTTGTAGATTGTGTAATACGATGTGAATTTGTGCTGTCTTTGATACCATAGATCACATGCCACAGTTCGCTCACCATGCTGAAGTGACAGTTTTTAAAAGTTGGGTGGGAAAAACTTCTGGTAGTGTACAATTATCTCTATATGTCTGCTGTTGGTAAGTTTTTGCTTGCAACTTCTCTGTCAGAAAATGGCCCACTACCCATTACTCACTGCTGTGACTGTTCCAGAACATGTCTTATAAGTAGGGTTCTGCATTCGTAGAGTTTATTTTTAGCCATATTTAGAGGGGGTATTCTTCCGAAAATTTATTTTTTTAATTCTGAGTTTCTTGGTGTTTGAATTTAACATATGGTTACACTCCCCAAAATAAGAGTTTCTTGGTTTTTATTTATTTCTTCCAAAATTTAGGCAACTGTTCTCTAATGCAAGAACATGTTGTCAGTACTAAAAATGCATTATTAAGCAACTGGTACCATAATCGTCACTGGTTACAACTTGTCATGTATATGAGCATACTTGCCGATGTTTGCATCCGCAACTGTGGCATGATCTTTCTTGTTCACGACAAGGAACATAGAGAATGCCCTTTCGACATTCGCACTAGATTCTGGGAAGGCTAGGAGAGACAGTGCAAAATGTGAAAGAGAAGCCGGTCATGAATATTTATGCGCGAGAACACCATTGGCCCAACAATTTCTTTCACATTATATGCCTGATATTGTAAAAAGTCTGCCGCAAGTCTGAGGATATTATTGTTACTGGCACAACTAGGGCAAACGATGGTAAGGCTTGATTGTCTGGGGCAAATCGGTCTTTACATTAGGATTTATAATTTGCGTTCAATATCAGAATTAATTGCTGTTATGCTGCAGTTCACTGCAAATCTTCCTTTCGACAGTGCGGTTCCACTTCTAAACCGCTAGGTAGTAGTGCAGTTAAAACTCAGTCTAACAGAACCCGATTTTACAAAGTTCCCAATCTAACGAAGAAATTTCGTTCCCTGGCAGGTACCCATAAAGTTCAATGTTGCCATCAACCAGGATTAAAGAAACTAGCTTGCATTAAATCTGATTTAACGAAGCTTTTCCAGAAATATATGAGTAAAAAAAAGCTGTGATTTCTTTCTTAATCTTGGCGCAGACGGGTTTTTCTTCGAGCATGCGCTCTAACACTATCGTGTTAAAACATCTAGGCCCCCTAGTCATGGTCCTAGCTTTATTTTGACAAGCCAGCACGCTGCACCCATGTACGGAACAACGGACTCTGCAGTCACTAGCATTCTTACGTACCAGGTGGCGCTAGGAGCAGCAGTGGTTGGCCACCTCGTGGACTTTTTACACGTACAGGTGTGGGTTAGCAGCAAATACAATGCCGTGGTACCTTTTGGGTGTCACTACATTACAATTTCAGATTTCGAAGGACCGAAAAATCTCTTACTCGATTTTCTGAACTTCCCGATTTAATAAAATAATTTAAGCATGGTCATCACTTTGTTAAATCGAATTTCAACTGTATTTCCTAAAAGAACACACTGCATCAGGTCGCTTTTCCTCCTCAACAATGCGAAGCATGCAATCAACTTCCTCACCAAAGCTCATTAGCATCTGATCGCTTCACTGAGCACAGAGAGAATTCAGTCGCACAGCAAGCACTTTGTGTACTATCTTGTGCCAGGAGAGGTCCAGGAGAGGTGAGCAAGTATTTATGGTGTACAAAGAGGAAAGTGCATGCAGCGCCACTGAATGGGATAGTGTAGCGTGGCAAGTAATGCTGTCTATCCCCATCTACATGCGCTAAACAAACATTTCCTGAGCAAGATAACTTGTTTGGTATTATGGTGTAGTATCTCGAGCCCAGTTTGCTGCACGTTGGCATACGGCTTTCTCTGAAGATGTCATACATTGCAGTGTTCGCGACGAAATGCCGTTGGCACGTCCAAGGATAAAAAAACTGTCCTGGAATATTTGAAGACTACGTGCCCTCAAAATTGGAGTTTCGATTTTGGAAAAATTTTACTGCAGTGTTTTTCTAAGCTTTTCTGATTTATCCAGAAACGCAGAACCTTACTTACAAATTATTACCATCAAGCCTTGGCGAGCACAGTAAGCATAATGATAATTGCTGAAACTTCCACCACTCAACAGCAATAACAAAAAGATTTTTTGTTGGGCTTAGCTCTGCTTTTTAATATAAATATACTTTGGCAATTTCAGAGTATTTTACTTTTGGGCTGGTAAATGTGTTAACCTCATGTTTAAATTGCCAGGTAATCTTAGTAATATTAATAAACTGTTTTATCAGCTCTCAGGCTTGTTTTCTCTCATAAGGCTGTGGTAAAATTGTATCTGGTAACAATGTAACTTGACATTCTCCTTATTGACCTTTCCAATGTGAGCTCCCTGGCTGTTGCCATGATGTCCTCTAGAGTGATGTAAACCCCCTGAGCCTCCTATCAAAGGCGTTGCAGAAGCATATACACTTTGTACTCCTACACAATAGTCCAGGCATGAGGTGCTCTTTCCATCGGTGAAAATATGTATAGTTACTGACCATTTCTATAACTTTTATTCCATATAGGCATTATTATTATTATTATTATTATTATTTTGTTTACAAGCTGCACACGATGATTTCATTGGTACTTTTTTTTTCTGCATGACAGCAGTGCTAACACAATAAAAGTGAAAAATGAAAATTCATGTGACTGGGACTTTCGGCAGAACGATGAGTGGGCAGAAATTATGGGTGGCCTTCTCGAGGCTCAATAGGGGAATTTGCAGTTGGTTGACTAGGGGAATTAACAATTGACTTTTTCCATAAGTGAACTGTAGTGTATCAAGCCAGCACCTCAACTAAATGTCACATTGCAGGGATGATGAAAGCTGAGAAGTACTGAAAATGGGTCAGTTAAGACTTCATCTCCTCATTGGGCAAGCTTGTGCCCAGAGAGACAAGCAATGCCGAAATCACAACGATAGCGATCAGCACCATAGTCGGTCGTTGAATCTGATTTCACGGGTTAAGTACATCATCATCATCATCATCAGCCTGGTTACGCCCACTGCAGGGCAAAGGCCTCTCCCATACTTCTCCAACTACCCGGTTATGTACTAATTGTGGCCATGTCATCCCTGCAAACTTCTTAATCTCATACGCCAACCTAACTTTCTGCCGCCCCCTGCTAATGCTTCCCTTCCCTTGGAATTCAGTCCGTAACCCTTAATGACCATCGGTTATCTTCCCTCTTCATTACATGTCCTGCCTATGCACATTTCTTTTTCTTGATTTCAACTAAGATGTCATTAACTCGCGTTTGTTCCCTCACCCAATCTGCTCTTTTCTTATCCCTTAACGTTACACCCATCATTCTTCTTTCCATAGCTCGTTGCATCGTCCTCAATTTAAGTAGAACCCCTTTTGTAAGCCTCCAGGTTTCTGCCCCGTACGTGAGTACTGGTAAAACACAGCTATTAGTACATCTGCTATGTAAAGTTCATAAATAGCAAACTGGGCGAGGTGGTACTGGTTCATCTTTGAAAAGGTGCTTGGAATGAGAGACAAGGCTATTTGTACATCCGCTGTTCATACATGTCTCACCGCATGTTCCAGAGTGATTGCCGGTGCTGGCGTACATTGAAGAATGTACAACACTATCCGCAACACACAAACAGTTTGATCAGACGTCCTTTGCTATAGAATCAGCGGCGACGTCCAGGAAGTTTTGGATACTGTAGGTGTGTGCTGTTTCAAGTGACAACTTGATAACAGTGATAATTCAGTGAAAATGGACATTGGCAAAAAGTAAAACAACATTGTGTTGTATTACTATTATTTACATGGGGCACTTTGCTTGCTGGTGTAAATGTTTCCTGCTGCAGCCCTATTTGATTAATTTAGTCTAGAAGATCAATGCTGTTCATTGATTGTAAAATATTCTTCTTTTTCAGCAACCTACACTGAGTGAATTAACCATATATGACTTAAACTTTGCCCTTCAAGTGGAAATGCTACTGAGCCACGTCTCTTTACCAGAATACCGACATGTCATGATCGAGGTAACATATTTGTCATAACTGCCTTCATGTAGCATATTCTGAGCATCTTCCATATGCATTTTTTTTTTCAGCTTCTCATGGTGATTGATGTGATCTTGAAAAGGAATCCAGAGTTCTCATTTAGTGAGAAAGTTGACCTGGATGTGGTATGTGTCCCTTCGTATGCAGGTAGTGATGTTTAGATGAAGTGCTTTGCTTGTTAAAGAATCATTTTAGCTGCCTGAAGATAGATAAAAAGAAGTGCACTCTAAAACGTGCAACAACCAGTAATTTTTATTGCACTCGGTGCCTCCGCCACTTATGTGTAGAGTGCTCTGTTGGTGTTTTTAAAGCAAAGCTTTCTTTGCCTCTTCCTTCGACTTTACCACCACCACTGCTGCTGCTGCTGCTGCTGTGGCTGCTGCTGTGGCTGCTGCTGTGGCTGCTGCTGTCTGGCACACCGCGTCGGGGGGGTGGTTCAGAGCGTATGTATACATGACAGGAGCAAGTCAGAGAGGAAAGGGGACGGACGGACATGACAAACTCCTTTGGACCCCACCGCGTTGAATGTGCTGTAATTATCCGTGATGCCCCTCAAAAGCATTGCAGAAACTGCAGCGCTTCCCTTTCTGCTAACATGCGAGTCCAAAGTGGACATATATAGAACTGTAGAGAGGAGGGAGGAAAAGAGGCAGTTTCCGTGCAAGGGGGGGGGGGGGGGGTGACATGTGAATGCAAGGAAGCCCTACTACTATACGACAGCGGTTGTGGGGAAACTGGCTAAGCTTAAGTTCAAGTGGACAAATTAGCCAGGATGTGCAGAAGCAGAGCCACATTAATTAAAGTGCACCGCAGAGTTCAGGCGACACTACTGAAGCGGTCGCCTGTCAAATCAACGCTTCTGTGCCTGCCGTGGTAGCTTTGTGGTTATGGCGTTGTTAGAGGTCGTAGATTTGATCCCGACTGCAGCAGCCGCATTTCGACGGGGGCGAAATAGAAAACGCATGTGCACTTAGATTTTGAGACACGTTGAAGAACATCACAGTGTTGAAATTAATCCGGAGTGCACCACTAGGGCGTGCCTCATAATCTGAGCGTAGTTTTGGAACGTACAGCCCCATAATCCAATTCAAGTTTAATACTTCTGCCACACTGCGATGTGCCATGTGAGGCAATGACAATGCTTAATCCTCTCAGAGGTTATGAAATATGGCGCACAACAAAACATCGAGCCACACCTCTCCCTGTGTGTTCTGTGTACTACGCAGACAAACAGCAGTGGTGCATGCAAGGTAACATTTAACATCAAGTCGCCACTCATGTTGGACTAAATGTTGAAGAAATTAAGCTTTCGCCGTCAACATCACTGCTAATTATCATCAATCAAAGCAACCAGCACAGAAAGCTTCGCTTACGTCGATTCCCACAGTGTGTTGAATTTGCATAATTTTTATATGCTGCATTGTGTTGTAGGATGCCCTGAGAACATGAATTACACTCAATCACCATGAAGTGTGTCTATCAATACCGCCTGCTAAAATTCACTGCCATGTGCCTTTGCAGTCAGTGAGAAATACACATTACTAGAACAGATTAAAATATTATATACTCCTTACAATTTTTGTTATGGGGAGTTCAAGCTTAATCATGTTATAACCAAAAAAACTACATGCTCAATCTCTGTTTTGCAGATCTTCTTTTAGCTAATTGACTTGCATGGTTTCTTTATATGTGCTTTGCTGCCTTTGTGTTTTGCCACTTTTATGCTGAAACGGAATTCTTAAAATGAATTCCTGAGACTTGCAAAAATATTTCTTAGCTTGAGCTAAACTGAAGCCCATATTTGCTGGACATGTAATGAAATAGTTTATAATGACGTCCTCACTTAGTGTGAAATTAAAGGCTCTTTAGAGATTTTTCAAGGCAAAAAATATGCAAGTGGCTATAGTAAATGAAAGTAAAGAAACAAACAAATGAAAAATATTCTATGAAGTAACATGGTGGCACACTCCTGAAGTTTTCTCTCTCCTGATCAGATGAGGTGGCATAGCATTGGTACATTCAGAATATATATATATATATATATATATATATATATATATATATATATATATATATATATATATATATATATATATATATAATTGTTTTGTTCCATGTTCTGATTTCATAAATGTACACAATGTGCTGCCTATCACAAAAAAGTAAAGCCTTGTCAGCTGTTGTCAGCAAGGACCAGCCAACCTGAACTTTTTTTTTTTTTTTTTTGCTATAGACTGTACACTGATTAGAGTCAGAGAGAAGGCTTTTGGAATCTTTATGCAGACCTGGCTACATTGCAGCCTTTAACAATTTGATGCGGCCTTTGATCATACTTCAGTGTTTTATTAGGAATGCTTAAGTTGTTCCGACCTGTACTCGGTCATTATTTATTGCATGACCTGTTTGTACTTTTTTGTTAGCTTTTAAGAGAGCTCTCATTAATTGCAATGTTTTGCTGTGTCCAGTTGATTGAAGATGCATTTAAGATCTTCAAGAATGAGCAGCACCCTGAAGAGTCTGATGCGAAGAATATGACATCCTTCTATGACTCTCCGTCATCTGTGACGTCATGCTACCTTTCACGTGGAATTATGACACGTCTGCTTACTTCTGGCATAGAAAACCTGAGCACAGAAGAGTGCTGTATATCTTAAAGGGTCTTGCACATTAGTGGTCTGAAAGTTATTTCTTATATAATCACACCTTTGGCACCCTGGTCCTGTTATCCAATCTAGTCCACCTTGCAGTCTGGTGTGTTGAACTTGTTGATGTAGTAGTGAATTTGAAATATACTGCTCTGTACTACTTTCACATACTTTTATTTTTCCTTGCGAAATACTGTTATTACAGGTCGAGGCCATCATGCAGAATTAGTTCAACCGAGTGCTTCATCATAATATGGACTTTGATTTTGAGACAGGGACTACCTAGTCATCCAACTGAACTATGTTTAGGTGTAAGAACTTTTTTTTTTTAGTTTGTCCACAATGTTTCCCCTGGTTATAGTTATGAGCTTTGCTTTTGAGACAATGACTTTAATCAACTAATGAAACTATGCGTGGGTGAAGAACTTTTCTTAATGCTTTGATGAGCACAGCAAGAGAATGGATTGCTTTGTGTCTGAAGCATTGCGAGTGCGTCTCTGATCAGGTATTGTTCAAGAAAAATCAAATCTTAAATCTGATTAACATTCTGTGTGGGTGAAGAATGTGGGACATTTATGTGTGCCACTATCCAACTAGCCCATTTTTATCGAGAAGAGCATTACATGGCGGTGTAGTCTTCTACCTCCTCATGGCTGTATGTAAAACGATCAGAAGTAACCTGTGTGCACTAGTATACTATACTAGCAGCATTCGCATGTTTTGCAAGTGTTTGTTGTGCTTATTAAGCACCCTTTCTACTGCACTGTCTTTCAGGACTGCTCAGTATTACAGTAGTTCTCAGAAAACAGATGCTTCATGGAAAGCCTCAGACGCTGTGCATTTCTCATATGTAGTGATGTGTGTGTGTGTGTGGCTAATAAATGGATAATCTATTATTGGTAGGTGTGCGGTATAGCAAATTGAAACGCCTAACCTCACCAAAATCATAAAAGCACACAGCTGTCATAAAAACATGTCGAATAAGGGGAGGGAACAGGCTTATTTCTGTGTTTTCTCGTCTAGTTCAAGAAAGAAATGTTCCTCAAGAATAGTTGCCATTTATTGTGTAGTGGCTTAGATAAAGCTAAAAGAAATAATGGAACATAGCAGAAACCTGTAATTAAATGAAAAAAAGAAATATGCTATCTAGGTTCAGAAACGTAGCCACACACCAAAATTTACCCACTTTTTTTTTTTTTTCACGCATATGGCACAGTGAAGTTGCACTGAAAAGTGGGACTGATATGGCCTGCTGTCCATCAAAGGGTTAGAACTTGCCCAAAATATTTCCCGTGGTTGTGCTCGCTGCTTTTCCCACTGTACTTAAGCTCAAAGCTACCCTGAGTGGAATGCTGAGGCCAGCTGCACTGTGACCTCTGCCCTGCCCTTACTGTACCATCTTGTCCTTTCTGAATCTACTATCCTCAACCACCTGCACCTTATCACAGCAGTTGAGATGGTTTGACATGGGAAGAAAAAAATAATAAAAATAAAGATATGCACCTCCAACCAAAGTTGCCATTCAGTTCACTGACTATTACCACTACTACTGGCGTACTTTGCAGCAGCAGTGGTGTAGTGAACTTACCATCAGATTGGTCTATCGCTTCGCATGGTTAATTTTAGTAGTGTCCTGCCCACTGCAAGCTTTCTTGTTATGAGTATACCTTCAACCATATAACTTGCTTTTCAGAAAGTGTTCTGGTTTTTCTTTATAATTGCCTTGCTGTATCTTTCTGAAAAAAAAATTTGTTTTCCCTCTTTCTAAAGCTTTCTAGTTTGTGGGCACGTTAAATTTTAGATGCTAAGGATGTGATCGTCGCAACAATGCGTCTGCTCTTAATGGGCAACCAGCGTTGCAACTGTGTGCCGAATGCAGCTCCATAACACATAGCCTTGTGGGCAGAGGAAACAGTTTTCAGGAGCACAGGCTGCGATTTTGCATCAGAAAATTCGCCATTCATCTTGAGTCGCGTGTGTCCAACTTCTGACCTGACTGGGCACCGGCGTGCTAGAACCTAGGAGTGCACGTGCTCCTTGGAATGTTTAAGACCATGGATGGTGCTAGGCTGGATGTTTCGGGCGTTGGCAAGCTTTGATAGTCCCATGAACGTTATTGTTCACTATATCTTTATATTGAATTATTTATATATCTATATTGTTCAATATATCTGTTCAATATATAGAAGACCTATGGGCCCCGGGTGCCAGACGACCTAGCTACGCCACTGGATCCATCACCCACCTGTTGGGCAGCATTTTAACCCTTTCAGGCGCTGTGTACACATGTACAGCAATATGGTCCATCAACAGGAAATCCACTGATCAAAGTAATTATATATAAAATGTGTTGCATACATCTTGAAACTTATTATTGGAATTGTGCTGAAATTTTGAATAACGTGCAGAATCTTTTAGCAAAATGAGTGGGAAGGTAGATGGTTGGGCGTTTTTACTTGGTGTCAGTATGTTGCATGTAGCGGGTTCGTTTCTTTCATCCTTTTTCATGACGTCATGCACCAGGCATAATTTTCAAGTGGCTGGATAAGTGCTTTTCAATCTTTTCAAAACACGAAATAGTTTGTTCTCATATTTGATGTTCCTATAGTGAGTTTCGCATGGAGTCCACATTCTGTAAACTCTTTAAAACTCGCTAAACAATTGAAAATTCTTCATTTTTTTCTGCAACTGTACACTTTCTATGATTCTGAAGATGCAAGAGATGTGGTGAAAGCAAGTTTTCAATCAACGGGATAAAATGGCGTCTGAAAGGGCTAAACACACAGTGTGTCGGGGCCAGCCTGGGACTCACGTGTTGCCTTCAGTGGTACCACGATTATAAGAGTGGAAGTAGCGGCCAGTTTTTACATAAAAATTGGGAGATGAACTAACACTGGCCCTAAGTGAGCCTGCATGGCTGTGGTCAACATTTGAGGCCACGACTACCCAAGCACCGATTGCACTAGAGGATGTCACTAGGACTACCAATGAGACTGCCATGATGCTCACAGAGAGGTCTGGGTTAGCATGTGGGGCAACTCAACTACATGTCGGGCAAGTTGGTTGCTGTTCTTTGGTATGTCATCATCATCATCAGCCTATTAATGTCCACTGCAGGACGAAGGCCCCTTCCAGTGATCTCCAATCACCCCTAACTTGCACTTGCTGACCCCATCTTATGCCTGCAAGTTTCCTAATTTCATCATATCGCCTAGTTTTCTGCTATCCTCCGCTGCACTTCTCTTCTTTTGGCACACATACTGGTTATCTGCTTATGCATTGCATGGCCTGCCCAACTCCATTTCTTCCTCTCACTGTCAACTGAAATACTGGCTACCTCCATTTACTTTCTAATACACAACTGTCTTCCTTTGCACGCCTAACATTCCTCATTCCATTGCTCGTCGCACACTCCTTAACTTATGCTTGGGCTTCTTAGTTAACGTCCAAAGTTTCTGCTCCATACGTTAGTGCTGGTAGAATGCAATGATTGTGTGCTTTTCTTTTCATGGATAAATCTGCCAGTCATGGCTTGGTAATGCCAGCCCTGTGCGCTCTAGCCCATTTTAATGTGATTAAGATTCTCGAACTTCACCCAGTTTGGGGTATGATTATTTGTGTGCTTGTCTGTATATAACTTCTTTCACGCCAAACTTGGGTCACTCGGTATGTGACATTGTTTATATGACGGGTACCTGTGGCTCTTAAATGAAAAAAAAAAAAAAACAGTTCTGAAAATGTCTTTGTGCTGGATGGTATCGAACCTGTCATATATATTCAATCTTGTCTAAATAAATATGAAGACGTGCGCCACGCGCAGACTTCGCGGCGGCGCGTCGAGAGGGCAAATATACCATCGAAGCGCGAGATAAATAGGAGCTTAGCTGTAGTACACGCCTAGTACATGTCACGTTTTCAACCATCGTGCCTTATTTTATTTATATGCAGTAAAGTTTTACTCTCTCTCTCTCTCGGCGGTGGCAGTAGGTGGTGTCCAAAACCTGACGTCTATGGCGTATTTCCGGCTCCCAAAATCGATTCTGCCGCATTCAACCAGTAGAAGCAGAGCCTTTAAAATCCGTATTTTAAATCCAGAGGGTGCTGTCCTATCGTGCGTAAATTTGTCGCTGCATTAATTGCTTCACTGTTAATCGCAGTAACGTGATAAACATACTCTTGCACAGATTCTACGGGCTGACTGCAAATCACGAATTTATTACCTTTATCTTCTGCATACTAATCTTCAACCCAACGTTACTAGACTAGCTTCAGTTGTAAAACTCCCCGCCCGCGCGCTTACAGCCGCTGTCGCCACTTCTGTGACAGCCGCCAGAGGGCAACGCTGTTCCATCGGGCTCCACTGCAGACGCCTCGTCACAGCCTTGAGCTCGTGCGGACGGGCAGTTTGCGCGTGTTTCGCGCTCGCTGGCGTTCTCCCTTCTCCGAATTAGTGATACCACGAGAAAGCGGTATCCGCCTACAGCAAGAAGATTTATCGCGCCAGTTCGTTAATACTGAAAGAAGGGTAAACTGCCTTTCTTCCACGACCAAGTGAACGTTGATGCCCCCGCGTTTCCTCATCCAATCGCACGCCTGCCTCATCCACTCGTTGGACGCTGCGTGAACGGTGGCGCGCAGCCCGTCGATCACACCGGCCGCTTTGCTGTAGTCGACCGCGATGGCCAGGTGCGACGGGTATATCTTTCCGATCACGATCCAGCCGTCGGGCTTGACCACGATGCAATTTCTCGTGGCGCACAGATTGTCGCGAGCCTCCCGGATCGCCTCTCGGGTCTGTTGCATGACGTAATCTCTGAAAACGACCAAGATGTCGTTCGGGAGGGACCGAGGATCGTACTCGCTCTGAAACTCGATGTTGACTTGAAAGAGCGTGACGTGGAACGCGTCGTCCCTGTTTGTGAGAATAAACAGGTCCCGCAGCGCATCCCGCGCTCTGTGCAGACACTGCTGGCGACCCCGCAGTTTCACGACGATTCCAAAGCCCGGTCTGGTGTCTCTTATGTCCCTGCCCATAAAGCTGGTCGAATTCCACAGCGGCCTCTCGTCGTCGGGATTCATGAAACGGCGGACCTCGGCGTCGGTCTCGCTCTCGCTGTCGTCGTCAGCAGCGGCAGCAGCTCTGGGTGTCTCAGTGAGATAGAGTCGGCCGTCCCTTTCAGTTATTTTGGCCGCCGCGTCGTCGTCGCCCATGGTCACGTAGTGCACCTCTTGGTGTTGTTTTTTCTGCTGCTCCGCGTGCTCTGCGGGTCTCTGCTGCTCTGCGAGTCTCTGCTGCTCAGCGGGTTTCTGCTGCTGCTTTTCTGTGCCGGGAGCGTCGATTGCAAGCTTCAGGTGAACGTGTCCGCCCTTTTTAATGACGGTCCCGTCCACGCGCCCCCTGACGAGGTAGACTACGTCATCGAGGTGGGCGGCTGCGGCCTTTGAACTCGGCTCCGGCCTCCTGGGTGAATTGGGAGGAGCAGTAGGCGGCCGCCTCGAGGTGCTCGGTTGCTCGGTAGTGCCGCTAACCTGCTGCTGCCGTTGCTGTTGCTGCTTTGATGCGCAGCTCGATTTAGAAGACATGGCGTAACTAGTAGCAGCGTCGTACTCCGTTAAGGTTGGAGGAGAAGTGCTGCTCCTTGGAGAGGAGGATGGAGGAGGGGGATTCCGTCGGCTTACGGTAGTAGTACTAGTACCCTCTTCCGTCTCCACGACCTTTTCTAGCGTGAGGACCATGCGCCCGTCCGCCAGAGCGGTCACGGAGCCGGCTAAGCGGCCGTCCTCTTCGTAATACGTCTCGTAGACGACGGGGAAATGTTTCCTTTTTTCGGCGGCCACCTCTTTTATTTGCTTGCGCATCCTCTCGTCCTCGTCGGACAGTGTCAGGTACAGGCGGCCGTCCCCCTTGTCAATGACGCTGCCGGCCAGTTTGCCGCTGGGCCACTGTACCATTGCGATCCCACCCGTCGTGCTGCCCGACCTCCGCTCCTCCTCCTGGTGTTTGCGCTCCATAAACTGCTCGAACGGAGTTAACGTACGCGGCGGCGGCGGCAGCGACTTCTCGAACAGCTTGAGAACGAGACGGCCGTCGCCCGAGTCTGTCACCGTGCCCGCCACTCGTCCGTCCGCCTCGTAAACTGCTTCGTAAACGAGCGGGTACTTGGGCGCTCTCTTTGCCAATTCTGCCTCCCGTTCTTTCCTCCGCTCCTCGTCGTCGGACAGCGTGAGATACAGGCGGCCGTCGCCCTTGTCAATGACGCTGCCTGCCGGTTTGCCGTCCGGCCAATGGACAATGGCGACCCCCGCTCCCTTTTGTTGCTGCCGCTGCTGCCGCTGCTGCTGCCGCTGTTGCTGCTGCTGTTGCTCCTGCGGCGGCGGCGGCAGTTGCTTCCTTTCGGCTGCCGTCGCTGCCCTTTGCCGTTCGGCTGTTGTCACTGCCTTTCGCTTTTCGGCATCTGCCTTTTGCCTTTCGCCCGCCGCCGCTGCCTTTCGCTTTTCGGCATCTGCCTTTTGCCGTTCGGCCACTGCCTTTTGCCGTTGTTTCTCTCTCTGCATTTTTCTTAGCTCCTCCTGCGCACATTCATACAAGTAATCCTCGTCATCGGTGTCGTAAACAAACAACTGTGGCGACATCGCTCTCGCTGCTGCTATAATATCTTCCGGCCACACGGAAGCCGATGGCCCCTCGCTCACCTCTGAGGTTGGCGGTGCCGCTGCTGCTGCTGCCGCGGCTCCCTCCTTGGCCGGGGCGGCCCCCGATGCAGCAGTGGCGGCCTTCTCCTTGGCTTCTGCGGCTGCCTGCCGCTCCCTCATGACGGTGTTGGAATCGTACCGCTGGCCCGAGTTGTTGGGGTCTCGGTGCTGACGCCCGTTATTGCCAATGGGTCGCAAGCCCCAAGGGTAGCGTTGGCCTGGCGGCCTGGGGCACTGGAAGCATCCGAAGGTCCCGGCAAAGCAAGAGAAGACTGGTAACAGAACAACTTGTTTATTCTAACATAGCAAAAGAGCGGCCGGTCAGTTCGACCGAAGTGGAGAGACGGGAGAGCACGTAACTCAACAGTACAAATCGGAGCCTCTCCTCTGGCGTCCGGGGGCAGCTGCTCTTATACTCCCGGCGTCGCGGTCCAAAAGGGAAGGAGGGAAGGTCACGGGATGAAGGTCACGGGACGGCGCAGCAGGAGCCCACGACGGCGCGAACTGTCGGGCCGAGAGACCTGCTGAACCGAGTGTAGTGACGCATCGCCAACCGCCCACACGACGGCGCGAACGGTTGAGCCGAGAGACCTCCAGGCTCCTCATTCGGGGAACTCCGCTCCCCGGCTGCCGCGCTTTGACAAGCGAGGGCACACACACACACACGCACACACGAAGACACGTGGCACTGAAACACGCCTGGACACGCTTGGCGGGTAGGCGTCGCGGCGGCGTCGGACGGGCCAAAATGTCCGCCGCTTTGAACAAAGCCCCGGCGTCCGTTGCATCCGCGCCGGCATTACCGCGCGTTGTAGGCGAAACGTAACAGACCGCGCCGCCGGGGGAAGGAGATCCCGAAGGTCAGGGGACTGCATCCGCTGTCCGGAGGGATGTCGCTCGATGATGCTCATAACCGAAGTTGGGCGTCCTTGGGCGTTTCTTGAGCGCAGCGCACAGAGAAGGCCTCGTTCTCACGTTCAGGTGCACACAGGACACTGCAAAGTGACTTCGGGAGAGTTGACATTTTTGTTCTCGTTTCCGGCAAGCGTTAGAACCACGCCAAAAGTCAACCGCTCAGTCAGCAAGCACGGCACAACCCTCACTAAGCCCTGCCAGGCTCTTTCCCCTTTTATACTGCTGCCTAGTTCCTTACAGTAGTTTAGCAGCACTCAGAACGCGTCCACAAATCGGAAAAATTGCACTAAAAAGCACATCATCACTTTGAAACACTACACAAAAGCAATAGGTTAAAAATCCTGCCTCAGGAAGAAAAACATCAGTAACAAGCAATTTTGAGGCTGATTCCCACGTTAGGGGCTTCGACTTAAGCCATCGGCGTTACCGTTGAGACTCCCCTTTTTGTAACGTACCTCAAAGGAATATTGTTGCAAAGCGAGGCTCCAGCGCAGGAGGCGACCATTTTTGGGAGAGATGGTCTGCAGCCATTGGAGAGGGCAGTGATCCGTCTCAATGATAAACCTCGAGCCAGCTAGGTAACATGACAATTTCTGAACGGCCCACACGATACACGCACACTCTTTCTCGGTGGCGCTATACGCCTGCTCACGACTGGTCAGCTTACGACTAGCATACAGGACGGGGTGTTCTACTTCTCCATTTTCCCGTTGGCACAGTACAACGCCCATGCCTCGCTCACTAGCATCACACTGAACAACGAACCCTTTTGTGTAGTCGGGCGATCGTAGCACAGGTTGGCTTGTTAGGGCGCTCTTTAGGGCGCTAAAAGCTCTTTCCTTCGTCTCATCCCAGACGACTGTTTGCGGCTCTGTCTTTCTTAGAGCATCCGTTAGGGGAGCCGCGATATCAGAGTACCTGGGAATGTACCTCTGATAGTAGCCGGCGACACCTAAGAACGACCGAATATCGGTCTTCGTACGCGGTTGCGGGAAGTCTCGCACAGCGGCCACCTTTATTTCAGAGGGGCGGCGACGACCCCGACCAATCACGTGTCCGAGGTAGACAACCTCGGCCTGTGCTAACTGGCACTTGGGAGCCTTGACTGTCAAGCCCGCATCGCGCAGGCGGGTTAGCACTGCCCGCAAGTGCGCCATATGCTCAGGCCAGGATGCGGAGAATATCGCTACGTCGTCTAGATACGGTAAAGCGAATTCTTGCTGTCCCCGCAACACTTTATCCATGAGGCTTGAAAAGCAGTATGGCGCGTTCTTCAAACCAAAACTCAAAACTTTAGGACGGAATGTCCCCATTGGTGAAATGAACGCCGCATACCTACTAGCCTCTTCTGTAAGTGGAACCTGCCAATAACCCCTGACAAGATCTAGGGTGGAAATAAACTGAGCGCTACTCACTCTCTCAAGGCGCTCCTCGATGTTAGGGATCGGATAAATTTGATCCTTAGTGATGGAATTAAGCCTGCGGTAGTCGACGCAAGGACGAGGTTCCTTGCCCGGTACCTCAACTAAAATCAAAGGGGAGGTATAATCACTCTCACCCGCTTCAATAACACCGAGCTGTAGCATTTTCGTTACCTCAGCCTCCATAATATCGCTCTGGCGGGGTGACACCCGGTACGCCTTGGATCGTACTGGCTCTGGGGAGGTAAGTTCTATGTCATGAGTAAGGACAGAAGTCCTACCAGGCCTTTCAGAGAACAGACCTTGAAACTCTTGTAAGAGCTGGTGTAGTTCTGTTTTCTGCTCAGGCGACAGCGATGCTTTACTTATTAAGTCACTAATGACTTGATCGGCGTCTTTCCTGTTTGTCACTGAGCCTAGTCCCGGAAGCTCGACCGGAAGCTCTTCGGGCACGTTTACCATCATGCACACCACTGCTTCCCGTTGCTTATAGGGTTTGAGCAGATTACAGTGGTAAACTTGCTGTGCTTTCCGCTTTCCTGGCAGACTCACCACGTAGTTAACGTCCGACAGTTTTTGAACAATCCGTGCTGGGCCCTCCCACTGCACGTCGAGTTTGTTCTTTAGCGATGTGCGCAATATCATGACCTCATCGCCCACCTCAAAACGACGGGCCCGGGCTGTCCGATCATAATAAACCTTGGCCCTCTGCTGGGCCTCTGCCATTGCTTCACCTGACAACTCCTGTGCCCTTCTTAAGCGTTCGAGGAGCTTAAGCACGTACTCTACCACGACTGGGTCGTCGCCCCTGCCTTCCCATGACTCTCGAAGCATGCGAAGCGGAGATCGCAGCGAGCGACCGTACACCAGCTCAGCTGGCGAAAACCCCGTAGCCGCATGCGGCGCGGTCCTTAATGCAAACATCACTCCAGGCAGACACAGCTCCCAGTCAGTTTGATGTTCAAAACACAATGCTCTCAACACGCGCTTCATGACGGAGTGGAGCTTCTCAACGGAATTCGACTGGGGGTGGTGCACTGAGCTGTGTAACAGCCTTACCCCGCACCTTTCGAGAAAGGCTGTCGTCAAAGCGCTAGTAAACACGGTACCCTGATCTGACTGGATTTCTGCAGGAAAACCAACTCGCGCAAATATGGACAGTAGTGCATTGACTATCTCAACTGAGCTGAGTTCTTTAAGCGGCACTGCTTCAGGGAACTTTGTCGCTGGGCAGATCACAGTCAAAATGTGTCGGTACCCCGTGGCTGTTACCGGCAGAGGTCCCACTGTATCAATAACGAGCCGTCTAAAAGGCTCCGTAATGATAGGTACCAACTTCAACGGCGCCCTCGATTTGTCCCCTGGCTTGCCCACCCGCTGACAGGTGTCGCATGTCTTCACAAAGTGGTCTGCGTCCCGAAAACACCCTGGCCAATAGTACTCCTGCAAGAGACGGTCCTTAGTTTTCTTAACTCCTAGGTGTCCGGACCACGAACCCCCATGCGACAAGCGCAACAGATCCTGACGATAGCATTGAGGCACGATCAGCTGATCGAACTCCACTCCTCTGCGGTCTAGATACTTCCGGTACAGGACCCCACCTCTTTCCACAAAGCGAGCATTTTTCTTGGCGATACCTTCCTTGATAATGCAGCGTATGTTTTCTAGGCTGCCATCCTTCTTTTGCTCGGCTATCAAAGCCGACCGGCTGACTTTTAGCAACCTGTTAAGTCCGTCTGACGTAGGCGCGATGAGCAAATCTGGAGACAGCTCTTCTAACTTTCCCGTGTCGGGATTTTCCTCTCCAGTATCTGGTGCCTTTAACGCTACAGGCTCAATTTTATTCTGTTCGGGCGTGCTCTGAATACCAGCTTGCTGCGCCTCTGACCCTTTCTCATCGTTCAACAACGTCGGCCCCGCAACTACCGCCTTTGCAGCGAGCTCCCGAACCTTCGATCTGGTTAAGGCCTGAACGCTAGCCTCACCAAACAAAAGCCCCTTCTCGCGCAGGAGGCGATCGGACCTGTTCGAAAATAAGTACGGGTACTGGGGGGGCAGCATAGATGACACTGCGGCCTCCGTCTCAAGTGCTCCGAAAGGTCCTTCAATAAGCACTTTTGCTACCGGCAGACACACGCTATGAGCTTCCACTGCTTGCTTGATCCATGCGCACTCGCCCGTGAACATTTCGGGTTCTACGTAAGAGGGGTGAACTACATCCATTGTAGCTGCGGAATCGCGAAGCACTCGGCACTCTTTCCCGTTCACGAGGAGGTCTCGCATGTAAGGCTCGAGAAGCTTCATGTTCTCGTCAGTGCTGCATATAGACAAAAACACGACTTGTGTTTTTGTTTCTGGACACTGCGCCGAAAAGTGACCCGGCTTCTGGCACGTATAACAAACGCGCGCTTGCCTCGTCTCGAACCGCTTTCTGCGTTCGGCTTCGGTTGCCGCCGTCTCCTTACGTTCGGTCGGACTGCTTTCACTCGCATCCGCACTACGTGTATCCCCCTTTGCTCTCATGGGTGTGAACTTCGGCCTCTCAAACTTGGAGCCAAATTCACCCTTTTGACCGTCCTTAGCTCCGCGAGCCCGACGCGTCACAAACTCCTCGGCTAACTCAGCGGCTCTAGCCACCGTACTAACGTCTGGCCTATCCAAGACCCAGTACCGCACTTTCTCAGGTAACCGACTATAAAACTGTTCTAGCCCGAAACACTGCAGAACTTTCTCATGGTCACCAAACGCTTTCTCTTCTTCGAGCCACTCCTGCATGTTTGACATAAGCCTGTACGCAAACTCTGTATATGACTCACTTTTGCCTTTCTCATTTTCCCGAAACTTCCGACGGAACGCCTCCGCTGACAGCCGGTACTTTTTTAGCAGACTCGATTTCACTTTGTCGAAATCCTCTGCCTCCTCTCTCTCCAAGCGAGCGACTACGTCGGCCGCCTCGCCGGGTAGCAAAGTGAGCAAGCGCTGTGGCCACGTTTCCCGAGAGAACCCCTGCTTCTCGCACGTTCGCTCAAAGTTAACCAGGAACAAACCAATGTCCTCTCCAAGCTTAAACGGCCGCATCAGGTCAGTCATTTTGAACAATACTCGTTCTCCTGCACCGTGTGCCTGACTTCCATTACGAGCGCGTTCCATCTCTAACTCGAGACGCTTCATTTCCAAAGCGTGTTGACGGTCGCGCTCTCTTTCTTTCTCTTGTTGCTCTCGTTCTATCTGTTCTTTACGTTCGCGCTCATCTTTCTCTTTCTGTTCTTTAAGTTCACGCTCCTGTCTTTTTGCCGTCTCCCTCTCCTCAATGGTCTCAAGGCATTCCGACAGCTCGTCATCCTCAGCTTCTAACTCAAGAATAGCCCTTAGCAGTTCTGGTTTTCTGAGTTTGTCTGAGACATCCAGACCCAACTCTCTCGCAAGCTCCAGCAATTTCGGTTTGCGCAACGACTTCAAATCCATGGCTGCTCTGAATGCTGCTTTCTCTACTGCCTACTATTGTCTTGCCGCAAACTAACCCGGTAGCAACGACAACCACAATTACCAGCTCTGTTTCTAACACTAACAAAAGCCTGGCAAAACTCAGAAGAAGAAAGTCCCGCACTCACCAAACCTCGCAGCCAAGACTTCAGCGCAGTCGTTCCGCTGCAGGCAACCAGTCATCACACAGGGCTCGTTGCGCTGCTCCCGGATGGTCGTTGTGCTGCTCAGCATACAGTCAACCGCATCTCTTCGCTGCTGGCCTCCGTTGTCGCGATCCCACCGCTGGCAACCAGATGTTGTAATCGTACCGCTGGCCCGAGTTGTTGGGGTCTCGGTGCTGACGCCCGTTATTGCCAATGGGTCGCAAGCCCCAAGGGTAGCGTTGGCCTGGCGGCCTGGGGCACTGGAAGCATCCGAAGGTCCCGGCAAAGCAAGAGAAGACTGGTAACAGAACAACTTGTTTATTCTAACATAGCAAAAGAGCGGCCGGTCAGTTCGACCGAAGTGGAGAGACGGGAGAGCACGTAACTCAACAGTACAAATCGGAGCCTCTCCTCTGGCGTCCGGGGGCAGCTGCTCTTATACTCCCGGCGTCGCGGTCCAAAAGGGAAGGAGGGAAGGTCACGGGATGAAGGTCACGGGACGGCGCAGCAGGAGCCCACGACGGCGCGAACTGTCGGGCCGAGAGACCTGCTGAACCGAGTGTAGTGACGCATCGCCAACCGCCCACACGACGGCGCGAACGGTTGAGCCGAGAGACCTCCAGGCTCCTCATTCGGGGAACTCCGCTCCCCGGCTGCCGCGCTTTGACAAGCGAGGGCACACACACACACACGCACACACGAAGACACGTGGCACTGAAACACGCCTGGACACGCTTGGCGGGTAGGCGTCGCGGCGGCGTCGGACGGGCCAAAATGTCCGCCGCTTTGAACAAAGCCCCGGCGTCCGTTGCATCCGCGCCGGCATTACCGCGCGTTGTAGGCGAAACGTAAC
This sequence comes from Dermacentor andersoni, assembly GCF_023375885.2. NCBI lineage: Eukaryota > Metazoa > Arthropoda > Arachnida > Ixodida > Ixodidae > Dermacentor > Dermacentor andersoni. The sequence continues at coordinate 89,845,436 of NC_092814.1, read as the reverse complement.
AACGGCAATGAACGACTGCTCTTTTTCGGCTACTGCGGCTGCTGCTGCTGGGCCGGCTACTGGGGCTGCTGCTGCTGGGGCGACTGCCTTCTCCCTCTCGTCAGCGGCTGTCTGAGCTGCCCGTCGCTCCCTCAAGAAAGCGGTGAAAGACGATTTCTCGGCAGCGGCTGCAGAAGTGGGAGAAAGGCCCATCCTCAAGCGCTCCTCTCTATTGGCGGTGGTGATGGTAGTGCCCAAAGCTTCCCCGGTCACTGCATGGTATGCGAACGTGGGCTCCTCACCAATATCGGAATCGGCGGCCTCGGCAGCGGCACGAGCTTCCTCCTTCTCCATGGTCAGGTTGTTGTTGTTGTTGTTGTGGCAACTCCGGTCTCGTCAGCAAGTCTCCCTAACGAGTGGTGTGGTGCCTTCCTTTTTTCGCCCGATATATATACGCGCTGCCGCGGGCCTTCCTCTCTTTCTTGTAACCGCGTAACGGCTGCAACAAATCTGCCCCAGGCTCTGACCGCATAATATATGAAATGTTAAAGCACCTGCCATCTGAAACACAAAGAACCCTTCTTTTTCTTTACAATGGTATATGGTCTTCCGGCCAGATTCCCTCTGTCTGGAAAGAGGCCATTATAATTCCCATTTTGAAACAGGGTAAGGATCCTTCCTTGGCAAACAGTTATAGACCGATAGCGTTGACAAGCTGCCTATGCAAACTCTTTGAAAAGATGGTGAACAAACGCTTGCTCCACTATCTTGAAACCAACAAAATATTAGACCCATACCAATGCGGTTTCAGGGAAGGCAGGTCGACGACAGACCAGCTGGTCCGAATGGAAATGTACGTACATTCGTGAAGCCTTTATCCACAAACAGTTTGTCGTATCTGTATTCCTAGATATGGAAAAGGCATATGACACTACGTGGCGCTTCGGGATCCTTCGGGATCTTTCTGGAATGGGTATACGCGGCAACTTGCTGACCATTATTGAGAGCTACTTGTCTGACAGAACATTTCGCGTTAGAATTGGCAATGTGCACTCTCGATCATTCTCACAGGAGACAGGTGTACCGCAGGGTGGAGTGCTGAGCTGTACACTCTTTATTGTGAAAATGAACTCCTTGCATACCATCATACCTCGCACACTCTTTCACTCGGTTTATGTGGACGATGTACAGATAGCTTTTAGGTCGTGCAATCTCAGCATCTGTGAGAGACAGCTACAGCTTGGCCTGAACAAACTCTCAAAGTGGTTAGAAGAAAATGGTTTTAAATTTAACCCTCAAAAAAGCACATGTGTTCTCTTCACAAACAAGAGAGGCATGTCACCGGAACCCGCCATTGACCTTAACGGAGAACGACTATCGGTCAGTCTTGAACATAAATTTTTAGGTATTATTTTGGACACAAAACTTAATTTCATTCCCCACTTGAAATACCTTAAAACTAAGTGCCTGAAGACTATGAACCTGCTGAAGCTGCTTTCTCGAACAAACTGGGGCAGTGACAGGAGGTGTCTGCTTACCCTGTATAAAAGCCTTGTACGATCACGCCTCGACTACGGAGCCGTGGTGTACCAATCCGCATCGGACAGTGCTCTGAAAATTCTCGACCCGGTCCACAATCTAGGTATACGGCTGGCAACAGGCGCATTTAGGACAAGCCCTGTGGAAAGTCTGTATGTTGAAGCGAATGGTCCCTACACCTACGCAGAACATATCTAAACTTTTGCTACTTTTTAAAATGCAAATCGAATGACGAACATCCGTGTTACTCAACTGTACTTGACTTATCTTCTGCAAGACTTTACCGTAACCGCCCATCCGTTCGAGCTCTTTTGTCTGTGCGCTTAGAACAGCTGGCTAATGAAACCGGTATTCAACATCAAGAAACAGTCCTAATGACTCCCACTAACCTTGCACCACCTTGGGAATGGCAGTCTATCCAGTGTGATATGTCTTTCGTCGCAATAACAAAACATGCGCCTGAGGTGCATATACATTCACACTTCCTCGAACTCCAGGCGAAGTACTCCTGCGCAGAGTTTTATACAGACGCTTCAAAGTCTACTGATGGTGTAGCTTATGCAGCGCTCGGACCTTCATTTTCAACGTCCGGTGCATTAAATCCAAACACCAGCATTTTCACAGCGGAGGCATATGCGATCCTCTCTGCTGTGAAACATATAAAACAAACAGGTATAACTAAGGCTGTCATATTCACAGACTCATTAAGCGTTGTTAGTTGCATATCAAGTCTACGAAAACACAAACCCCATCCTTAATGAAGTGTATAACCTTCTATGTTCAGCATACATGTCTAACCAAATGATTGTTCTTTGTTGGGTGCCTGGCCATAGAGGCCTAGAGGGCAACGTAGCTGCTGACGAAAGGGCTACATCCGTACCTTTTTCTGATGAAAACATTAATATACCTGTACCCTACACAGACCTTAAGCCATTTTTACAGCATAAACTACGGAAATATTGGCAACGGCAATGGGACACTCAGGTATTCAACAAACTGCACCTAATCAAACCGAAAATAGGAAACTGGATCTCTGAGAAAACAACGAGACAACAGGAAGTACTGCTCTGTAGGTTAAGAATTGGGCACACCTATAGCACTCACTCGTATATTCTAACTGGAACTAACCCTCCGACATGCACTAGGTGTGGAAGTAGACTTACAGTTCTTCATGTTCTCGTTCAGTGCCCATTATTAGAAATAGAGAGAAAAAAGTTCTTCCCTTCCTTATACAGTCATAATATACCTCTGCACCCAGTCTTCTTTTTAGGCAATGACCCTCTATTTAATTTTAAATCAGTGCTCAAGTTCTTAGAAGAAACTAATACCATAGAAATCATTTGGCCAGGCTATTTGTAGCACAGCCTCTGCTTAGAGGCTGTAGCTGCAATGAAATCACTTACACAGCACATGCCTCGCAGCCCTTGCACTGAAGGGCTCTGCAGAGGCACTGGTGCTGCTATAAATTAACATGTTTTAGTATCTTATCGTTCTCAACGTACGTTAACAACCATAGGGCTCACTTTTCATTGACCTTATTTTAATAGATACATATTTTACGCCATTTACAGCGAATATTTTAGGCCAATATACAGCCATATTCATCGATACTCATTGCCATTCATCACCAAATGTCATGGCGCTCTTTGGCCATTTCTGGCCCTTGCGCCAAGAAACGATATCCATCATCAAGGGTAAACTGCACGAAAGGAAGAAACGCATACAGCGAAGCGCGGAAGCTACGTTTCTAAATGTCGTGTGTTTCTTCCTGTCGTCTTAACGTTTCGCGCAGTTTAGGCTCACGAGCCTTAATATCTGGCCTAAGTGCGTGATTGTAGGATGATCTGCATCCCCACCGAATCTTCTCACCACGCCAAAGAAGCGCTACAAAAAGAAAGGTGAGGTCGGTCTTTGTACACACAAGCCACAAAAAAAAAGAAAGAAAAAGAAAGAAGTCGGATTTTTCATTCCGTGAAGGTGCTTAATCAGCGAAACTGAAACGTGCGGCCCTGTGTTTATCACTGGGTTGAGGGTTCATTAAAGTATTTCTCAGTTATGAGGTTACACACACAAACGGCTACGAGAGAGAACGACGTCACTGACGGTATGCCCGCGTTCGATGTCTCGAGTTTGCTCGGCGGCGTGGTTAGCAGCCTTCGCCTGCGATTTGCCGCTTGTAATTCTTCAAAATTAAATTTCTTCAAAATTAAATCTTTCCGTTACGAAAGACCATGAGTGGCTCATACCCCGTAAACGCGGCCTCCCCATTACGACGACAGAAGTGAAGTGAAATTCTACGCTGGAAAGATGAACGGCCACGCAGCCAGCTGTGGAAGACGACGACGAACGCGGGAGCAGTGGCACAAGCGCGTGCTCGCTTCGTGCTTCGCTACCACCTGCCATTCTTTATTCTGTCTACGTTGACGACATTCAAATCGGCTTCAAATCCTGTAACCTCTCAGTATGCGAGAGACAGGTGCAACAGGGCTTGAACAAGATTTCCAAGTGGGCAGACAAAAACGGATTTAAAATTAACCCCCACAAAAGCTCTTGCGTTCTTTTTACAAGAAAGAGAGGCCTGTTTCCGGATCCTTCCTTAGAACTGTGTGGACACCAAATACCTGTCAACAAAGAGCACAAATTTCCGGGTATTATACTTGATTACAGACTCACTTTCATTCCACACATTAAATATCTGAAAGAAAAATGTCTAAAAACAATGAACTTAATGAAACTTCTATCCCAGACTACATGGGGTAGTGACAGGAAGTGTTTAATGAACGTATACAAGAGCCTAATTCGGTCTCGATTGGATTATGGTGCCGTAGTATACAACTCTGCCGCCCCGAGCGCGCTAAGGATGCTGGATCCTGTCCACCATTTGGGCATCCGCTTAGCTACTGGCGCTTTCAGAACCAGCCCTATTCAAAGCTTATATGCCGAATCGAATGAATGGTCTCTCCACCTACAGAGATCATACATTAGCTTTACATATTTCCTTAAAGTACGCTCCAATCCTGAACATCCATGTTTTCATACCGTTACCGATATGACGTGCGCTACACTTTTCAGCAATCGCCCCTCCATAAGACAGCCTTTCTCGTTGCGTGTGAAGGAGATTAGCGATGAAATGCGTGTCCCACTCCTCGAGCATCGCTTAATGCACCTAACCAAGCTCTTACCTCCTCGGGAGTGGCAGGTGATACAATGTGACATATCCTATATAAAAGTTACAAAGCGCGCTCCTGAGGCCGAAATTAGAATGAATTTCCTAGAACTGCAGTACAAACACTCCTGCGCAGCGTTCTACACAGACGCTTCGAAGTCAAATGCCGGGGTATCCTATGCAGCCGTCGGCCCATCCTTCTCGGAATACGATGTACTGCATCCGGAAACAATTGCATCTTTACGGCCGAGGCCTACGCATTACTCTCTGCTGTGAAGCATATAAGATCAAAACTTCCAAAAGCAGCGATCTATACAGACTCTCTAAGCGTCGTGAAGGCCCTATATAATGTCACTCTACAAACATAAAAATCCTGTATTCAATGATCTGTATTCGGTATTGTGTAAAGCGTACTCATCTAACCAGAACATCATAATATGCTGGGTCCCTGGCCATAGGGGAATCGAAGGTAACGTTCTCGCGGACGAGATGGCCACGTCAATCACATTGCAAGCTGTTAACCCTACCGCTGCGGTGCCTGTCACAGATCTGAGGCCTTTCTTGCGAAGGAGATTGCGAGACCACTGGCAGTGCACGTGGGACGCGCAAACAAATAACAAACTGCACGTTATAAAGCCCCAGTTAGGTTTTTGGCCCTCCCCAACAAAATCTTGGCGAACAGATGTCCTATTCTGTCGCCTCAGAATAGGACACACATTTGGCACCCATAGTTACCTGCTTACTGAAAGTGAACCTCCAACCTGTGGCAGATGCGGTGAGAGGCTTACCGTCCTCCAAGTGCTCCTGGAGTGTCGGGAAGCCGAAACGGAGAGAAAGAAACATTTTCCGCTTGCTTACCATTATAACATCCCTCTACACCCGGCTATGTTTCTCGGCGAGGAACCGCTTTTTGACACCAAGGCAATCCTCAACTGTTTAAATGATGTCGTACTACACGTTATATGCCCATTAAATTCGTAGAGCATCCTCCCTCCAGAGGATGCCACTGCGATAACACTTTTGCATAGCACATGCCTCCAGGCCCTTGTTCTTCAAGGGCTCTAAGGAGGCAGCAGTGCTCTAGCATATCTTATAACCATATATATTTTCAGACATCGTATCATTCTTTTTAAATGCACCTTAAATGTTCATAGTACACGTCATAAGACATCGCCATAATCTTATTGTACAGATTTTGCGCACTTTAGCGCGAACATTTTTAAGGCCCCTCTACAGCCACGTCACACCAACTTCATCTAACTCGTGATTTCATTGCAAACTCATTAACACGGACATGGCGCTCTTTGGCCATAACTGGCCCTTGCGCCATTAAAAACCACATATCATCATCATCATCATCATTTCGCAGAGAGTTCCCGGTCGGTACAAGGAATCGCTCTGTTTCACGCCGATCGAAGCGTCGCTTTGCTGGGAGCAGAGAAAAAGTGCTGCGCCGAACTGTTGAAATCGTTCCGATAGCGGCCTATGCAGCCAGGTACGCAGCACGGCGGCATCGTCTGCTGATATTCTTAAGAAACTCGGCGATGGCTACAGTTCCAAGGATGACATGCTTGCGAAATTCGCTCTCAACGCTGCACCGCGTGCTTAGTCCGGCCCGCCCGCGTAGCCGGCTAGTGAGGAAGTGAAGCCGGGCGCGACTGCAGCGCTACGAAGGCGCGGGCGGGTGGCGGTTCCGCGCAACGGCGCCGAGTTTTAAAACTGAAGCTAGTCTAGTAACGTTGCTTCAACCCTACCCGCACACTTTGTCGAGTAAAGTCCTCAATCGTTTGTTGCAAGTCATCTCCAGAGTTGCTGAAGAGGACAATGCTGATCAGGTACAGTATAATTTTCGCCTTCAGGAGATTCCGAGAATGCAGAGTCCTTGTTGGGGTGTTATTTTGCCTGATGGTACTATATCGTCGAACTCAACATATCTTTCCCAGAAAACGTGCGTGTCCTTGGTCCCTTCAACAAACCTGTTGCATCCCTTCCGCCACACAAAAAGTAGAAAGTAGCCATGAAATAGCCGTGAAAAGCGGTCACGTCTAGCCACCCTGACATACCCTGACTTGTTTCGGATTTCGAGCCAACGTGCCATTTTTTTTTTTTTTTTTTTTGCGCGGAACATGATTCTCGCGCGCGTTCATTTGTGACGCTTACTTGCTGAAGATCAAATGTTGAAACTTGCAATTAACGCTCCGAGCGAGCAGGAGACGGGATGCACTTATGCTGCGCCAGAGCACTACAGTCGTTGTTGCTTTCTACATTGTCTTGTTTAGCTCGACGTTCATCACGAACAAGGTAAGACAAGCATATGGTACCTGCGAGCGTCGGTGGAATGCACATTTAATCAGTCTGTTTTCACTGTGCTTGGAGTATTCGCTTTTGTACGACGTCACTTTAATTAAACTGCTTTGATACATGTGAGAAGTGAACGTCCAGGCCAGAAATGCGAGCCGCTGTTTGGAGCATATGTGTGTTATCGAAAATACATAGCCTAAAAGCCTGCCTTGTGAATGTCTTTTTTTTTTTTTCCCCCGCAGTATGTACTCACCGTAGAGAGATTCGCGTATCCAGCAATTTTTCAATGGTAAGCATAATTAGTTTGCTGTTTGGCGTTTGAACAAATTATTGCAGTTTTATGTTGCTTCCACGCGGAAGTATACAGATGCTCGTCCAGCATCTTTCCTCCGAGCTTAGGAAGGTAAATTAAAGCGGGTCGTTGTATCCATGTATATTTCAGTGGGGCGGAATGAAATCGGCCTCAGTATTGCAAATTTAACATGTGGTGTCGTCGTCCTGCTTGATCAGCACGACAAAATACGGAATTTAAAAACTAAAAGTATGGCACTTTCGTTTTACTGATGCTGCGTGTTGACCTGGTTAAGAAGTCGGACTCTTAAACGTGTACAGCTAGTGTGCAGCTAGCAGACGCTTGTCGGAGAAGTCATCGTTGCTCAACGATTAAAATTTGTCTTGTGTAAAAACTGGGGTTGAAATGTTAATCTTTGTGCATAGTGTTTCCAATATTTCGGAAAAGTTTTTCTTTATCACACTGCATAATCGGCCACCTCGCATTTGCGCGTCTTCTAAAGCAGCTGAGCTTCACACCGTAATAGCTACTGCATGCTTTGTAGTCGCAGGAGCTTATTCATTCTATATTTCATATTGCTAACTTGCCGTGTGAAATGAAATTTTTCTGAGTTCTTACGTTGTTCTGCTTTGCGATTTGTTTCCTGTGTTGTCTGACAGCTGGCAGGTCCTGGTGGCCGCTGTTGGCTTTGTTATAGCTGCTAGCTGTTGGAAGTGGAAATGGCACATGCAATGTATGATGTGAGTCATGTTGCTATATGTAGACTTATTTATAATTTATGCTGCCCATAAAAATACAATAAACCTTATCTCCTGCTAATTCTTTGAGATGCCTGCATGTTGTTATTGACATTTGAAATGGGAGTGAAACGAAGAGCAGAGGTCTGTCCATTTTATGCATTGTAAGTTGGTTTATGCTGCTAAAAGCTTTGACTATTGCCCACTTTCAAAATTGCTTCCCGTTCCTCACTGTCAGTGACGGTGCTGTGTCTAGTGTGAGCTGCTTTTATACCTTTAACTGTCCATTAAGACAAAATATTTTTACCACACTCGCTAACATCAATTCTTATTCGTGAGGCATCTGTGCTGTGCAGCAAATTTTATAATGATATTGATCAAGTTGTCAGTAACACTATGTCAAACTTTATTTCTTTCATTGAAAACTTTGTGTGTTGTGTGGTGCCATTGTTGAAGACCAAATTGGACTAAATAGTACATACATATCTTTTTGCCTAGTTTTGTGACATGTGGCAAATGTCAGTTATTAAGAAAGTAGTGTCAATGGCCTTTTATCAAAAAAACGTTTCTACTTTGCAAACGCTAACGGCAGGGGACAGGTTCCTGGCCGCAGTGGCTGCATGCCGATGGGTATTGAACACAAATGCTCATTGCACATTAAATGATGGGGACATCCATTGTGGCATCTCTCGCAGCCCCTCTTGTTTTAGAACGTTAAGCCCATCAATCAAGTGCTTCATTTTCATGGATGTGTCCACATCTTTTGCCAGTTGCTCTCCCCACTGAATTGTCTGTGCAGACCTGTTATATTGTCCCACTCAGGTCCCGACTGATTTTCCTCCGTTCTGTTAATAAGTGAGATGTGACCTTGATCATTCTGTTAGAAGGTTCTACATTGATCTTTGTGGCATCGTTAGTTGTGGCACCAATCGCAGCTAGTCATCATGTGCACTACAAAAAACAAATGATATGAACAAGTGTTACAGCACAGCTGCAAATTGCAGAATTTGTTTGCTGGCCATGCATATGCCCCACTGTGTTGTTGACATCTATATTGCAGTCATCCTCTTTGCCATTGTTAAGTTGGGCATGATTTTCTGCCAACAGTAATCGCCACCAATATGGATTTATCTAACCATTTCCAGTTCAGTCCCCTCTAGAGCAGTCAGTTGAAAAATGACCATGCTGCAAGCAGCAGTGAAGGCAGACATGACGACATGCATAGGACATGCCAAGATATCTGACACATCATTCAGAAATTATTTACCATGATGTGTTGATATCTGCTTTCCATGCCTCGTATGCTTTTCTAGCCAGCAGCACTGTGCGACAGGAGCTAACAAGCTGCATAAAATGAACCAAATAGACACAGCTCCATATTACCAGCATCAATTGCCCATGTCTTTTTGTTGTAAAGAAACTTGACCAACTTTTGTCGATGCTTCACTTGAACAATCAAACAGTGCGCTGAATTTGCTATGGTGCTGTTACTTTCCTTTGAAGGTCACAATTGTACTGTGCACCAGTGCTCCATTGTAATTGTCTTTTTTAGACAGAAGCCTGCACTATCATATTTGTGATTGTTTACACGGGTTAGTGAGGGGTCAGGAATGGGCAGGCGAGCAGCCTAGAAGAAAGAGAAGCAGCATCCTCACCCATAGTGTTCTGCACAAGCATACTTATCAGTCGCACCACCAGTCCTCAGATGTTGTGTAGAGCCTAGGAGCTACATAATGTTGATGTCAGTGCTGCAAGGTGCTGCAGCATCAAGTCATCTACCTGTGCAGTCCTGTGCATTCCTTAAACTTGATTTAAACTATGTTTATAGGAAGGTTTGCCATTAATACGTGGTCAGAGATACGTGCACAGAATGGACAATGTGGGCTGCAGTATGCATTGTGCAGCATATGACCTTTGATTATTATTATTATTATTATTATTATTATTATTATTATTATTATTATTATTATTATTATTATTACCTTGTGTTGTTAATAGTTGCACCTGATACACAGCGCATACTTTTCCCTCTTTCCCTCCCCCTTTTGTTCCTGAACAGGTCGTGCCCTTCTTTTGCCTTTCCCTGTTGCTCAGGGAAAACTTTTTACAGATATAAGTGTTTATATAGCTCGACTCACGACAAAACAAGTTTTCGCATGTGTTTATTTGCAGATGGATTACTATCCATAGTAGTTGAAAAAAAATCCCATTTTAGTCATTTGCTGCAATGTTATGATGCTTGGTTGTATTGTGGCTTCATTGCTGTTGCGTAGCTCATGAAAATATGAAAGACAAATTATCAGGGAGTAATCTGGATACATCCTTGTGACCTTGGCCATTTGTTTTTATTTCAGATTGACTCTTCAGTACATTTGGAAAACAATACCTTATTATACACTGAGCATATATGCTGGCTCTCGCGCCCTCACAGTCCTTGTGAGTTCGATTTTTTTAAATTTATTTTTTAAGTGAAAGACATTACATGCATAAAGCTTGAGCACCATAGCACTGTGTACATGAAAATTGCCTATAAAGTTATTTGATAACATGCTACAAGCATATCTCTAGTGCCTGATGACATGTATTACTAGGGATTACTACTACTAGGGACGTTCCAAAAATAAGTTTCGTCATTTTTTTTAAAGAGAAGATGGATACACCAGGTAAAACAAACAATCGCCATAAGAATCCACGGCTGTTGCTAGTTCAACGATGGAAGGAGTGCCAGCGGAGGAGGAATGATGCATGCACAGAGCGCCGAAGAAAGAGTAGCAGCAGACCGGCGTGCCCGAGGTTATTCGAGTACAAATTGTGATGGCAGACAGACGTGTGCTTACGACGTGGTCGCCAATGGAAGTGCGTGCTGTTATCCAGTATGAATGGGCACCTGTTCCCTGTATTAAAAGCCGCACTCTCGGCATATCACTTCCAAAACAATGCTGAGGCGGAGCAGGCTGTGCAACAATTCCTTGCATTCCATGGCACCGAGTTTACCAGAGTGGTTTCTTCAAACTGATCGCACGCTACGACAAATGTCTCAATGTCACTGGCGACTATATGGAAAAATAGTGCAAGGTTTATATTTCATGATGCCGCGGTGTATATTTTGGGAGGAAATAATGTTTGTGTGGAAATAACTGACAAAGCTTACTTTCAGAACGTCCCTCGTAATTAGGTGTGTGCAAATATTTAGGGTTTTGAATACGAAAAACTTCCAATTTGTATTCAGTTAAAGAATTAGCTATTTGAAGTTGTGGAATATTCGTTTCTATTCTAATAGAAGAGATGACACTTGTAGGAGTTTACAGGGAGAAAGATAAAGCAAGTGGTACCCTTTCCCAATAACTCTGTTGCTGGAGAGCAGGGGTTGTTGTTAAGGCAAATGTTTCTGGAGTGAATGCATGGAGCAGGCAAGTTCTGTTCAATAATTTACTCATTCAATAAAGATGCCTCGACTTTAGACAGCCTGCAAATTTGTAGTCTCAAAAGGTGCAAGGCAATTTATTATTAGTTGGCCAGTTTCACTGTGTTTGTATCCATTTAAAACAATGTGTGGCTCAGCAGTGTTACACGTAGCTTCTTTAAGAGTGCAACAGTCTTTGTGCATCTGTTGGCATGCTGTTGCCTTGTTTTGTTGCTGCCAATGTCATGGGGCACTAGAGACAATCATCTTTCAGTTGTTTTTCTTTTGCAAGTTCCTCGGTCAACAAGGCGTCCAGTTGCGAATAGCACTACATTTCTCGAATAATATGAATAAGCCTGTTCTTTATCAGACAATCAACTTTACCTTTATGTTTTGCTATGTTAAAAAAATTTTAAATTTTCAATATTTGGTTTAATCTTTCAGTCATTTTCTCGAATATTTGTATTTGATTTGATTAAGAAATCTTGCTATTTGTACAGCCCTACATTAAATAACATGAACAACTTATAATTTAAATAAATGTGTGTGGAATACATAATCTTAATCGGGTTATACTGTTGCGCATTTTAGTGGAAATTAGTGGGTGTAATGTGGTCATGTATCGTCTCATCACTACACTTGCACATGGGCAAACAATCATAAACTTAGCAGGATTGCATGTCAGTATCACAGTACTGTGTTTAGTTTACTGCAGATTCCGTTCTATATGCTTATTTTGTGTGCACAGTAGTAGTTCAAAAAATTGGACCTTCTGTTTGGTACGTTGCCTATTTTTCATTTTTGTTCACTGGTTGCTTTGAAACTGCATTTCACTGCTTTGGAAACTATTGTGACTACTTGCATCATAACATGGAAGTTACTTTTGTTCTCTTGTTTGACTGTTTATTTCATTCTTGAGCCTTTCAGAATTTGTTTTATGTAGAGTAATTATGTAAAAAGAGGTGGGGGGGATTGACAGCAAACGTGCCAGCACGCAGCTTAGAAAATGTCCTTCAGGCTGTTGGACAGCTGTACACATTCATTTATTGAGCTTAGGGCCATTAAACTTCTCTGGAACTAAAATACCTTAGCTTATTGTGTGCCTAAATAGTCACCCCCTTGTGCCTGTTTCAACAGTTTACTTGTTTTTGAAGATTGTACAGGTGTGTACATTTTTTTATATAGCCTTGTTAAACATGACTGTACCCACCTAATTTTGCTATCCCTAATCCGTGTCTCGTATGTATGCAATAGCACATGTTAAGCTATACTTGAATACACCTCGTGTGAACCGTTGATCGTGGCACCTATAGCTCCCTTCCCAAGTACTCTTGGGAGACCACACTCACTCACTATGGTAGCTGTATAGAGTAAAGCCAGCTGTGGGTGCATTTTGTCATGTGATTGTAGGCATGCTTGAAATTATGAGTGGCCTGTTAAAGACTTTGCACTCAAAGGTCAGCTAGAATTTATGCTTATTTTTCAGTGTTGCTGTGACTCATCATGCAGAAAAAAAAAACAGTCACTGATGTTTCTTTTTTTCATACTACCTGCAGGACCTCCCCTGTGTGGTTGAGTAGCTAGCACAAGTTTTGAACCTCTTTATCATGCAGCCACTGCATTTTGACATAACCTGTCCTTTATGTATTCTACCTGTTAATGGTTCATTGGACGTAAAAAAAAAAAGATAAATGTCACACTTCAGTTATATTTAGGACTTCTGTGATGTCAAAAGTAGATGTAGCTACCTATACAATAGAAAACAACTTATTTTCAGTGGTATTCAGGAGAGTGTAAGGAACTTGCATGCCTTGATCGTTAAAATACCCCTTTGCATATTTCAGAAAGAATTTAAAGAAATAGAAGGTTGCCCCATTTAGCGAGAAACTGAAATAGTTTGCAAACAGACTGGGCACATTCCATTGTCAAGTGTAGCACCAGGCAAAGCAAGCCATCAATGACATTTCAATGAATGAACAGGTCATATGGCTTAATTATTCAGTACAGTTATGTGGTACACACTATGCCAGTATGTTGGATTGAAAAAGATAATAGTTTGAGAATGTGTGCAAAAGCTTTGCTGTAAAATTACAGAAACATTTGGGTCCACATAAACAGCTGGATGTTGTAGCCAAGCCTCTCGAGCTGCAGCTGCTGTGATAAACAAATTTTACAGCAAGCGGCTGTCTGCATTGTACTTGGCACTGATCCTGTTTGCTTTCTTTTTATGCTTCGATGTCCCTCCCCTCTCGCACATTGCCACACTGAAGGGCACATCCGCAGCTGTGGCTTAGCAGCTATGGTGTTGCACTGCTAAGCACAAGGTCGCAGGGTCAAATTACGGTCGCGGCAGCTAGATTTCAGTGAGGGCGAAATGCAAAAACGTCTGTGTCCCGCGCATTGGGGGCATGCTAAAGATCCCCTGATGGTCAAAATTAATCCGGAGCCCCCCACTACGGCGTGCCTCATAATCAAATCGTAATCTTGGCACATAAAACCCCAGAATTCTATTCAATTCACTGAAGGGCACAACAACGTGCTGTGCTCTCACTTTCTTTACTGAAGGTAAAGAGGCACTGCACTAGTCTTTCACTCCTTGCCAGTCTACACCACTGGTGCAGTAAACCAGCCATGAGGAAAAAGAAGTCAAGTGATACTGGCGGCTCCCAAGTCTTTCTGCCACTGCAGTATGTTTCATTCAATATAGCTGATAATCACTCTCATGGCCATTCTTGCCAAGGGTTTTTCTGCATTGGCACTACAAAAGTATTTGCCTGTGTCCTTCAGGTACAAAGAATCCCGCTTTGTAGAAAGAACACTGTCAGGCTAGAGGCGGAAAAGTAAAGCTGACATTCCTGTGAGTGGTTCTGAAAGTGGCTACAGGATGGCTTTACAGGTAGTGCACAGGGTGTATAAGCACCGTCTTCTGTAATGTAAAGTGCTGGCTAATATTCATGAACCACATAATTTTGATGTTTTTGTTCTATTTAGCCTCTTTCCATATTTTTGGGCATCCACAACTCATTGCTACTTGTCCACTGTGGGTTGGATCTTGACTTAGGGAAGCAGGTGAGCGTCTCCTCTGCCCCCTCCCATTCTTTTGTTTCTTTATGTTGAACATTTGGGTTATTTCTTAAAAAGCATATGTTGAGAGTTACACTTTTGTCTCTAAAGCCCATTTTGTATGCTGGGAAGTAATAATGTACCTATCATCTCCCAAAAATGACATACTGAATTACAGTATGCATAACAGTCATAATAGTACAACAGTGGCAAAAGCATTTAGCTAACACATTAGTGCATTGTTTTGTGGTCTTAACATTATGAGGCATTCAGTTGATCAGCTTCCAGGTAGGTGGATTTCAACATAGTCAGCCTAGATTTGCTCTTGACTTTCAACAAGGACATTCAGCTCCTTTGGCGGCTCCGAAAGCATGTTATCTTTCCCAGCTTCACCTACTAAGCTTTAAAGCTAACCTCACTTATTAATCTTTTCATCATTATCGCTACTATAAGCCGCTCACTACTTTATTTGACTCGTTAGTTCACAGACTTCCAGTGTGTTTGAATAATTTAGATTGAAATATGTTTTCGTGCTGCTGTTACAGAGTATTTTCTTCAGCACTAACCCGAAGGACTTGGTAGCATTTACTTCGGTGGCTGTGAGCAGTATAATGCTTGTTACCACTGTGCCAAGAGTAAGTGCTTTTTCATTTACCAAGACAAAAAAAAAATCCTCTACTCGGGTATCGTTCAGAGTGCATCTGTTGCTTTGAGGCATAAATGTCTGCCATAATAAGTATAAGTATGATTGTTAGTTTGTGATTTTCAAGCTCCATGTGCGATATTCTTTTTCTGTTCCGCAAGCTTGCTTTCACAGGAAATAAAATCAACTTTGTGCCTAAACTGGTAAATGTCGTCTTTCTTGCTGTATGCTTGGCAATTATTGAGGCAGAGCTTGTTTCTGTAGCTTACCTGTTGTGGCCGTGATTTTTTTCCAGGACTTCGGTAGTGCAATGTGGTGGATGTTGCTTCATATCTGTTGTGCAGGCAAGTATTGAAATTGTCTAGAAATCTGCAGCTGGGTTTAAAGTGCACAATGTCCGTGCAGGTGTCCAAATTTACTCAATAACGATTGTGCTTTTTCTTGTGTGCACTGTTCATTCATTTCTTTAATTTGATCTGTAGGTATCACATTTTAGTGTCTTTCAATTGTTTTTTACTAAAATTACTTGAGGGTAATCTGGCACTGCAATCATTCAAACACTGGAAACCACGGGTAGTCAAGTTGACTTCCTTTAATTTGGCGTCAGCTAGACGATAGTTTCAGTTGTCTGAAAAGACAAATTAAAGGCTTTTAAAAGGCATGGATTCTAAGGACTTATAAATGTGGTTGACTTCAGAAGCAGGCCGATTTAACTTCTGTCAAATTAATGAAAGTGAAGTGTATATCAATTTTTCTGTTTGGCATGGCATTGTTCCAAAAGTACATTGTTGCTTCTTGATTGTTCTTTGAGGTTCAATTGTGCTGTGTCTTAGTAACATTTAGAACTTTAATTAATTAACTTTATCACACAGCTTTTCACAATTAAATCATGACGCCTGTCACTTTATCTAGATTATATTTAGGCAGCTTCCCACAACAGGGGTAAATTAAATTATTCTTAATATTATAACCTAATATTCTCTCTTCCAGTGTCCTCAGAACAGTCAAATGTGGGCAAGTATAGCCTAAATGGGGCTGACCATTGCCATGTAACAAATTGTAGTAACAAATTAACTTCAAGGAGGTTAACATAGGGAGCCATAAAGATATTTAGAGCCAGAAGGATGAAGTTAAGGCAGGTCTATGTACATCCAATCATTTGTGTACTAATTTAACTGTTGTACTTGGCTGTACACGTAAAAGCCATCACCAGCATTTAACATTATATTCCTTGGGTGTTGTGTCTACTGTTGTAGCTGCCAAGATTATGCCTCAGAATCACAAGCACTAAAGATGCTAATCATGGTTAAAATGTGTTGAACACATCTTAAAACACTCCTGTATACACCTATGCTACGAAATTATATACAAAGTGTTTTGGAAAAAGGTGCTTGAAGATGTTTGGCTGCTTGTTAGCCACACTTGTATGTTGTCATATACTGGGTCATCTTTATTTTATTTTTGTGTCTGGGTAGACAAGTTACTGAAAATTTTAAACATAGCATGTAAAACTTTTTTATGCACGAAATATTTTTCTTGGCAATTCACTTAAGTACATATTTGTAGCAGCAGTGACAATCTTTAAAAAAATTAACAGTTCTTACTCTGTTCTGCTGATGCCTATTTGTAATAATGCTGGAGTGGCAAGACATGTGCATAATACAAACTTTCAGCAGGTAGAATTAGCATCTGAAAGGGTTGCTTATGCTTTTAAAATTGATTCATGTATATGCCCATAAAAGGCTTTTTTGTCTATTGCAGGTGTTATCCTTTCCGCCGAAAAGTCTTCAACTGTCTGCATTAAGACTGAGTAATGCAAGTAGCTGGTGACTGAAGCGCGTTTACTCTCTAATAAAATGTTGGTTTATTGCAGTGCATTCAACAGACAGATCATATATGCTACAACAAGGTTTGTTTCTCGAGCTGTGTAGCTTGAAGGGGTACTGTGTTTTTACTTTATTACACTGCATACTAACTGCATTAATAGGGCTTAACTTAATGCTTTCTTGTTTTGTATTTTCTAGTTTTATTCTACTGTTGCCTGCAAGTTACTTCTTGGGTGAGCATATATCTACATGTGAAAATGCTTATGCATTGTTCTGTGCAATGGGTAGCTGGCTGTAGTAATGCTTGTCATTCTTGCAGGTGATTTTCATGCAGTCTTCCTATACCCCTATCTTACATCTCCTGGGTTTTGTTGGTCATTTGTTTCAAGGTTCTTGTCTTTATTTTACATTCTTAGTGAATGTTTTGCTTGTGTGCAGGCTCAACATCAGATTTCTTTTCCAGCGCTCTTTTGGGATCATTGCTGTTAATACTCCACCCCATGATTTCATCTTTAGAAGTTGTCAACCTGAATTATATTGGCCTAGCTAAGGTAATTCAGCATCTAAAGTACTTTATATGCGTAGGTCTCTTGTTCTCTTCAGTCATTTTGTACATGCTTGAGTGCACCTTGCATTGTTTAGTTGTACATGCCGTATTAGATTAGTGGCTGTGGTGTTGAGGTCATTGCTTCGATGGTTTGATCCCGGCCGTAGAGGCTGCATTTTGATGGGGGTGATAAGCAAAAATGCTTGTGTGCACGTTAAAGAATCCCAGCTGGTCAAAATTATTCTGTGGTTGCCTTATGATGTGCCTCATAATCCGTATGGTTTTGTCACGTAAGACCCCAGAATTTGTTTTATTTATTGCATTTAAAGTATTCCTGGCACCCACAACCTTGTATTTGGAAAATGTTTTGAGCCCTCTAGAAGATAGCTCAAAAGAACTGAAGATGTTTCAGTGTAGATGTCTGTATTATTTACGCCAGTGAATAATTTGGTGAAAATTTATTTCTCTGACAGTAGATATATGAGGAGGTGCTGATAAAATCAGAACTGCTGTTTTTCTCACAATTGAGGCTTTATGTTAGAAAATACATTATCTTTGCAGGTTAGGTTTGAATAAGACTATAAGCTTTTATTTTATTCTTCTTTGCTCTCACTTTTTTTAGTGATAAAATGAAGGTATGAATTGTAATAAACTTGAAACAAAGCTCCCTATGCATTGACAGAATTTTTCTTAGTTCAAGGGAAGTCTTGCAAGCAGACAGTGCCCTTTTATATGCAGCAGCAAAATGTGGGTTGTGGTTCAGACAAACCTGCAGAAGTGAAATTTTGAGAGAATGTGAATGTTTCATGGAATTGTTTTGAACAGGAAGGTATTGGTTAAATTCTCAGCAGAGGCCTTGAACTTGTCAAGAGCATGTTGGTTGTGTAATGATTTAGGCATTTGCATGCCTCCCAGCACTCAAATTTCTCGTAAGGTTTACGAAATCAGGCTCATTCTGTAATTTTGCAAATGATTCGTCAAATTTTACAAAAAATTATCCTGTTGGTGAAAGAGCTTTGGTCATCAGTGTCTGACCGCGTACCCTTGGAAGTCTTCTGATGGTGAAAGGACACTAGAGCTGTACCTGCTTTGAGCAAGTTCATTTACACAAGTTCCTAAAGTAGCGAAATTAGCAGCAGCAACTTCGCCGAATAAGTCTCAATGTGTTGCTTGTCAATTTGGTCTGTTTCAAGTTTGCTGCTGCTTATGTGCCCAGTCTACAGATAAACCATCGTTAATACAGTGCATGTATATCCGACAAAGATGTGTACCCAGGGCAAATTATTTAAAATATGTGTGCTATTGTCCTCTGCCCCTTTCTCTGTAGTATCTGCAGGATTTTTAAGAATTTGAAAGCTCGCAGGTTGACAGGTATGCAGTTTGCATGAGTAAGGTTTGACCCTATCTTATCCCTAAATGCCTTCGTACTGACCAGATGCATGCACTGTCGCTTAATCTGTCCTGATCTGCAGTGTGCTTCAGTTATTGCTTGTATGGATCACGAACAAGCCCGTATTGGTACTTTGTGAAATGCATTAGTTGCCATTTGCGATCATACATCATTACTGGGCAAGGTTGGGCTTGGTCACTAACCATTGGGGAAAGTTTAAGTAAGGGCTGTTACAGCACTACACTGTAGCTACATTCAAAGCACCCATCCTATTCACCGAATCTAGCACTCTGCAGCTATAAACCTTTTACCAGTCTGAAAAAGCACTTGCAAAAGTTGAACATATTTCTACTCATTAAGATGCCATGACTGCTGCATGCCTAGTCGCAATTTTTCCTGGGTTTCTACACAGGTTAAAGGAGCACTGCCAAAACGGCATTCATCTTTGGGGATGTCTTGAATAAGTGCCGTCAGATTTTTATTAAACCTTGTATTATCTGTACCCCTTCATATGCACTCCGAGTAAGGGTTCTTAAGGTGTTATACTACTACTGTTAATTTGGACGTAAAATAACAATTGTAGTTCATGAAGGAGCACCTTAAGAATGTGCTTTTGGAATCGACTTTGCTGTGTTGATCTTCCAATCATTATTACTGCATGCGTGCATGGACATATTGTTAGCCATGTCCTATGCTGCCTCTGGTAGATTCAGCATCAGATTGAGGGTGAGTTTTGTCTCTATGAAAATTATTTGTCATAATGTGGGTGCTTGACCTGTTTTGTCTGCTGTGCTGTAATTCTCAACTGTTTCATTTCATTGGTGGGGTTAAATGTCCCAGTGCGGCACTGAGGCTATGAGGCATGCTTTAGTGGGTACTCTGGATTAATTTTGACCACCTAGGGCTTTTTTAACATGCACTTAGTGTAAAGTACATGAGCATTCTTGCATTTCCCCATTGGAGTTCAGCCACCATGGCAGGGTATTGAATCCATGGCCTCCTGCTCGGCTACAGAATGCTGTAGTGACTAAGCTACTGTATCAGATAACGCTCAACTCTGGGCATCTATATTGCATATTGTGGAAGCTACAGAATGTATTTTGCAAGTGGGCCTAGACTTAAAGGGACTCAACATTCCTCAAGGGACATTAAACAGAAAAATGATTTTCACTTGTATTTGTAATTGCCCTCCTACAATACTAAAAGCATCATTCTTACTGCGAGAAGACGGGTGGTGGCAACACCTTGCATTTCCCACAGCAGTTTGCCGTGACATCGGAAATTTTGATGGTGTCTGCTAGGTCCTAGTTAATTCCTTATGGATAAAAGTAGACTACATTGTGTTTTAAAGAAGCCAAGGACTGAACATGCCAAGCTTCTGGAACATTAACTGAGCTCGGCAGGGTCCAAATATGAAAAGTACTTGAAATCTGTGACGTCGCATTGACATACCAGCTTTACGGTTTCTCAAACAATGCTTTATCTGTCTAGACTGATTTGTGCTTTGCTTTAGTAGGCCTTTAAAGAAAACTGAATGACCTAACCCACGAAAACTGACCACAAATCTTGTGTTACTTAAATTAGTAGTTTATTTGTTCTTGGGAAACAAATGCATACCACACACACTCAATGTTCAGAGTTGTATTTAAGTCATGTGTACTTATCAAAATCTCTTGCATGTTGAAACTGAAATGCCGTGGCTATGGCATTGCGCTATTGAGCATGTGGTCATGGGTTCAATCCCGGCTGCTGCGGCCACATTACTATGGGGGTGGAATGCAAAAACTCTTGGGCTGTGCATTAGATGCACATTAAGGAACCCCAGGTGGCTAAAATTCAATATTCCACACTACGGCATGCCTCAATGAAATTGTGGTTTTAAACATAAAGCCGCAGAATGTTTTCTCTTACTTTTTTATTCTTCAATTGCCGTGGGGCAATATTTGTTTTATTCTTCCCCAGGTTATTGTGTCGGCAATCTCTCTATTGTCATTTGGAGTACCTGCAGTGCCACAAGATTACCTGTTTTGGTGAGTTACCCAGCTGAGGGCACACAAACACAGTTCAGTCAACTTATGGTAATTCGACCTTGGTGGGCCATTCAAAACTGTTTCAACTTAAGTTCCAACTAAACTGTTCATTGAAAGCTTTAATGAAACCTAATTTATTTACTAGAACTGTCACATTATGATTGTATCATTCTGTTTTTGCAAGCAAGTTCTGCAAAAATGATCTCGCAGTGCTAATACTGTGGAATCCTGAAAATTTGAGTGGGTTCTTGAGTCTTGTCACAATCTCATGGTTTTCAATGGGGGAAAGGGGGAGGGGCGGGATCTCAGTATTTGGAGCACATTAGGGTGCAGACAGTTTGTGTAAACAAATTTGCTTATCATTGAAATCGGATACCCGGACGTGAATTGGAAATTTCGCATTGTGCTGTTCAAAGCTCCAGCAAACACAGTAGTGCATTTTCCACTCCACTCTCCAGCTGCTCCGGCAGCTTAAATATGTGCTGTAGTCGGATTTGTGTGTATTGCAAGTTGACAGGGACCATTTTATGCAAGCATGGTAGTGAACCAACAGCTCCAATCGCATTTGAGTTGATTGTTTCTTTGCACATTGCTGGCATTCTAGTCATTTCAATCATGACTATTCACATTTTAACCACGAGTAACGATTTTCTGCATTTACAGACATGCAGTCCCATTTAATGTGGCTGGTGCGACACTACTGGTATGGTCATGTATACAGGGTGTCTCAGCTAACATCAGCCAGAGTGTAAAAATATTCAAATACCACGTAGCTGGACAGAAGAAAGGTAATGTTGTTTGCTGTCGCATGGAGATACCCAATTTTTCCTTCTGCCTAATTCGATAATTAGCCTTAATTAACTTCTCGAATATTATAATTAGATGTAAGTATCAATGAGAACATTGTAGAGTGACATGAAAAAACCCCTGATACAACTTTCTGTTCCTCATTGTGTGCTACATAAGTGTTTGCGTGTATTCGTACATAAGTACGAATACACGCAAAGTGCCTCAAGCGGCCAGTTGCGCGGCAATTTTGCGTGCATTTACGGCCTTCTCTCATGCTTGGGAAAACACTTCTATGTAGCATGTAGGGAGCAACAGAAAGCTGTATTGGAAGTTTTTCATGTCGCTGTACAATTTTCCTATTTACACTTTTAATCTAATTATAATATTTGAGAAGTTGATTATCTAATTAGGTGGAATGGAAAAAATAGTTTGAGTATCTCCAAGCCACGACAAACAACATTACCTTCGTTCTGTCCAGCTACAAGTCAATGGGCCTCTTCGATTTTCGGAGTTCTGGCAGCCCGCTGGCAACCAGATGGCAGCCAGCTAGTTCCGGTTCTGACAGGAAGTCACGTAGGCTGGGATCCCAAGACAACCCGAACCTGCCCGAAGTTGGCAAAATAGAACGCCGGTACAGCTGACCGAATGTAAACATGCTACCAGCATGGCAGCTCCCGGCGAGGCCGGCGCTCGCTTGGCGTAGTCGGCCCATTTATGCGTTGCCAGCTTGAAAATATATAGTTGCATTCAGGAATACGATCACTTTCGCGCGACTTCACGCGACTCGGCGCAGGGCGCATACTGGGCCAACCTCGCCTTGCGCAGCGCAACAGATGGCCTCCAACGCGGCGGATGACAAGACGCGAAATCGTGATTCGATAGCTGGAGGATCCCTGTTTGCAGCGATCACGTCGACCACCGGCGACATTGATGAGTTGGCGCAGTGCCATCACAAGACATGAAAAAGCAGGTTATCGGGTACATCTCGTACGCATAAAATTTCGCGCCGACCTGCTTGGGCTTCGATTTCAGAAAGTTTTTTGTGGCTGATGGTGCTTCCCATTTTGACCCTAAGGAGTTGGGGACGCGGCTGGCGCATGAAAGTGCACGTCGCCTGTGACCAGCGAAACGTTTCACACGAAAAACATTGGTCGCAATCATGAGAGCAATAAGCCAATGTACGTGTGTCTAATGTACCGAGTGCAATCAGTGTATTCTTATATCAACGGCCTGCAGTCCGAACACATATCGGTTTCGAGCTGCCACCTAAGCATATGACGGAGAGACGGAGCGAACATGGGCTAGCTGCAAAGCCTTCGCTAACTGCAGAGAAAGGAGAGATATACATACGCGAGATATGTGAAAAGGAACGCCACCAGTGAAAGAAGAAACCAAAATGTACCGCAATGTGTGAATGAGCGTCTACAACTTGCGTGGAACACGATGCAGTTAACATGCACGCATGAGAGCGCGGCGCTCTGTTCACCGCCGCGAAGAAGAAATCAGGGGACACATACACATATACACACACACAAAAGCTTCAAACGGTTCACCACGACTCGTATCACACCGCTTCGCGATGCGGAACGGAGCGTTAGCACCTAAAAAGATAACACTAGAAGTAAGGAAATCTGAAGATGACCGTAGACAGTTGGCTTAGCGAGGTAAATGTAAGTCCTCAAGCGCCCGCGTTGCAATCCGTGAAGTCCCAGCCAAGATAGCGGCGAGCGCCCATCGCTTCTTTTAGTCGTCTGCTAGCCAGAGAACTTCGAGAGCAGCCAGACCAAAATCGTCCTGGCAGGTTCTGGCAGCCCGCGGGTAGCCAGAACCGTCCAGCCCGTGCAAAACGAACGCCCGGCGGAAGTGCGTCGTGCGGTGGGCGGAGCAACCCGAGAAAAATGAAGGCGCTCTGGCTGGCTCTGGCAGCCCGCGGGTAGCCAGAAGTGGAAAATCGAAGAAGCCCAATGACTTATATGCTTTTACCTCATTGTCCGTGTTTACATACTCTGCCTAGAACTGGCTCGATTTCAACACATGACAATGCAAACAAGCTGTGCATGTCGACACATGATGCTGTGAAATAGCCATGATAGAGTGTGTAAGTGTGACTGAACGAGGACATAGAAACAGATACAGAGACAGCGCCATCTCTGTGTATCTGTTTCTTTCTATGTCCTCGTTCAGTCGTGCTTACACACTCTATCATGGATTCAAACCAACTAGACCGCCAACGTTTTTTAACCAATGTGAAATAGCACCATCTGAAAACTTTATTATTGTTGGCACGACGCCATTATCCCATCAGTTTGAGTATGAGCACTTATGGTGTAAATGGTAGTGCTTGTTGTCTAACTGTAGACAATATACTCTAGTTCAAAGGGGCTGATGTTCTACATTTCAGGTTTAAAATGTGAGCCTTTCGGCTGTAAGAAACCACTGGGTATCCTTTAGGACTTTTTTTCCTATGGTCAAACTAAAGGAAAAGGCATATTTAACCAATGTCAAATTAGCAGAAGTCAACTATGCCTAGTATCGTATATAGGATTGGATATTTTGAGGGTGTAGGAGGGTGTATATAGTATTGCACGATTATGACTGTCATAATCTGAGACGTGGCTGTGCTTTGATAGTCACCTGGTAAACATACAAAATGGGTCTAAGGCGAGAAATGCCTCTTTTTTTTTTTTTTTTTTTTTTTGAATCCTCACAGGACAGTACTGTCACTTCTTGCTGGCATGTTTGTCCCGAAAGCCATGGCTTCAGATGCTGATAGATGTGTCCTCTCCAACATTCGACAGTCAATGCAGCATGTCTGATTGGCATGTTCATGTGTTGTTACCTGCATAATAATTTTGCACCCAGTACTTAGAAGAAAAATCTCTTGCATATAAAGGGCACTTTGCTTGAACTTTTTGGCTATAAGCATATGAGTTTCGTAACAATGTGTAGAATCAGACTAAATATTTTTTTAAAACATTGAATTCATGAAAGTCATTGCAGTTATTGCCATATTTAATTAGCAAGTATTAGGCTCTATGGTGTCATACTTGCTTAATTAAATGCTTTTGACGAAACTTTTATATGTTGTAAGAAACAGATTTCACAATGGTTATTTTCATTTATCATTTTTTTTAATTCTCCTCCATTGGCTTGCACACTTCTGTGTTGGCACTATCAGCGAAATTAGCACTCAGTGCAATATCTGATGAAAATAGAATCAAAGAATACGAATCATTAGGAAATACAGCCGTAAGCTGGCTCTCTGTTGCTGTTGCTCTCATATATGTTATGAGAAAAGTTGTCTTACGGCACAATGTTTTGTGTAAGTGACATTGCGTAAGAGCGTATTTGGAGCAGCTCATTTGTGATTGAGTAGACAGCTATTGTCACTATTTTTAACATTGTGTATAGAATGAGTGCCAAGCAAGTGTACTAGTTTGTGTCTTTTATTGTTGGTTCCTCAAAGGGTCACAAAAGAGAAACATTGAGACTACTTTAGGTAGTCTCACTTCTCAAATTACAAATGCAGACAGATTTTGCAGTGAGCACTATTGGTAAGACAGAAAGGATGCAAAAAGTTCAAGATTGCTAGTGACGCCATCTCAAAATTTCTGCATTTGCACCCCATGACATCATAGATTTTCGGCAGTGTCTGCCCTGAGCCTGGTCTATCAACAAAAAAAAAAAGTTGTGTTGCACTTGAATGTATGCTGGGGGGACTCAGTGGGCAACATCATTTGTGGCCTCATTTTCTGCACAAAAAGGTTCAAATTATACCACTTGCTTCACATGGGATGAGCAAAATTTTTTAAATACAGTGCAGGGAATATAATTATGTCATAGTTTCAGGAATGCATTATTAGCAGGGTGGATGACTGTCACATGCGCACTTTCAACTGCAATTGAAACCAAATACGGTTCAAATCTGTGAGCCTTATGGCTCCTTTGTACAAGCTTGCGAAAGGATGCCAGTGAGGCTTGCAAATTTCAATTGTCTTTGAGTTTGAATGCTCTTTGGAAACGTGTGTGTGACCGGAATATTGTTTACTACTATTAATAATTCAATTTCATATTTTTGGGCAGATGTTGTAATTGCGGAATTGAAGCCTGTCAGTGCTCGAAGCATGTCCACTTTGTAGGGAGTGTGAGATCAGCACTATCAGGTCGTTGCTCCTCAAACTGTGAGAAAGTAGTTCAGTGTTCCAGTTAGTGCTGTCCCACATTGCTTTTTGTGAAACTATTAACTGGAACACCAATGCTGCAACACCACCCCCAATCCCCATAGATTTGGAAATGAAAACTGAAACTTGTGCTAGTCGCAGGATTCCTATTAAAGGGACAGAAAACCACTCGGAATATGAATCGAGATAATTCCGCAGATGGATTGATCCCCTATCATAGTGGCTAAAATGAGCCATGTTTTTCTCATTAAACGTGGATTTATATTTTTAATTCGTCATTCAAAGTCGCAAAACATGACCTTGGGTGCCCCACGCAGCAAAAGCGTGAAGCTGAATAAGAGGTCCACCATGTGGCCTTCTGCTAGTGTATGCGATTCCTGGTTTCTTCATCAGTATTAAAATGCAGTATACTTTTTATTATTATAAGTTTTTCCTGACTTACAATGTGCCGATAAGCCTTCGTTTTCAATGAGTTGACTTGGCTCTTCTATCGACAGAGCAACAACCATGGGGGCCAGCCAGCCATGACGTATGTGTGTACTTGGACAACCCTTTAAGTGAACACGCATGCGTTGATCACAGTCAGCTTAAATTCGACATTTGCAACATGTGCCCTAAAGTAACATTATTAAGTTACTTATCAGATATCGGCTAGTTGTTAGTTAAGTGATAGTATCACATATTCGCTGTTGTCTGCTACTGCTAGTAATTTGTTGGCACAAAAAAAAGACTTATTCATATGCATATGCAGTCTTGCAACATATTGCTCTTCTCATCTGAAGCATGCGGTATAGTATTGTGAAATGTGTTGTCGCACATGGTGCTGTCATTTGAGCGTGAAATCCTAAAAGTGACTTTGGTCTCAGCACCAATGTTCAACCAAATTCCAACAGATTTGGAAATAGTTTATGAACTGTCTGCCAGTTTATATTTATGTAATGTTTCTCTTTTGGTTCGCTTTAAGGATGTTTGAAAATTTTGTGAAGTGCTTCAAACTTAGGTCTATCTGTTGCTGACATCACCTAGTTAACCCATTCGTCACTGCTTCTTGTGTTACTGCTTATCTTGCTCGTTCTGCTCGTAAGAGGGTTTACTAATCCAAGAACTTTGCATTGTGATTTCATATCTGTGCTAGTGTTGGTGCTGTTAAAGAGGCGTTCCATAAGGAGGCGTTAGGTTGCCTTTTGAGGTCATTTTAATGTGTGCATTCAAAGGTTAGTGAATGGCACGGTGACTTATCATTTTTCCTGGTGTCTTAAGCCATGCAAGACCTTTAAGAAGGTTTTTAAGGACTTTCGGTACTTTTTTTTTCCCTTTATTAGTGGCACAGAATGTTTCACTGCTCCTCTAGTTTGCTTTTGTTTGTTTACCTGTGGTGCCGGAATGTCTTCTATGACATCACAAAGACCCTTTGGAGGAGGTAAATACACTCTCTAGGGAGAGATACAAAAGGGGCTTATTCTGTGTCCCAACTCTCAGAAGAGGTGGACATTACTTTCACTACACATTGCGAAGTCCAGATGGCTAAATTAAAGGATTCATTAATAAGTTGATTATTCGCTTGAGGACATATCTTGAAATTGAAAAATTGAAGCCAAGTAGAGGCCATGTCTGCTTTTTAGAAATCGTTGGATTATCACCACTTTTGAAATATCTGTCGTAGAGTCTGCTAAACACTGCATTGATGTTTTAGTCAAGATCGTCTCACACTGCTTGAAGGACGCTTTTGGGGAACTGAACTGGAATACCAGTGGTCATATAAGGATGGATAACTCAAAAGTGGTACTAGTCTTAGGATTTCTGCTAAGCAGACATGACTTCACTGCTGTTCTGCTATTGCAACACTTGCCCTAAAGTAAATAAATTCAAAAGTATCTGCTTGGACTTTTAAAAATACAGATTGTGTATGTGCAGTTAAAACTCTATTTAACGAAGTGATGACCACGATCGAATTATTTCGTTAAATCGGGAAGTCTGTAAAATTGAGAACGGAATTTTTCGATCCGTCGAAATCTAAAATTGTAACGTAGTGACATGCAAAAGCTACCTTGGCATTGTATTGCCACTAATCTATCCATCTGTCGCATATATCATGAAATAACGAAAGCAACCACCGCTTTCCATACAGAGGCAGTGTTGAGTCCACTGTTCCACGCATGGGCGTGGCGTGCAACCTCGTCAAAATAAAGCTAGGGACAGGACCATGGCGTCTAGTTGTTTTAACATGATAGCTTTAGAGGCGCGCTCAAAGAAAAACTCGTCTGCGTGAAAATTAGAAAGAAATCAATGCTTTTTTACTTATTTATTTCAAGAAAAACTTCGTTAAATCAAGTTCGGACAAGTTACTTTGGTAATTCGGCTTGATGTCGACATTGAACCCTATGGGTACCTGCCGGGGAATGGAAATTTCTTGGTTAGATCGGGAACTTCGTAATATCAGATTTCGTTAGATTGAGTTTTAACTGTATATATGAGATTGCCGAATGTTACTGCTTTTGCTAATCGCATTTAATGGGAGGTTCAATTCTGTACTTAAAAGAACTGTTGACTGTCTGGAATGTGTTCTGTGGTTACGGTGCTAAAGGCTTTGTTTTAAGCATATATATATATATATATATATATATAATCTCTTAAATAAGGAATTAGTTTCCGCTTTGTCAGTGCCTCGAGCAGAGATTCACCTCTGTTAACACCATGATCGGTGAGCAGTATATAATAAAGGTATAAAATAGAGTGAGTAAATTTTTACATTATACCAGTCATGTTTTGACACAATCATGAAAGGATTACACAAATTGACTCGCATCAATAAAAATGTTAATTGAAACGAGATAATTTCCTTCATGTGACATTAATATGTATGCTTTAGCCACTACCTTTACCAAATATTGCTTCATTGCTGCACTGGGACTTTTTCCCCTTATGAAATGGTGCAGGTGGCTGGGAAGCATTTGTATGCCGACAAAAAAGAAAGGAAAAAAAAATATCATTTGGATACTGACTTTGTTTCGCAGAGGCCCATCACAATTTGCAAATCTCATTTATGTTTTTATACCGCATAGTTAAAAGCTTATGCTGACTTTCTGTACTTTCTGTGCATTGTTACAATTGCTCTTAAGTGTCATTTGACATCCATAATGAAAGGAGCTTGCAAATTGAAACATCAAATTCTTAATTTTTTTATTTTATTCTCCGGAGAAGCCACTATGAGTATGAACACTTAAAAATGAAGATTTCAATTCCATGATGAAAGCAGGGGAAAGCAGGGGACCTTAATTATAGTTTGGCGGTCCATTTAAGTTAATCTCCACCTTGAAGAAATGCAGCTATGTGAAGCATAGTTCGCACTTTTTGAGCCTTTGAGTATTGCTACAGTGCCACTTTGTCATTGACACCCCTCCCCACCCCACTTTTTTTTTTTCTTTGTTATTCTTAGCACATGACTCTCTGCTTCGTGAGATCATTCCCTCATGAATTGTATACATTGCATATTGCACTTTTGCATTCATTTAATTTTATGCACTACAACAGGTTTTAGTAAGTCTGAGTTTTACTGCTGGCATGTGTGAGTACTATATTGATGTTGTTGCAACAACTGCAGTATCACTTGTGTTTGATAAATATTACGCTGCCTTTTATGACAATGGCATATGCTTCTCTGTATCTCATAAAATGGTGACAAATTACAACAGCAAGCAACAGGAGCAGTGTGTAAGTGTCCTCGTCTTTCTCTCATTCTGTTAATTTATCTCCGTGAGTTACAAGCTAGCCGAAAGCCACACTTTATCTAATCAAATATTGACGTGATCACAGGCCATGTGGGACAAAGGTGTCTTGCCAAATCACAGCTACTTTTTGAAGTCGAGCTCTCATAAAGTGTATTGTAACTCACTCAGATCCTTTTCTTTTGTGTGCATATACATACCCCTGCGGCCTTCTGAAGCATTTTAAGCACTGGTATGCTTTGTTGAGGCTACAAACATGGGAAGGCACACTGTGTACAGTTAGAATATACAATTGAAAAAGTGTGCCCTTAAACTACCAGTGTGCTGATTTTTTTAATGTGCATCGCTAAATTGCTTCACTGCTAACGTCGCATTGCATTAACGTCGACATTCATCGTGGGATGGGTTCTGCCGGAATTTTTTATTATGCATAATGTGAAAGAACAAGTGCTTTTGTAAGTGTATCTTTGGAGCTCAATGCAATTTTTTTTATTGCGGTTTTGTTCAGGTATATACTGTGCTATGCTGTGTTCACATATCCTGTTGCACTAAAAGCTTTTCGTTACATATTCATTTGTTCATGTTTTCTTACATGTAAATGTTGATCTTTAAAGGCCTTTGACGCCTTTTTTTCTTTTCTGGCTTTTTAGTTGTACCATGTTTTTAGGCTTTAAAGCATTGTACGTAGTCGTTCAGTGTTGATGTTGTTGCAACCTAAATAATTTGTGCCTCTAAGACCCAATGTGATAAGCTCAAAATAAGTTGTCATATCTACTGTGTTGCCAAGGTACATTTCCAATGCTTAAATGGACCAGGGAAACCTTTTTTGTTCCCATTTTCATGCACTGTGATTTTTGGTGCCTGTGGAAGTTTGCGATCATTTTGTGAAACCTGTGTACCTTGGCTAACTATACATGCTTTATGAAGCTGGTGTACAGCTTGTGCCATTTTTGTTACTGAGAACTCTTTGTACCCCTGTGCTACAAATAAATGTGTTCAGTTTTTAATTATGAATTTCATACCACTGCACCTTCTTTTTATCTTTTTGACAGAGAATTTCGGGTAATTTACTCTGTAAATAGTGGGAAGCCTCCATAGTGTGTTCTACGTCAAGTCGCACACTGGACAGAGGGCACCCAAAGTTGCAGGACAGGTGCATGTCCTGGTACCACTGTTCACACACTATTAATTCTCACCATCTTGCCAACCAGTCAGCCATTATTTACTTCCACATTGTATGGCCAACAGAAGTACTTTTTCATCAAAAGTGCTTGATCTATTTTTATTTGTAATGCATTTCAGGAAAATTGTATGTCACAAGAACTCATAAAAAGCTTGACATGGATATAGGAGAGAGCAATTCTTATTGTGCCTCTTTCATTTCCAATATGCTCAGTAGTTGCTTTTTGCCTTAGTTGGTGGGCAGTCAACATTGGTGCCTTTTTGGCATGCAAAATTTCACTCCCCTCTTCTTTCTGCTGTATTGTGGAAAGCCACATCTAGAGCAACATCTGTACTCCAAGAGGTTGATTAATTTCGACCACCTGGATTTGTTCAACATGCACCTGAATTTACATAAAGGGGCATTCTTGCATTTTACCCCCACGAAATGCAGACACCACATCCAGGAAATTAACCTATGACCTTGTGCCGAATAGTAGAGTGCCGCAGCAAAAGAACCTTCGTGACAGATAAAAACTGTTTCTTCTGTCTGTCAAGTGAAATGCCTTGCTGCTTCAAACTATCAATCCACACATGCTACTGCATTGGCACACTACAGATAACTAAAAGCAGAATCTGCAGTTTGCTTATTAAAATCGGTTTAAGAAAAGAGTTAACATTGATAAGTGATGTTTTTAATTGCTGAATTCTGGCACACATTAATAGAAATCAAAAGGCTGCTTTTCTTCACTAACTTCCGATTCGGACCTGCCACTTTGCAAAGTTAGTGTGCACATGCATGATTAAAGCATATCTGCTTTCCCTTTAGCCTGCCACACACATTACCTACAATCTCGCAGTACAAAGGTACAGCTTTGTTAGCCTTTCTAATCTGAACGTGATCAGGACCATTGTCCACAGTGATGTCTGGTGATCATGGAGGAAAGGAAGGATAGACTACATGGGAGCCTCATGTCATAATCTTGAAGCCTAGTCACAAAAATAAAAAGGAGGAATCGTGAGAAAAGCACCCACGCACGTGATGGCAAGTGGTGGTGGCATGCAAATATCTCTATAAACATGCAATAAATTCTGGTGTCTTGCATGCCGAAACCATAGTATGAGGCACGTCATAGTGGGGCACTCCTGATTAATTTTGACCTCCTGGGGTTCTTAAACATGCACTCAATGCGAGGTACATACACGGACGTTTTTGCCTTTCGCCCCCATCGAAATGCAGCCAATCCAGCCAGGATTTGATTATGCGTCCTTGGGCGTAGCAGCACAACGCCAGAGCCACTATGCCACCATGGTGGGTTGCAAGTATTTATAGCTTCTGTTAAAATTTTCTCACTCCGACACCAAACCAGTAAAGAAAAGCATACTTACCTGTTGTTTTGCATAACTTAAGCCAAGGATTTTAAAAAACGCAGCTGGGCGACACCAATGACGTTGCCATCATGTGGCGTTTCTCAGAGTATTTATTTCCGCTCGATTAATTAAGAATAATTATGAAAAAAATAGTGTTCACTTTAGAGCCAAGTGTGTTTCATTACATTGTAGAGGGTGTTCAGAAACAACCAATGCAGTTTTTTTCAGCAGTGTACCTCCTGCCTCGTCCTTTTATGAAAAAAAATAAATTGCCGTGGTTGTTAAAGTTTGTCGAGCGATAGCATGGTTTTGCTTGGTTTAGGAAAGGACACAGACTCTGCTTGGCGCTGTCAGCAACTACCCCACAAGACAACGCACAGATGTTGCTCGGCACGGCAGCAGCAGCGAGCAAATTGTCCTTCATGCTGCGTCTTGCTTCACCGCGAATTAAGCTTCGAACGCGCAGCGCATACGAAGCTACCAGCACTCGGTGCACTTATTCCACATTGCAGATTGCCTTCAAGATATGGGCGCCCACGCGGCGTACGCCGCGGCCGGTTTGTGAATGGTAGAAACGCTGGAAAAGGGGTTTCTTTGAGTTTTCGCGTAACAGAATTGTTTTCTCGTATAGTCAAATTACAATCCGATGCTATCATGTGTGTAGGGTGTGTGTAAGTCGTACTTTAGGATTTTTCTACATATTTTAGCTTAAGAAATTCAATTAGTTCAGTAGCTTCCTTGCACCACATAGAGGGTATGAGTGGTTCGAAAATCTTTTTGCCGGAACGACGTCCGACACCGGATTTTCTGCGACATTGGGCCCTTAACGCTTGCTGCTGAAAACTGGTGCGCGTAAAGTGGCGCGAGTGAGACTCTGCGATCGGACGCAAGCAGCGCTACACAGTGCGCCGTCTGCTCCATTCTGACGGACGGACGGACAGATGGATGGATGGATGGATGGATGGATGGATGGATGTTGTGAGCGTCCCCTTTGGAACGGGGTGGTGGGCTGCACCACCAAAAAGCTCTTGGTGGCGCCCTTGCGTACAGCACCCTTTGCCGCACCGGCACGTTTTGGGGACCGGTTTCCGCGGCCGCTTTTCACACCTCCCAATTTACCACCCGAGATCAGCTGCGCTGTTTTCCCATCCACTTTCTGGGGTGTTTGATTATCTACTAGAGCTAGCTCTGGAAGTGTTAGACAGCGATTGCAGCCTTGGCGGCGGATGTCGAACACCTTTTCTGCCACAGGCGTTACGTCTATGTGAACCTTTTGGGTGATTGCAACTGGTCAATAAACCCGCACATGCTACCTGAAAGTATCAAAGTTGCTAGATTCGAGACCCTCGCTGTGTAATGAACGAGAAGAAAGGAAACCGATGTGCCCAATTTTTATTAGTCATTAGAAACGAACAAACAATGAACTGTACATAATTTCCCCTAAGTTTTCCTTGGTGTCATTGTTTCTTGGTCTTTTCTATGACTAATAAAAATCGGGCACCTCGGTTTCCTTTCTTGTCGTTCGCATATTTGTGTATATATATTTCTTGGGCTTTCCCTAAGTGCCAGAATGAAGCATCGGGTACAGTCAACCACAGAATTTTACGGAACGCAAAATCTGAGGAAAAGCTGAATATCTGGTCGTTCCGGCTAATAGACTTTTGGACCACCCGTACCCAGACCCTCCATGTAGTGCAAGGAAGCTACTGAGGTAACTACGCAGCCTAGTCGCATTTACAGCTTCTACCAGTATATGCATGTGAATAATATTGTGATGTTTGGTTTTACTGACTACTGTTACAGGCTTCTCGGAAATTGAACGTTTGCTGAGATCTTGTGGTCTGTAAACTTTTGTGGTTGACAAAAAGTCGCAGTTTCGCCCGACAGGTGAAGCATCGGTTGCGATAGCAAATTATTGCAGCTATACGAAGTAAGAATAGCTGTTTTATTGGCTGCATTAACTAATTAAAACTAATGAGCATGGTGTCACGCGCGCACAGTCAAGCATGAACACATCTCGCTCGATGACCGCGGAAACTCGCTGTCAAAACACTGCAGGAGTGAGGAAGCGCGGCAGCATCTGCGAGCGAATTGACCTTCGTGCTAGCTGAGCGGTGAAAACAGCGCACACGAAGCTATCATCGCTCGGTGCGCCTAGACTTTGTACTCATCGCAGACCGCTTTCGATAAGGGCCCGCGCTCAGCCGCCGCGGTAGCAGAGCGCCCCCCACTTCCCGATGCCTTGCTCGTGATGGAAGTCGGCGCGCTTCCTCCCCGCCTTCCTACCTTGCGCGCGCGAGATCGAGCCACCATCCTCGGCTCACTCTCGCACGTGTTCACTAGCACCCACAGCGTACGGCGCGCGGCCACGTTGTTATCGCACTTTAACTTTGTACAGAACATGGCGATGACGACGTCGGAAATGCGCCTGGAGTGTCTTTAATGGCTATCGTGTAAAAGGTCGCAGTTTCGGCCAAAAGGTGAAGCATCGATTGCGATAGCGAATTAGTAGACAGCTATACGAAGTAAGGATAGTGGTTTTATCGACTGTATAAACTTGGAAACATTCGCTTACTGAGTTAACAAGCATTGTGTCAGCGTGCACAAGCAAACATGGCACTCAAGCGCGGACGCTCGCTGTCAAAACGCTAGTGTAAACAAGCGCGGCAGCAGCAGCGAGCGAAGTGACCGTAATGTCTATCGCTTTAACGCAAGAGCGGCGAGAAAGCGCGCATTGTTACAATCGGCTAGCGTGGGTAGTGACCTAGCCTCTCCTGCACCACTGCGACGAATCGCTTCGTGAAGCTAACATCGCGTCGTCCCCCTCGCAGAGCCCTGCAGCGACAGCAAAGCGAGACAAGTTTGGCGGATCGAGTGTTGTTTGTTGGTTTACTGTCGCCGTCACGGACGATGTGAGCAAGAAACTCCTGCAAGAGGGTGTTCTACGGCGTTTCCTCACGGACTCCGATAACCGCCACGATCGTTTGACAGACGCTCCAGCTAACTGCTGGGTCATCCCAGGAACGAAGACGCCCCAGCTTGAGACAAGCGTGACACCCCCTGTCAACGAAGCTCCCTTCCTTTCTTTCTGTTCAGTCAACAAAGGTGAGGGAGTGATTCGGTGAACTCTCGGTCTCAATGCGGGTCCTTGGATAACTTTGGACGCTCCGATTGGACGAAGGTGGGGCAACAGATTTCCCTGGCCTAGCAATCTAGGGAGGACATATGGGGGTTTTAAGCGAACTTTTTCTGCTCCTCGGTGGGCTTCAATTCAGTCGTGCTAGACTGATGAGACGTAACATTCACTACTACTCACGTAGGTATTGTAAATAAACCCAGTACTCCTCGTTCTCGATGAGAACCGTTCCTCCCTTCAACAACGTCCTTAGCGTGGATGAGTCGGACGACGGCATGGGCCAGCTACCCCTTTTTGACGTGCCCGACACCAACTCCTACAGCATAACGGTTTGAGCAGTCTGCAGATCCCTTACAAGATACGGCGCGTGCGACCGTGCAAAGCACGCTTGTTGGCGCATTCGAAGCCGCCTCCCATCCCTCGCGTGCTGCCTCCCTATCGCGCGCGAGTTTGAGCCGCGATTGTCAGTTACCCTTGCGCCCGGTCGCGAAATACGCAGTTGCTACCAGGGCACAACGCCGCCCCTCCCTCCATCGCTACCATCCCCCAACGGCCTTTCGCATCCCACGCACTGTGGAAATGTGAGCGAAGCTTTCAATTGTGTTTGGGGGGAGGAGGGGAGTAAAGCTGTTCTTGTTTAGAGAAAATTTGCTAGTAGAGCTCACGACGAAGTTTGACGCCTTTTCACTGGGAAACGTCTCGCTCAACGTGTGCGTGTTGCATTCCAACACCGCTGACGCGGCCGACCGAAGCCAAAATCCATCGCGCGCACTTGCGCACCGCACTGAACTCGCCCTGTACGAAGTGTTTCTCAGAGCACTTGTTTACACCTGGTTTCGCCTATGTTTGCGCTGGCCCGCCTGCCGTTGGTGAGCAAGTGCCCGCTTTCATTGCAAACTATCCTTTGTCGCGTATCGACGCTGCTTTATTTCTCGTTTCTGGGCGAAATGTTCGCCGTTGCGAAGGTACGGCATGGCAAGGAACCCAAAGCCGCGATAGCATTGTGACTACATCTTGTGGCTAGCATTGTGGCTAAATACCGTGGAGGAATCGAAACGCGATAAAATTGAAGCCAAGAAGAGTCGGACCTACCTGGATCGTATCGCGCTAAGTTTTGACCGCCGCGATATACCCACGCTTAGCTCAAGCTTTTCACACTAAAAAGTATTTGTCTCACAACAGTAATCATCTACCTTGCCTGAATTTCCTTCCTTCGAAAGCTGCTCGCCTAGTACTTCCAGGTCACGAACGGCATGAGCGTTATCAGCGTGACATAGCATTCCTTTCAGGAAAGTAGAGAGCGCAGAGTTTTGAAGAAAGAAACTCTGGCAATACAGATGACGATTACCGTTGTGCGACAGATGCGCCCCAAAGGGGGTAAATCGTTTTGAGACCACACTCTAAGAAGAGATTACACCCTTTGGCGTGCCCCTTCTGCCACACAACAATAATCGTCATCTGCCTTGATGCGTTTCCTTTCGTTATCGCTGCGAGCCCGGAACTTTCCGGTAACGAACGGCACGCGCGTTATCAGAAGGGGCACTCCAAAGGGTGTAAACTGTTCTATGCTGATAACGCGCGTGCCGTTCGTTACCGGAAAGTTCCGGGCTCGCAGCGATAACGAAAGGAAACGCAGCAAGGCAGATGACGATTATTGTTGTGTGGCAGAAGGGGCACGCCAAAGGGTGTAATCTCTTCTTAGAGTGCACTCTAAAAAAGGTTACACTCTTTGGGGCTTATCTTGTCCCACAACTATAATCGTCATCTGTCTTGCCCGCGTTTCCTTTGTTTAACGCTGCGAGCCCGGTACTTCCCAGTCACGAACAGCTTGCGCGTTATCACTGACACAGCGTTCTCGACAGGAAAGTAGCGAGCACAGAGTTTTCAAGAAAGGAAACGCAAGCAAGGCATATGACGATTATTGTTGTGGGACAAATATACACCGCAAAGGGTGCAACCATTTTAACACTCTAAGAACTGTTTACACCCTTTGGGGTGTATATTTGTCACAACACTCTAAGAAATGTTTACACCCTTTTGGAGTATATTTGCCACACAACAATAATTGTCACCTGTCTTGCCCGCATTTCCTTTCTTGAAAACGCTGCGCTCGTTACTTTCCTGTCGGGAATGCTGTGATGCTGATAACGCGCATGCCGTTCGTTACTGGAAAGTACCGGGCTCGCCGCGTTAAAGAGAGGAAGTGCGGACAAGACATGATGATTATTCAAAAGGATAGACAGTTGGGCGAGTTGGTACGGTAACATGATCTCGGCTTCTAGCGCGAAGTGAACACGGACACAGAAAGGAGCAGACAGTACGAGCGCTATTTAAAGCGTTCACATTGAAAAGAGCCCTCTGTACAAGAAATGTAATGCAAAAGGATAGACAGTTGGGCGAGTTGGTACGGTAGCATGATCTTGGCTTCTAGCGCGAAGTGAACACGGACACAGAAAGGAGCAGACAGGAGCGTCCTGTCTGCTCCTTTCTGTGTCCGTGTTCACTTCGCGCTAGAAGCCAAGATCATGATGATTATTGTTGTGTGGCAAATATACAGCCCAAAGGGTGCAACTGTTTTTAGAGTGAATAATCGTCATCTGTCTTGCCCGCATTTGTTTTCTTGGAAACGCTGCGCTCGTTACTTTCCTGTCGGGAATGCTATGTCATGCTGATAACGCGCATGCCGTTCGTTACTGGAAAGTACCGGGCTCCCCGCGTTAAAGAAAGGAAATGCGGACAACACAGACGACGATTATCGTTGTGTGGCAAATATACACCCCAAAGGGTGCAACTGTTTTTATAATGAACTCTAAAAAAAGTTTACACCCTTTGGAGCTTATCTTGTCCGCAAACAATAATCGTCATCTGCTTTGCTTGCGTTTCCTCTAGGAAACTCTGCGCTCGCTACTTTCCTGTCGAGAATGCTGTGTCAAGCTGATAACGCGCAAGCCGTCCGTGACTAGGAAGTGCCGGGCTCGCAGCGTTAAAGAAAGGAAATGCGGGCAGGAGAGATGACGATTATTGTTTGGTGACAGAATACAATCCGAAGGGTGTATAAATTTCTTTAGAGCGAGCAGTAAAACACTCTTTCATATTATTACGATATCATTGAGCGATTCTCAACAGACGAGCCGCCGCGAGAACGACGAAGTTGGTCGGTGCCCTTGGCACGAGCGAGTGTCAGCCTGGCTGCCTGCCTCCAGTGTAAATAGTGTGTAAATAGCATCTTTCGTCTGTGTCTTTCCACACGTAACATTTCTGGTGGAGGTCAGCGATCCCCGTCCTCACCACAGAACTCCGAAGTCGTCGGCACACCGAGCTTGTCACCATGCCTCCTGGTGACGAGCCCGCCTCTGCAACGGCTTCGGCTTGTCCGGCTGCTCCAATCGTCACGGTTGCCCCACATCGGGACCCAGGTGTGTTCTCTGGCCTGGAGGGACAGGATGTCGACGATTGGATCAAGCTCTATGAACATGCCAGCGCTAATAACAGGTGGGACCCAACGATTATGCTCGCCAATGTCATCTTTTATCTCGGCGGCACCCCACGCGTGTGGCACCAAACGCATGACGACGAGATAACCAGTTGGGACAGTTTGAAAGAGAAGCTACGGGAACTGTTCGGCGACCCCATTGGGCGCAAGGCTGCCGCGAGAAAGGCTCTTGCGTCTCGTGTTCAGTCATCTACAGAGCCATACGTTTCCTACATCCTCGACGTCTTGGCTCTATGCCGTAAAGCTGACGATCATATGTCCGAAGCAGATAAAGTGGCACATGTGCTAAAAGGCATCGCCGACGACGCTTTCAATTTGCTTGTTTTCGGCAACGTCTCGACTATCGACGCCATTATAAAAGAACGCCGTCGCCTTGAACAGGCTAAGAGCCGCCGTATCTCACACCACATTGCGCGGCTACCCAACACTGCTGCTACGTCGACATGTGAGGGTCGACCGCGCCAGACCACCACCTGTGACGACGTCACCCGTATTGTTCGCCGCGAACTCGAGGCCGCCTGTTCGCCAGCCTTCTCCACGACGCCTCCCGATCTGCCAGCAACCACCATTGCGATGATTCAGGCCGTCGTCAGACAGGAATTTGAAAACATTGGTCTGAACACCGTGTGTTCCACGTTTCGACCCAGCGTTCCCCAGTTATCTAGCGGCCCTCCTCGTCCCCGCCAGTCCTTTTCTGCCACATCTCGCCGCAACCCGTCCGAATGGCGTACCCCTGATGACAGGCCGATCTGCTTCCACTGCTGTCGCATCGGCCACGTCGCCCGTCACTGCCGCAACCGATGGCCACCACCACCTCGGACTTACGCCGCCACTTATTCCCGCACCTTTGGACCTCCTGTACCCTATATACCACCCATTCTCGCCCACTTCGACCCTGATGCCCTTACAGAATTACGTACAGATGCCAGCGGTCATGGCGTAGGTGCCGTCTTAGCCCAGCGTCAGCGTGGCAAGGATCGCGTTATTGCTTATGCGAGCCGCCTCCTAGCACCATCGGAGCGCAACTATTTCATTACGGAACGCGAATGCCTTGCTGTTGTCTGGGCGGTTGCGAAGTTCCGTCCTTATTTTTACGCTCGCCCTTTTTCCGTAGTCACTGACCATCATGCTCTCTGCTGGCTCTCATCGCTAAAAGATCCTACAGGCCGGCTTGGTCGATGGGCTTTGACGCTACAGGAATTTTCATATTCCGTGGTGTACAAGTCTGGCCGCCTGCACCAAGACGCTGAAAGTTTGTCGCGTTACCCTGTCGACGACTCTGACTCCTCCAATATTGCCAGTGCTTCTTGCGTATTCTCTGTATCTCAGCTGCTTCATTTCGCCGACGAGCAACGCCGTGACGCCTACATCAGAGCACCCATCGACCGTTTTGAACACTCTCCGGCCGATGCTGCTCTGCGCCTCTTCGTCCTCCGCGACGGTACTCAGTACCGTCGTAACCTTCATGCGGACGGCTCTGAGTTCCTGCTTGTAGTACCTAAACACTTCCGCTCCACCGTTCTAGAAGAGCTTCACGACGCACCAACGGCAGGACACCTCGGCGTATCTCGAACCTATGACCGTGTACGTCGCTGTTTTTTCTGGCTCGGCCTTGCCCGTTCCGTACGACGTTACGTCGCCGCTTGTGAACTTTGCCAACGACGCAAAATCCTTCCCAGCTCCCCGCTGGTTACCTGCAGCCGCTCGACATCCCTACCGAATCCTTCCATCGTGTCGGCTTTGACCTTCTCGGCCCATTTCCGGAATCCGCATAAGGAAACAAGTGGGTTGCAGTCGCGGCGGACTACGCGACCCGCTACGCCGCAACCCGTGCTCTTCTAACCAGTTGTGCAACTGATGTTGCGGACTTCATCCTACATGATATCATTTTGATGCATGGTGCTACGCGTCAATTGCTTACAGACCGCGGCCGCACCTTTTTGGCCAAAGTCATTGATGACATCATGCGTGCCTGCTCAATACAGCATAAATTTACCACCTCCTACCACCCCCAAACGAACGGCCTCACTGAGCGTTTGAACCGCACCCTTACAGACATGCTATCCAAATACGTTTCAGACGACCACCGTGACTGGGACCTGGCTCTACCTTACATTACCTTTGCATACAACTCTTCCCGTCTCGAAACTGCTGGCTTTTCCCCGTTTTACCTCTTGTATGGCCGCGAACCGACGCTACCACTGGACACTGTGCTTCCGTCCGCCACAGCTTCAACTAGCGATTATGCCCGTGATGCAGTCGCCCATGCTGACCATGCTCGCCAACTTGCGCGCGCTCGTCTACAAGTGTCTCAAGACAAGCAGAAACAACGCTACTTTCATGTCGGCAATGCTATGTCATGCTGATAACGCGCATGCCGTTCGTTACTGGGAAGTACCGGGCTCGCAGCATTAAAGAAAGGAAATGCGGACAAGACAGATGACGTTTATTGTTGAGTGGCAAAATACGACTCAAAGGGTGTAAACTTTTCTTGGAGTGTGTGTCACGCTGGTGACGCGCATGTCGTTCATGACCTGGAAGTACCGGGCGCGCAGCGGTAAAGAAAAGCGCGCAAAACACTATTATTGCGTGGGATAAGATAAGCCCCAAAGGGTGCAAACTTTTTTAAGAGTGAAAAATGCTCGCATCTTAAGGGGTCTGAAATTGTGTTTTTTTTTTTTTCGTGTTCGCATCTTCCATTGCATCTACACTCTAAAAAAAGTTTGCACCCTTCGGGGTGTATATCTGCGACACAATGATAATCGTCATCTGCCTTGATGCGTTTCCTTTCTTGAAAACGCCCTGCCCGCTACTTTCCTGTCGGGAATGCTACACTCTTAAAACGGTTGCACCCTTTGGGATGTGTATTTGTCCAACAACGATAATCGTCATCTGTCTTGCTTGCGTTTCCTTTCTTGAAAACTCGGCTCTGCCTACTTTCCTGTCGAGAATTCTGCGTCACGTTGATAACGCGCATGCCGTTCGTGACTGGGAAGTACCGGGCTCGCAGCGTTAAAGAAAGGAAACGCGGGCAAGACAGATGCCTATTATTGTTGTGGGACAAGATGCGCCCCAAAGGGTGTAAATTTTTCTGAGTGCACTCTTAGGCAAAGTTACACCCTTTGGAATTGCCCCTTCTACCTCACAACAATAATCATCTGCCTTGATGCGTTTCCTTTCTTGAAAACGCCGCGCCCGCTACTTTCCTGTCGGGAATGCTATCATGCTGATAACGCGCGTGCCGTTCGTTACTGGAAAGTACCGGGCTCCCAGCGTTAAAGAAAGGAAACGCATCAAGGCAGATGACGATTATCGTTGTGTGGCAGAAGGGGCACTCCAAAGGGTGTAGCTTTGCCTAAGAGCG
The DNA here is from genome assembly GCF_023375885.2 of Dermacentor andersoni. Taxonomy (NCBI): domain Eukaryota; kingdom Metazoa; phylum Arthropoda; class Arachnida; order Ixodida; family Ixodidae; genus Dermacentor; species Dermacentor andersoni. Next base: position 89,803,300 of record NC_092814.1, on the reverse strand, counting down.
TGTATGTCATGCTGATAACGCGCATGCCGTTCTTTACTGGGAAGTACCGGGCTCGCAGCGAAGTACGCATCAAGGCAGATGATGATTATTGTTGTGTGGCAGGTATACACCGCAAAGGGTGCAAACGTTTTAGAGTACATTCAAAAACAAAATTACACCCTTTGGGTTGTATCTTGCCACACAAGCATAAACATCATCTGTCTTGTCCGCATTTCCTTTTACGCTGCGAGCCCAGTACTTCCCAGTAACGAACGGCATCCGCGTTATCAGCATGACACAGCATTCCCAAAAGGAAAGTAGCGTGCGCGGTGTTTTCGAGAAAGGAAACGCAAGCAAGGCAGTGACGATTATTGTTGTGTGGCAGATATACACCCAAAGGGTGTACCTTTGTTTAGGAGTGTATTTAGCACCCATAAATAAATGTGTGTGGAGGAAAGAACGAGTGCACCCGTAAGGGCAATGAGTGAGTGTCTTAATATCTAATATTTACAATCGTTGTTGCACCCTTGAAGCACCCCTTATGCAGGGTGTCCGCACACTAAAAACAGTTGCACCCTTTGGGGTGTATATTTGCCATAGAACGATAATCGTCATCTGTGTTGTCCGCATTTCCTTTCTTTAACGCTGCGAGCCCGGTACTTCCAAGTCACGAACGACATGTGCGTTATCAGCATGACAGAGCATTATCGACAGGAAAGTAACAAGCGCGGCGTTTTCAAGACAGGAAACGCAAGCAACACAGATGACGATTATTGCACTCCTAAAACAGTTGCACCCTTGGGAGTATATTTGTACCACAACAATAATCGTCATCTGCCTTGCTTGTGTTTCTTGATAACTTGGCGCTCGCTACTTTCCTGTCAAGAATGCTGTGTCACACTGATAACGCGCAAGCCGTTCGTAACTTGGAAGTACCAGGCTCGCAGAGTTAAAGGAAATGCGGGCAGGACAGATGACGATTATCGTTGTGGGACACGATAAGCCCCAAAGGGTGTAATTTTTTGAGTGTGTGTTATGTCGCAGACACACCCCAAAGGGTGCAACTGCTTTTACACCCCTAAACAAATGTACACCCTTTGAGTTGTATCTTGCCACACAACAATAATCGTCATCTGTCTTGCTTGCGTTTCCTTTCTTGAAAACGCTGCGCTCACTACTTTCCTGTCGAGAATGGTCTGTCATGCTGATAACGCGCATGCCGTTCGTGATTTGGAAGTACCGGGCTCGCAGCGTTAAAGAAAGGAAATGCGGGCAAGACAGATGACGATGATCGTTGTGGGACAAGATAAGCCCCAATTAAATGGTGTAATTTTAAGAGTGTTATGTCGCAAAGACACACCCCAAAGGTTGCAACTGTTTTACTCCCCTAAACAAATGTACACCCTTTGGGTCGTATCTTGCCACACAACAATAATCGTCATCTGTCTTCCTTGCGTTTCCTTTCTTGAAAACGCTGTACTCGCTAATTTCCTGTCGAGTATGCTCTCTCATGCTGGTAACGCGCATGCCGTTCGTGACTTCAAAGTATACCGGGCTCGCATCTTTAAGGAAAGGAAATGCGGACAAGACAGATGACGATTACTGTTGAGTGGCAAGAAACGACCCAAACGGTATTATTTTGTTTAAGAGTGTACAGTGTGTGTGCACTCACTCTTAAAACAGTTGCACCCTTTGGGGTCTATATTTGCCCCACAACACTTTAAAAAAATGTACACCCTTTGAGGCTTATCTTGTCCCACAACGATAATCGTCATCTGTCTTGTCCGCATTTCCTTTCTTTAACACTGCGAGCCCGGTACTTCCCAGTCACGAACGACATGCGCGTTGTCGGCAAGACAGTATTCTCGACAGGAAAGTAACAAGCGCGGCGTTTTCAGTAAAGGAAACGCAAACAAGACAGATGACGATTATTGTTGTGGGACAAATGTACACCCCAAAGGGTGTAACTGTTTTAAGAGTGAACGATAATCGTCATCTGCCTTGCTTGCCATCTCCTTTCTTGAAAACACTCCGCTCGCTACTTTCATGTCGAGAATACTATGTCACGCTGATAACGCGCATTGCCGTTCGTGACTTGGAAGTACGGGGCTCGCAGCGTTAAAGAAAGTAAATGCGGGCAAGACAGATGGCGATTATTGTTCTGGGGCAAGGTACGCCCCAAAGAGTGCAAACTTTTTCAAGAGCGCCACATAAAGAGGGCTATTCTTAAGCCGATTAGCGTGTTCACTTATGCTGAAATCGGTCTTGCAGATGCAAGGGTTAATGCAGGTTTAAGCGTAACGAACATATTTTCTGTGATGCAAGGTGCCCAAGATGCAATCTGATCCAAAATTTCTTATGAAATGAAGCAACTTGAAGTTTATTTAGAACATAAGTACACTGGTGTACATAAGCTGTGCGGATGGCAGAATAAAAGCTGCATAACGGCAGCTTGACTGGTTCCCCCCCGCCTCCGTGAACAATAGGCAGCAATATGGCAACTTATTCATTGTACATACTTCTGGCAAGATAATTAAATACAGCAAGAGCAGA